>NC_084997.1:27692077-27949577 GCF_963854185.1 Sardina pilchardus
CGCATACAGTACACTCTCTCTCTTTCTCACACACATACACACACATACGCACATACACACTAGTTCTATACAATATTTATACACATACAGTATACTCTCTCTCTTTCTCTCACACACACACACACACACACACACACACACACACACACACACACACACACACACGCACATACACACTAGTTCTATACAATATTTATACACATACAGTACACTCTCTCTTTCTCTCACACACACACACACTAGCAGCAATATTTGCAATATACCGTATTTATTCACAAATACATACACACACACACACACACTCACAGACTCGTTGTCAGGTGCCACACATTGAACACTGCGTCACTAACTGATTTTTTATTTGTCTTTTCAAATAATAATAAATTCAAAACGTGTAAAGCATATGTGTCCCCCATATCTTGCAGATGCGACTGCCCGGCTCCTCTAACAGCGCCACCCTGATCGGCCTGACCCCCGGGGCGTCCTACAACGTGCTGGTGGAGGCCCTGGACGGGCTCGACAAACACACCGTCATGGAGAAGGTCATCACCGTCGGCAACACTGGTAACGTAACTTTTACCTGCCTAGTTGAAAGAGTAGTTCAGTACGGTGGCCCTGAGGTGCCAATAATACTTCTCATTGTTTTTTTTTTTCTGCATTTTTTTAAACCCATATTCTCTTATGTTCAGTTCCAGGGTCGGTCCCGGTGAGCAGGGACGCGTGCTACGACACGTTCACGGCCACGTACCACGAGGTGGGCGAGGAGTGGGAGCGCATGTCGGAGACGGGCTTCAAGCTCTGGTGCAGGTGCCTGGGCCTGGGCAGCGGTCATTTCCGATGTGATTCATCCAGTGAGTGCGATTGAATGAATGAAGCTAATGCTACGCTACGCTATGCTATGCTAACCCCGTGACGTTAGTGGCCGACTCTGCCGCAACAGAGCCACATCTGGGCCGTAGGCTACCCGTGGCCATTACGGCGTTAAAGTCACCGCAGAGTCTGCTGCTAACTGGGGTAGCATACTTCTTAACACCTCCAAACACACTAGCAGCGGTGCTTCTCTGGCATGGGCAGTGTAGCAGAAAATACTTCAAATACTGTGGGCTAGTAATGTAAATGTAGACTAAATTAATTACAATTGATCATGACGAGATAAGCCCACTATGGATAATGTAAAGATCATATACAGTAGGTATAGTTTATTTCAGATTGAAAGGTCTGTATAGTGATCACATATAGTTTAGCAATGTAGCTGCCCATGCTAGCTCCTCTGTGCCATGTTTGTACTGTTGTGATCCTCAAACATGGCTGCCAGCTGGAGGCCAACTCCAGAGCGGATCTGGGCCACATGAGACCCAGATCCGCCCCGGGGTCGTCTCCTGTCTGGGGGAAAAGCAGAGGAGGTCACGTACGCTCAACACCTCAGGTTTGTGTTGTCAGCCGATAACCAGACGACACCAAAGCCCTGAAGGTCACCTTTAATGCGTGTGTCAGTGTGGAAAGGTCATAGGGCCACTTGCTCCATGATTCTGTGTGAATGAGGGATGAATTGAACAATCTCAACCTTTTTCTCTCCCCCTTTGAGATCCAATCCAGGCACTGCACCTTTAATAAGACCAATAAATGTCAGATATATGTATGTCCTGACCATGTTTTTTGTTGTCTGGTTACTCTGTTGTTATCCTATGTTGTGATGACCGGAGCTAAAATGGCCGACTGGCTGGCTGTCCCCTAAGCTTTATGATAGATGAAAGACTGACCATTTTATCTCTAAATCTCCCACCTCCTACTTTTACCCCCTCCCCCCCAAACAGAGTGGTGCCATGACAACGGAAATAATTATCGCATCGGTCAGAAGTGGGACCGTCACGCCGAGAACGGTCACATGATGAGCTGCACCTGCCTTGGCAACGGCAAAGGAGAGTTCAAGTGCGAACCACGTAAGTCCCCACCTGCCTTAGTCATGTTGTACTTATAATGATACATATACAGTAATAACCTGTGTATTATTGAGGTCCTTTGACCGCAGTTCCTATAACTACAGTAATTTTCTGTGTATTAGCCACATTGTTTATAAGCCGCAGGACAGTGGTTTATGCAAGTTAAAAGAAACAAAACCATATTAATACCATAATACCGTAACTGCCTCCGTGTATTAACCTCATAGCTGAAGACATTTTGCAAAATCAATGTATAAGCCACGGCTAATAGTTGGGAAATTACGGTATAGACAATCTGCTGTGTAAAGCATTGCAGCTATAACTGGTTTAATTCTCATACCACCGAAGCTAGAGGTTAAAAACTAAAGAAAGAGCAAGATCATCCTTTACATCATTAAACATTATGGGTGCCTCTCATGTAAAGTTTATACGTCCCCCCTCGCTCCTCGGGCCTCGATCCTCACTGATCTACATAAAGAAAGATACAGTAGACGAAGGGATAGACTATCGTTGTTGCCGCTCCATCATTCTTTATGTAGATCAGTGAGGATTGAGGCCCGAGGAGCGAGGGAGGACGTATAAACTTTACATGAGAGGCATCTTATATGTCCTCAATGTTACATCATTTACATTTGCCTTCATTCACTTAGCAGACGCTTCTATCCAAAAGCGGCTTACATGTTGTTAATATTACAAGGGCAACCTGGGGAGCAGTTTGGGGTTAAGTGCCTTGCTCAAAGGCGTAATGGTGGAGGCTGGGAACATTAAGCCCACTTGCTTTTTGTTCTGCACTGTAGATGAGTCCACGTGTTACGATGATGGAAAGATGTACCAGGTGGGAAATCAGTGGCAGAAGGAGTACCTGGGAGCCATCTGCACCTGCACGTGCTATGGAGGACAGCAGGTGTGTGTGTGTGTGTGTGTGTGTGTGTGTGTGTGTGTGTGTGTGTGTGTGTGTGTGTGTGTGTGTGTGTGTGTGTGTGTGTGTGTGTGTGTGTGTGTGTGTGTGTGTTTTAATACAATTTTAGTTTCAGCTCATAAGTATACTCCTGATGAATTATATGGGTTTATATAGGGTTACTACTGTACTTCTATGTGTGCAGGAGTGTGTGTGTGTGTGTGTTTTTGCTGTACGTGTTTACAACTACCATCATGTTGCTTATGTAAACCGGGTACTGCCCCCTACAGGGCTGGAGGTGTGAGAACTGCCGTCGCCCTGGCGCTGACATAGACGCCGACCTGCTGCAGCCCATCCACACAGATGCCTTCGACCGCTACAGAGAGAACGCCCTACGCAAACTGGTGAGTGCTCAGCTCCAAAGACCTTTCTCAGAAACTCCCACTAGATTTTTTTTTTAGTCTGTTAATACATCAGGCTTCAGAAATGCACACTTTCTCCTGATAAGTGAATCACATTATATTGATGCAAGAGAGAAGATTACTTGTACATGACTAGCAGCTTGCAATGTGCCTCTAAAAGTGCAAGCAAGACCAAATAATAACCACACATTTGCAAATGTGAATAGTTCAAACGCGTTTACAATCAGTGATCCAGATGTACTGTATATCAATACCAATGCCTCTCCTCTTTCCCTTCCACAGAATATCCAGTGCCCTATTGAATGCCTGAGACCAGACCTGCTGGCAGATGCCCAAAGCCCAACCGAATAGTGTCCCTCTCTCCCTCCACTGCTAACTTTGTGGTGAGCCTATATGTGAAGGAAGTTTGCCCCCATCCACCCCTCCTCTAAAGAATAAGAACAGTACCCCATCCCAGCTCCCTAAAGCAGCCTACAGTACATGGTGTGCATGACCTCGGTTTTCATCTCCTCACCATCACAAGTCCTGACTTCTGGAGAAACTGGATAGTTGGGAAACAAGATGGCCGACACCCTCTGCAGTACCCTTGTTTAAGTGTGTCAGGCCTGTTTTGTACTGTAGTTAGTACATTACCTAGGAATAGTGAAGGTTTGGCTGGTGGGTCTAGGGAGCCGAGATGGGAACTGGACTAAAATCTTTACGTCTTCCTTTCTGGTTCTAGTTTATGGCTTAAACCAGATCACCGCCATCTTTATCCTGCTGCACCTTATTTTACACACCTGCCTTTTGTAGTAGGAGGCCCTACTACATCACATCCTGTTGCATCATCATCACTTCCTGTGTAAGAAGTATCGTTATTCACCTGCTGGGTTTCCCCCCTCACACCCACACCCTCCAGGCCCCGCCCCATCCCCTGAAGCGGCCAATCGAGAACGAGAATGCACAACTGACCTATGCAGTGAAGTTTAATTTAGTGCCTTACAGTATTCCCTCTCTGAGGATTGGTCAGCTGAAGGATGTTCATTTTCCAGCCCCTTTTAAGATGACAGAGTGCAAGCGTGGAGAAGTGATGATGACTATTAAAAACAAAATGAAACTCCCACTTTAGTGTTTTAGTCAAAGATTAGTCATCTCCTCAACCCATCCCTCAGTACTGGCCCAAGCAGCCTCTAAGACCCCTTTACTGGCCAGATGATAGAATATAGACTTTGACGTCAAGAATATAAAAAGAGTCTTCAAAATCGAGCACTGACTTAACATGCTAGTCTTGATGCCTCAAAGACAGCTGGTATTCATTTCTCTACAAACTGATTGGTCATATTCCAAAAGTAGTCCTGTTTTTTGTTTTGTTTGTTTGTTTGTTTGTTTGTTTTTTTTACCCGGCAACAGCGGAAAGCACTGTGGTTTTATTGATGGATGAACTAAGTAGAGACACTCAACTGATATTGACTTGGTTTTGTGTTATTGTATTTGTTGTTAAAATTGATTTCATGTTTTTTATTTGTTTTTGGTTTTTACTTGTTTTTATTTATCCCAATATATGTTTAGCATTTTTTGTTGGAATGCAAATCTTGGGGTGTACACTTTTTTATATTGTAGGTGCCAAAGTCTAAACTACTGTGGACTTAAAATCCTTTTTAATAAAGTTTTACAAAAAATACTTTCTTGGCGTAATTGAATTTTATCACTTTTTAACCCTTAGATGCATAGGCTACCAATACCTACACTCTTCCATGAGTGGGGTCAAAAATGACCCCAATTAGAATGCATGCGTTTTTTGCTGTAAACTCAAATAATGTCTCTCATTTTGGTTAAAGATGATGATTTTTATTATATATTTGTCTAAAATGTTTTTATTTCATGTTGGACATATTGATGCATCACTTTTTATTAACATTTTATTACAAAACAGCTTTTAGATAGGCAAAAAAGGTAAACATCCTAAAATTATCTCAACATAGGTGAATAGGGTAAAAATTTTAACTTAGAGATATCTTCATGAAACTTTACCAGTTGAATACTCACATAAATAGGAGAGAAAAACGTATTGCAAGTTTTCTGTATTTATGTTTAAATATGCTAATTAGGTCATGTCTAATTAAATATGCGCTAATTTGCATATATGTTTTGATGCAAAGAATCTGACCATTGGAAAAAGCCAGGTTGAAAATATTTTTTTTGTAGTGTTAATATATCAAATAAAAAAACATTTACAGAGGTGATTATGAATATCTTCTTTTGTTATCCTGTAAATCAGAAGGTACTGCCAATTGGCTTAAAAAAATGGATTTTTGCCCTATTTTTAGGCATAAAAAGTCATACAAATCAGGCCAAGAACGCTATATCAACAAATCCCTCTGTAAATATCGCTTGGTGAATTCTGCTTCACAATTATAGGAAGAGCGGACATCGAAGGATCAAAAAGCGACGTCGCTATGAACGCTTGGCCGCCACATTATATGATGATACTTAGATTTATGTTGTTGTGTAAAAATAGCCTTCAGGATGGTGAAACTGCTGACATGAGATGTGATAATCAACAGTAAATGTATACCTGACTGCCACAGTTGATAAAAATCAAAAGATCCTAGGGTTAACTTTTGAAATTCCATAGAAAATGCTTGGGGTCATTTTTGACCCCACCTATGCGGATCGGTGGTACTGATACAAAACATTAAATTACTTTAAAAATATAACAGTTAGACACAAATCCAAATGGCCTCATGTCAAATACAACCTATTTGAGGAATACATAGAAGGTTAAATGAAAAAAAATTAAAATGAAGAAGATACTGCAAGAAAACAACCTCTGGGGTCATTTTTGACCCCACTTATGCATCTAAGGGTTAACAACTTGAATGTGTTGTCCGTAATTGCGATGATGCCAGCAACGTGTACAATACCGGTCAAAAGTTTGGGGTCACTTAGAAATTTCGATTCTGCTCCATTATAGACAGAATACCAGCTGAGATCAATTGTATTGTTAATTCAGGGCAGCAGTTTTCAGATTACATTGTGTGCCCATTATCAGCAACAATTCATCCATTGTTCCAAAGGCTGAGAAAACATTAGAAATCTCTTTGTTTGTCACATTCCTTGTCTTCTTCACACCCTGTTGATGGCTATGGAAGCTATGAGAAGATCATCGTTTGTTTAGTGAATTTTATTTTACCAGATTACATGACAGAAAGTAATGAATTTAATGTGTGGTGGAAGTTTGGAGCGTGTCTTATCTTACATTTTTGTAACAGATAGTCACACTCCAATTCTTCCACTGTCGCAAAAATAAGAACACAGCTGAAGATGAATTGACATTTTCCCCACGCCAGACAAGGCCTAAGTATTTTGGGTAACGCTTTACTTGACGGGTTCATTCATAACACATTCATAACAGCTGTCATGAACTGCACACAAAGCATTCATGACATGAAACATGACTCAGACTCAACATTCATACCAACACTTTCATGAATGTGGAAGACAAAGCAACAAAAACTTGTCAAAATAAAAGTCCAACAATCTAGTAATCCATATACAGGGTATTATGAATCCTCTCCAGCGTTTGTAAACATCTCCTGAATATTTTATGAAGTCTACTTCAAATGTCACTTTACTATACGAGTTGTGAAGTATTCATCATATTGGGAAGTGAACTACTGACCATCTGTGGACCTCTGAATGGTTGGACCAGAGAGGGTTAAAGCGGATCTTTGGTTGGACATTTGTTTTATATATATATTTATACAGTCATTGTGTAGACAATTATGCATTCTTCAGAGGTTACTATCATAAAATAAACAAACAGACAAACAAAAGATTAAATTCTCCTGGACATTGGACTTCCCCGTTAACTAAGATGTGACATGATCAGGGGCCTGTACTACGAAGCGGGGTTACTGGCTTAGCTGGGTAACTTCGAGAGTAAGTTGATCACGTGTGGCGTAACTTCCCGGTTAACCCGTACTACGAAAGGTGGATAGGTTTTAACCTAGGTATGCTGCCATGGCAATTTACGCTGCATCTCAAACCTGCTCCGAGCAGGTTATGATCTTGGTTAACCCGAGGTTTGCGGTTAACCACACCCCACAATGTCGACGTAGGCTACTTTGAAGATACATTATTGGAGCGCAAATTGTAAGCGCCTCTCTTCGCAAGGCGAGGGTTTTTAAAGACCGCCAGAATCTTTCTCCATATAATATTCTCTATGAAAGATAGCCTATACATTCTCAGCCGAGGGAATTCGTTGCATTTGTCAGCTGATCGAGGCAAAGTGGAGGCTATAAGCATTGGCAATATAACATATTTTCATAATTAAGAAATATTAATGCAAGCTAGGCCCATAAACCTTCTGAATGTTTTTGAGTTTCATTTTCACCTGCTGCCAGCGGCACTGCCGTTGCATCTAAAACGTTCACAAGATAGGCATACACTAAATCAGGCAATGGGGCTAAACATTCAATTATCCTGTATTAATATTTATTAATATACATGGCATGAATTGTGTTGCATCTGTAGGACTCGTATGAACTCAAAATGTAGGCTATTTATTTCAACACATTTCAGACATTCTGCAAGCTATTAATCCTCCGTAACACATAGGCTATTTAAGGAACATGAAATAAAACTTTACTTTCATATATCCGATCTGCAATAGCCTACGTGCCAACAGCCTTGTCTTGCTTTGTTTGCTGCCGACGTATTTGATGTATCGTAAAGTGGGTTTTAATTCCTCGCAACTTTTTATAATCATTGCGCATTGGTTATCCGTAAAATAACGTGATCGCGTCATCATTAAAAGTGATGATTTGCGCAGCAACCCGCCCATTTTATGTGAACGCGCACCAACTCCGATGAGGTTAACCCCAGTTCAACAAATCAACTTCTTACTCAGCGTCGTAGTACCGATTAACACCAATGAAGATAACCAGGTTTTGTCAACCCCGGTTTAGCAAAGTAACCCTGGGTTACATATGGGTAGGTTGAGCTCCCTTCGTAGTACAGGCCCCAGGTTGGCTAAAAGAAAAAAGACAGGAATGATGCTTTGCGATCGTTGGACTTTTATTTTGACAAGTTTTTGACATTTTGTCTTCCACATTCATGAAAGGGTTGGTATGAATGTTGAGTGATGTTTCATGAAACAGCCATGAATGCTTCATGTGCAGTTCATGACAGCTGTTATGAATGTGTTATGAACGAACCCGTCAAGTAAAGTGTTACCGTATTTTGTAACTATAACATTTGAAACTTAACAAGATACACATTATCATCAACTAACTAAGATTGTAATAATAAATATACTTTTTTGTTCTATCTCCTCAAAAGTATTTAGTGCAAAATTGATTTGTAAAATTCTAATCACTGCATATTATAGAGTATCCAACATGCATGCATAGGTATCAGTGTTTGAATTCAAACTAAAGCTCCCTCTCACACTTTCATAGGTATGATCTTCATGGGAGACCAACTAAGGAAGCATGGAAACACTCTCTCAGTGAAATAGTTTTTGAACGTGTGCAAGTGTGTGTTATTATCAGGGTCAGAGAATGACAGCTGTGACTGTTCTCCATCCCAGTTCAGATGCACTCTGACCCTCTTGGGTTTCTGCTGCACTGTGAGGAGAGTCTCTGGCTGGGATGGGGAGAGCGCTTTGTATTCCCCGTTAACGTGACCCAGCCTCCAGACGCCACTGGTGTGGGAGTGGTGCCCCTTCCTCTGGCCTGACACGGTCTTCACTCCCAACTCCCAGGATTTGCATTCGTTCACCTCCACGTCCCACCAGTGGCTCCCTGTGCTGAAGCCCATACAGCCCAGCACACAGAGGTTTCTGTCAAATCTCTCGGGATTATCCGGAAGCTTCTGCTCGGCGCTGAGTCTAACGCTGGTCAGGTCTTCAGACAGCAACAGTAGAGGGTGTGCAGTGTTGGGATCCAGAATCGCAGGAGCTACAGGGGAAAGCGCACACACACACACGCACACATTCAGGCAGGGTGCAGATGATGAGGATAATGATGGTTGTGATTATTCATTCATCTCCATTTTGTCTTCAATACGGGAAAGGAACACAATCAAATCCTTAGTACTTCAACTTCAACTTCCTTTGTGACTCATCATAGTTTAATATGAGATTAAATTGATGAAATATGAATGTTCTTATTGTTGAAATCAAAAGACCTGGAGCTGGTTGCACCAACAGGGCTTGAGTCCCTCTGCTGTGGGGCCTAGACCTCTGTGTGTGTGGGGGGGGGGGTGGGGGGGGGGTGTACAGTATGTGTGTTTTAAAGGTATACTCACTGTATTGGACCCTGGCTTGCATTCTTTTCCAGACTTTGAATTCCAGGTTGCCCAGGTGCTTGGCCACATCGATCAGAGCTCCTGAAACCGTCTCTGGATCCTGCAGTGTGCACTGGGCTCTGGAATAACATTCAGGAGTCAGTGCTGCTGTGGGTTTGGGTTCAGAACCACAAAGAAGAGAGAAACAGGAGGGAAACCACTCACCTTTCCACTGTGCTCTTGTAGTTCTGTAAAATGTAAAAGGTTTATGGATTAAGCATCTTTGGTAAAGCTTCTAGATATCTTAATTCTGTAGAACATGTAAAGTGTGTGTGTGTGTATGTGTGTATGTGTGTGCGTGTGCGTGTGCGTGTGCGAGTTTGTTTAAATTGGGTAATTTAATTGTACAATTCTGTCTGGATTTGACCCATGCCTTTTCATTGCTTCACCACATGGGGGCAGTGCCAGAGAAGTTTCGTGCCGATCCTTCTGGAGAAAAGGTAAGCCTCACCTTTGACCTTTCTGAGGCTGGAGGACCAGACACCTGCCAGACTAGTTTGAGTTTGATGATGTTTTGTTCTGGCACACCTACAGTATACCTACACACTTACACACCCTAGTTACTCCCCTTAGTCTCTGTAATTTGTGAAGATCTGGTTGTGACTGAGCTGGGAAGGTTATTGGGATGCAACCGAGTGTGAGCTACTGTAATGGTGTAAATTGGGATCTTTCTCTTCTTCATCTCATGATGGACATGAGGTTTTCTCTGTAGACTCCATGATCACATGTTAAGAGATTCACTAAGAAATGTATCAAGCCAGAGCCTGAACTGAACTGTGTGTGTGTGTGTGTGTGTGTGAGTGTGAGTGTGAGTGTGAGTGTGAGTGTGAGTGTGTGAGTGAGTGAGTGAGTGAGTGAGTGAGTGAGTGAGTGAGTGTGTGTGTGTGTGTGTGTGTGAGTGAGTGAGTGAGTGAGTGAGTGAGTGAGTGAGTGTGTGTGTGTGTGTGTGTGTGTGTGTGTGAGTGTGTGTGTGCGTGCGTGTGTGTGTGTGTGTGTCATCTCATGATGTTTTGTCTGTAGACTCCATGATCAAATGTTAGAGATTGACTAAGAAACATCAAGCCCGAGCCCTACCTGCAGGAATGGGATGTCATCAGCTCCCATCTCCTCCTCTATGGCTCTGATTGTGTCTGTAAGAGATGAGATCTCTCTGTTCATGTTCTCAATCTTCTCCTTCATCATCTTACTCTTCTGCTTCTCTTCCTCCATCAGTGCAGCTATCCTGGTTGCCTCTTCTTCTCGTAGAAACCGGTACAGCTTCTCAAACTCCTCCTTGATCTGTTTTTCTGTGTGTTGGGCCTGCACCTGTAACACCACATGTCATCACACAATGGTGTCTTAGGTGATATATATGACTCTTTGTTATGATTGTTTGCCTAGTATTGTTTTATTTTAGATCTTACTCTTATGTATTGGGCAGTTTCGTCACAGGCTGTTTTAGCCTGAGCAAAGCTGTCCAACTTCCTCTGTAAAGGCTGCAGTTTGACCTTCAGGTTTTCCTAGAATAAGGTCACCATTATTAAGGACTTGAAGGCAATGAGTCAACATGTGTTTCTATGTTTTTGTGTTATCTGTGTGTGTGTGTGTGTGTGTGTGTGTGTGTGTGTGTGTGTGTGTGTGTGTTTTGTGAACACAGTGGTTTCAACTGCACTCAAGATAAAACAATGAGTGTAATTCTAACAGTTCTGATGTATAATATGTAGGCTACAGACTTCTGGATAATCTGTTTTGTATAGCATGTACAAATTTATGGATAAAATGCAATACAGTAATGTCAAATTACAGTAATTTCCCGCATTTAAGCCGCATTGTGTATAAGCCGCAGGACAGTGTTTTATTCTATTTAAAAGAAACAAATTGATACCATATTAACTGTCCCTGTGTATTAACCTCATAACTGAAGAAATTTAACAAATTCAATGTACTGTATAAGCCGCGGCTAATAGTTGGGAAATTACGGTACGGATATGATGCCACCTAATGGATCATAGACACAAACACATTGATTGCAGCATAATTCTCACCCTGCGCTCCAGTGCAGCTTCACTGATGGGTCTGAAGTTGTGCTCCGTATGCAGTTTGGAGTCACGACACAGCACACACACAAGCTGTGTGTCGTCTTCACAGAAGAGCTCAAGTTCCTTACGGTGCAGACTGCAAAACGGTTCTCTTCGACTCTCACACAGCTTCTTTAGAACCGGATTAAGAGGATACTCATCCCTTGAGTTCCTTCTCCTACAGACTGGACATTCTCGGGATCCTTTGGTTTCGCAGAACTTCTTAAGGCAGGATTTGCAGATGCTATGAGTACAGGTTAGAAGCACAGGATCCTTGTAGAAGTCACAACACACTGGGCAGGACAAATCCTCCTTTGAGAAAATTCTGGAGCCCATTTCTTTGATAGTTCCCTTGAAGCTTTGCCTGTATCCACTGGAATCAACTCCTCTTGTAAGCACGAGTCAGAATCCTGAAAGTTTAATCTATAACTCACAAACCATATAACAGTCAGCTAAAACTGTTCCTTATAGCTTGTTTTCATAGAAACTGTTACACATTAATGACTAAAGTGTTCATTCAAACTACTAGACCACAAGTTGTAAAACTACTATAGTGGCATGGGAAACTAACCTTAAGAGGTCATTCAGTTTTTTTTTTCTTAGAGGGAGTGGTTCTGCAAACGGTGGCTGTCTACTGGTCAGTGTTGCTTGTGGGATGGAAATGCACTTGAATCTTTGTGAAACCTGTTCTCCCTGTCAGTCTGGGCACCGGTGTCACCGATGATGTGATTTTCATGTTTATTTTAGTCTGAAAGTTTCAGACCTCATCAGGTATAAAAGCTATTTGTCACTACCTGTTGCACTCACCTTGTACGGCAAACCTTGGATATTCCAGAATTACTTTAAAATCACAAAACACTAAATACAAAAATCTAAAACGAAAAAAAAAAAATTGAATAATGAAAAGTCTTTAACTTTATAGTGCAAGTGTACACCTGTGGCAGATTTGCAAGAGTTGACCAAGCAGACCAAGTTTATAAGCGTGGGCGTCTTTGACAAATGTATCAGGATCACATCTGTACTATAGCCTTTATACAGTACGTGAGAGTACTGTATGTGAGAGGTTTTTCTAGCTAATCTTGGCATTGTACAGTAAAGGTGACAGTTGAAGAGTCTGTGCAGTCATTGTTTAGGTATGTGAGAGGTGCATATCTTGGCTCAGGGTGTGGGGTAAGAGGCCGTGACGCGGTTTATGGTGGAGCAAAGCACGTGCGGTGGAGCGAATCATCGGACAAACTGTCAACCAGACAGACAACCTCATAAACCCGGGATCCATTCCAGAGTTAGAGTGAGAGATTAAATAATAACCAATTAAAACAGAGTAATAACAACAAGACAGAGCCTGAAACACAAATACACATTGCCTACTATAATTACTAGAGGCAATAAATCACTAGATAAAGTATCACTTTCCCATGCAGGCAAAAAGACACAAATTCAGAAGTGGTTTTGCCGAGACAGTTTCTATGGTAACAGAAAATCACCACTTGACTCAGGCGCCAAATAAAAGTAGTTAATGCACTAAACAATATTGCAGTGGCACCGAACTTTGCACCTACTTGTAATTTACTGTAACTTTATTAAACCCTTGTTGTACCTTCAATGGTGTAAGTTGCTTTGGATAAAGGTGTCAGCGAAGCAACTTCATGTAAAATGTGACCCCGCAAGGCAAAACCAGTTGCTTTGGTAAAATTTACAAAATTAAATTATTGTGCCTATGCTCACATGAAAGGCCATAAACTAAGCTTTCCAACGATATGTATATCGAGGGTACTACAAAAACTATCGCTTGGATAACCGCATCCAAAGTTGACAAGGTTCTCCCATCACGATAAGCCAGAACAGGAGAAAATCACCTTTTTAAGCTGTAAGCGTCGTGGACAACGGGAATGGCTGTTGTAAATGAATGAATCTTAAATCGTTAATGGGCAAATATGCATGATAATCAAGTCAGAAGGCATAGAACTGGCTATGTGGTTGTACTTGGACAGCAACATTGATCAAAACGTTGCCCTATACAACACAACTTTAAAGGTTTCTGATTGCAGAGCACTGCTCGGGTACAGGTAGCCTAATGTCACTGGTCTCCCCTGTAGGACAGGTTTCTGCCCCTGGAGACTTATAACAGTAAAGACTCATTAGGTACTAAATGTCATATGCCTTTTGCCTGATATTCCGTGAGCTGTCCTTGTCAATGTTGACAGCGTTAACTTTCCTAACAAACATTAGACGTCTGATGGACATGCACTATATGGCGTCCGTTGGTCCATGATCAAATCTGGACCTCTACACAACATCTAACCATGACCTCACTTGGACGTCACTATGCAGGTCAACATTTGAACATCAGACCAGGTAACTTTTTTGGACATCATGTGGACATCTTAAACAGGTGCAGGAAAAGTCTGCATCCTCAGGGGACCAAAATTGGACGTGCAAAAAGACGTTGTTTGGATGTGTCTTTGCGCAGTGTGTTATAACATCAGGGCTTTCTTGACTAAAAAATGCTAACCAATTCCTGATACAGGCTGTGTGGTCATCTCACAACTCAATTAGTGTAACACCCTCCAGTCGGGCTTAACAGCCTGAAAGCCTTTCAGATTATCCAGAACACAATGATGCGTCTGGTCTTCAATAAAAAGGACATGCTACCCCATTGCTCATTAAACTCCACTGGGCCTTTGGTCAACAAAGCAAGGGTGTAATCATAATATACTTTGGACATGCATCCCCCCCATACTAGAAAAGTTAAATGCAAATCAATCATTTTATAAATCCTATATTGATATCTGTTTTAACATTCTCTATGATCTGTTGGTATATATTTCATTGTAGACAAAGCTGCAGAAATTAAGCTGGTATCCTTTCAATTTTTGTGAAGTTCTGCACATTCTAACATAAATTGAGGAAGCAGCATAGGAAACTTGTCATTTACAGCTCTTAGAATCATGTATCCCTTTTTAACGACACACTTCCTGCAACGAGGTTGGTTGTCTCTGAAACTTTGCTTCCTCTCTTTAGTCACTAGAGCCCCTCTGACTCTCTCTGAAGTAAGAAAAGTGCGAGAAACAAAGAGATACTTGAATCTGCAGTTCTCTGTTAGATAATTAGGTACAGATTACAGAAAAATATTTATATATTACATAGTGTGTTTTCATCATGTGGTAGTTTGCCAGAGATACATGTGACTAAAACAGTTTCTCAAGATCAGGTACGAAAAAGAAAAGTTGGTCAGGCGTCAAATTTAGGAGGAAATGGCTTCAAAATCAGAAGAGGACTATTCCTGTCCTGTGTGCTTTGACATCTACAAGGATCCTGTCCTCATGTTGTGTAGTCACAGTGTGTGTAAAGTCTGCCTGCAGCGGTTCTGGGAAGCCAAAGAATCCAGAGAGTGTCCAGTCTGTCGGAAACAAAGTCCAATGGACCCTCCACCTAACCTGGCTCTAAGGACCCTGTGTGTGGCGTTCTTACAGGAGAGAAATCAGAGAGCTGCAACAGGCTCTGATGTGTTTTGCCATCTGCATAATGAGAAACTCAAGCTCTTCTGTCTGAAGGATAAACAGCCTGTGTGTGTGGTGTGTCGAGACTCCAAAAAACACATTGGCCATAAGTTCCACCCTATAGATGAGGCAGCCCTTGACAGCAAGGTATGTATTGAGATGATTATATACTTTTTAATATTTGAAAATAACTAATATTAACTGTAGAAAAACATGTCCCATTCTGCAGCCACACGTACTGTACCAATATTGTACTCTCGCTATTGTACTCTCCCTCAGGGTTTCTGCCAAGTGGCCTGTTAACCTTTCTAAACTGTTCTTGTAGAGTTTCATTCATTGGACTAATTCATTAACGTTCATTGGACTAATTCATTAACGATTGCATTATGTTATATGTCCTTAATTTCTGTGAATATTTTCAGCTATGCTGTAAATTATGTGTCTATATTTTTCACATTGTAATAATCAATTGGTAGATGTTGAGTCATATGTTCATTATGCAATACTTTTCCCCGCGAAAAAGTTCAGACCGTAGCGGAAGAAGAAGGGGAAGTTAGTCATCCTGTGCTGGCGTGCCTGCACCATCAGGCTACTCAACAACGAGATGCATTCTCCTGTGTGTGTATTCACATCACACAAGTGGGCCTACCTTATCTTCCCAAATCTGCACAGCATCCCATTAACCGCATAACAGTAATTTCCTGCAAAGTAAACACATAATCAACACTAGACAGGCACACATTTTGTTTGAGCAGGAGATGGAACTAGATGTACCGTAAAGTGGTACAAATTATGACCGCCACTTAGTCCTGCACTTTCTCTCCTCTTCTTGGAATCAGTCTTGGAAACATCACTCGGTCTCCTCTGAGTTCAGCTGAACAGGCAAGTTTAGGAAAGGGGCCGTGTTTTTGCGTGTCGCTAGGCAATGTCCTGTGTTTGACCTCGGACCTCCGAGACGGATGCATAATAGAAGACACTGTGACTTCCTGTTTAGCGACTTTTCTGCCAGTTTCCATTTGCTTTCAGGGGCAAATGCTTTTGATTTTTTTTTGGCCTGAAGATGATCTGTGCCAGATTTAATCAAAAACATACTCAATTTGGTGGCGCTGTGGCGCAGCAGGCTACGGCGCCCGTACCACTTACGGGTCTGAGTGCCCATGGGGACCCGGGTTCAAATCCGGCCTGCAGTCATATCCCAATCCCACCCCATCTCTCTCTCCCACTTGTTTCCTGTCTACCTCTTCACTGTCCTATATAATAAAGGCAAAAAGGGCAAAAAAATATACTTAAAAAAAAAAAAAAAAGAACATACACAATTTGTGGCCTGTGAAAATGTTTTGGTATGTCTGATGAAATCTAAAATGGTGGCAAGATAGATTACCTTGATGTCTGAAGTTTATTTGTGTCAGCCTTAAGAACTCCTACAGTGTATGCGTAATTATATACACTATATTGCCATAAGTATTTGCTGAACTGCCTTGATTCCCATATGAACATCACATAATCCATAGGGTTTAATATGACGTCGGTACACCCTTTGCAGCTATAACAGCTTCAATTATTCTGGGAAGGCTTTTGGAGTGTGTTCATGGGAATTTTTGACCATTGGAAATATAGTGTCTGTGTGTGTGTGTGTGTGTGTGTACAATTTTCAATTTTGTGTTTAATATGATGTTCATCTTGTAGTTCATGTCTCACAACAATATTTTGTTTGTATTAATCTAGGAGGAACTGAAGAGTAAACTGCCACTCTTACGGAAAAAACTGATGGCCTTTAAAAAGGCAAAGTTAAATTGTCTTGAAACAGCAGAGCACATTGAGGTGAGAAAGATATACCTCAAACCTCACAGAAAGACTTACAAGAGTGTTAATGGTGACATAACTTACAATAACCAATACACGTTTATCCAGACTCAGGTCCAAGACACAGAAAAGCAGATCATGCAGGACTTTGAGAAACTACACCAGTTTCTACAAGATGAAGAGAAAGCCGTGATAGCTGCACTATGGAACGAAGAAGTGCGGAAAACTCAGATGATGAAGAAGAAGATTGAGAAGATGAACAGAGAGATCTCATTTCTTTCAGAGACCATCAGAAGCATAACAGAGAAGATGGGAGCTGATGATGTCACATTCCTGCAGGTATTACTATCAGTTACAGTTTTTCTCGATTGTTTTGACCTGCTTAAAGAAACTGGGATCCACTTGGTCTTCATTAGCCTTATATGCTTACCTCCCCTTTTTTATTTTTTTGCCCGAAATTGCACATCATCTGCTTAGGAGGGCATTGCTCCTATACAGTACGTTGGCCTATAATCAAATGCCTGGTTCTCTACACACGAAACAAAGCACCAACAATGTACCTGTTTGCGAATCGAAGTGTATTACAGAAGACTGTTAAGTTAAGAACACTACCAGCTCCTCTCGAGGGATAATCCTAGCCTAAGGCAATTGTGACATGGATCTTCACGTTCCTTCGTAAATCCAGTTGGTAAGTGTTCTTAGCAGTCTTCTGTTATAATAAACTCCGGATTGCGAGCTACATTGTTTGTGCTTAGTTTTATGTGTAGGGACCCAGAGCAAGCTACTTTGATTGGTTTGATGCTGTTTTGAGCAATATTAGTGGTTAAAAAATGCTATTTTGAAAGCGTTGCTTACTGCCTCTGGCCAATCCACTGTTTGCAATTTTGGCTTTTGCTGGTGCTGTCTTCACAACTTAGTTGATGTATCTCACCCTTTGGTCCAAGAGTTACACTTTAAGAACTCGTAACAGCTGTAACCCTTCCAGCTCCTCTCAAAGAAAAGTCAGTTTGTGTTGAACACAATGCAAAATGAGGGACCCCACTGAAGATTTAATTAAACATTCAACTATTCCAGAGTTTGTATCATTTGTTATTAACTCATATCTGGCCAAACTGCCACAAACAACAAAGTTTGCTCCTTTTTTTTGCATCGCTCAATGGGCTCCTTTTTTTTTATTTACCTCTGCCAAGGAGGTAAATGTTTTCATCTGGGACCGGCGTTTGTCTGTCTGTTTGTTTGTCTGTCTATCTGTCTGTCTGTTAGCAAGATAACTCTAAAAGTAATGGATGGCATGACTCAAGGAAGAAACGTTTACATTTTGGGAGCGATCCGTGATTCCGTCGGGATTCCGGAGCCGTTTATGTATTTAGCTTAGTGGTGTAATGGCATGGTATGGCCACGTGGTGGCGATCTGAATAGTTTAGGTTCAAATGTATGACAACCTAGGAAGAAGAAGGCAGGCGGAGGTAGCTGTGCTCTCTGAGTGCTTTTCTAGTTTTGCATTGCGTTCGATAATATTCAAATACGCAAAAACACACCGGCTCTTTTTAAAGACTCAACAACCATTTTCATTGATTCAAAGGGACAACATGTAAAAAAGAAGCATATTTTGCATCAAACCAATCAAATAAGCCTGAGAAATGTAGGCCTACTAACTCTGAAAATGAAAGGTTGTTCCTCAACATTGACAGATCGGTTTTTAAGTGATGATGTAATAATGGGATAATAAATAGTTTTCCGGGTCCAACGGCTTTCAAACTCACATGTTATTCTCCAAAATAAACTATTATTTTCTGCTATTCTGACTAGCCTTTAAGAAAATTGTCATCTTATACGGACTTGTTGCCTCAACCTAATCAAATCTATATTTTTCGCGGAAGCCTGGACGTTACCCATTCATATATCATCTGGCTGCATAGCTACAGTGATTACTTTGTTAAAGTTTAGCGATTTTGTTTTAAACCCGCTAAAACGAAGGTGGTGATGACAAAGTTTACAAGTAGCAAAACCCGTCTGGCTGCGCTAATAAACGTATTTTCACAAAATAGCTGCTGGGTCCGTGATGTCCGACTTAACAACCGAATAGCTGCTAGGGCTCTAGGGTTAGATGGGGTCATATTTATTCTTTAGAATGCTTACTCTAAAACGGATAGTTCCGGTCCTTGATTGTGATTGGCTGAATCACTCCGCTTCGTGTCGTGCCTAACAACGCCCCTTAGCTGTTTGATTATACAGTACAGTCAAAGATCCTCCGCTTTATCCCTCTCTGGTACAGTATAACCCACGGCCTCTTGGGGCTTATTGCTTAATTCTACAACACTCTAAGTACAGTTTTGTCTGTATTTGTCTGTAACAGTATTTGCTGAAGGATAATGAATAGAAACAACTCTCATTTTCATGAATTTTTCTGTGGTTTTTAGATCACCATTTGAAATATAAAAATGTGAAAATAAATTGCTATTAGTTTGGGTCAGACCTTACTTTTCCTGGACTTGTAACTCATTGACTTCGCTCACTTATACAGTCAATGTGCATTTGGCCTCTTTGATCCGTGCTTGAAAATAACAACACAGAATAGAGGTGGTATCTCAGATGGATAATGCATAATTGCTAATTGAAGACATGTGCAAAGGATCACACAGACTATGCAAAGTAGTATCCAATGGATAATTCAAGAAACAGTTAAACAGCCAGCCAGACACACACACACACACACACACACACACACACACACACACACACAGATATTTTATGAACATTGGCTCACTGAACATTGCACATATGAACATTGAAATTGATTAAAACAATGATCCATCTATTTCCCTCATTTTTCAGAACTACAAGAGCACAGTGAAAAGGTGAGAATCTGCCTCCTGTATCTCTTCTCTTCGATTCTGAACCCAAACCCACAGCAGAACTGACTCCTGAATGTTATTCCAGAGCCCAGTGCACACTGCAGGATCCAGAGAGGGTTTCAGGAGCTCTGATCAATGTGGCAAAACACCTGGGCAACCTGAAGTTCAGAGTCTGGGAGAAGATGCAGAAGATTGCTCAGTACAGTGAGTATACAACTTGGGTCAACTTATTGCAGGCAAACATACACATACCAGGTCACCTGTAAATACAAATATGTCATGTATTTATTTGCTTGTTTGTTTCATTTGAATGCACTAATGTACAATAAAAAATAATGTTGTCAAATGATGCATTGTACAGGGTTCCCACTGGTCATGGAATATCTGGAATATCTGAAATTTTGGAAGGCCTATTTCAGACATGGACAGTCAGGGAATTTTGTTTAGCAGTTTGAGATTTACTTGTCACAATACATTAATACAGATATTGCCATACAGAATTGGCTTTACAGCTTGCTTGTGTAGCCCAACTTAGTTCAATATTCAATGCCCATTTATTTATCGCCTACTCTAAAAAAGTAAAAGATTCTTGATTTCCAAGCTGCTACTCTGAATTCATTAGTCGTTTATTGTACGAAAATTCAGGGGTTTTGTCAGGGAAAAGTCATGGAATTATACAGTTGACTAATTTAGGGTTTAGACCAAAGTTTTGCTACAAGACGAGCCTCAACGTTCTAAAACCCTGCAACATGCGACTAAACATGTTGAATGCTGTGCGACAGCTTGCAACTACGTGCAACATTTAATTCACACCGCTGCAACTCGGTCTTGTTGCGTCGGGAATATTTGATGTGAATTGGGTCTTAGAGTGGGAACCCTGATTGTACTCAAAGCTAGTCTCAGGCTAATTTACATCTACACTTCTCTGACTAATTATCAATTTATCTCTTGACTTTAAAATTCAGAGATCTTAGCAGTAGGCCTACTACTGTAATAATGGACGTCATTCATGGCACTCAGTGTTCTGGCAATGTGTATGTTCTACCTGCAGCTCCTGTGACTCTGGATCCCAACACCTCAAGCACAGATTACATCCTGTCTGATGATCTGACCAGTATAAGATGTAAGAGGCAGCAGCTTCCTGATAACCCAGAGAGGTTTAAAGCATTTCCCTGTGTCCTGGGCTCTGAGGGCTTTGACTCAGGGACTCACTGCTGGGATGTTATGGTTGGAGACAGTACAGGCTGGGAGGTGGGTGTAATGACAGAATCATCCCAGAGAGAAGGAACATGTTTGTCTGACAAACGTCCCCTTGAATTGTTAGACAGAATGTCTAGAAAAGAATGCTGGTTTGTTCATTGTGATCAAGGTCGGGCAAGTTTGCAAAGGATGAATCATACACAGTCATATAATTGCCACAAGGAGAACCCACAGCCAACGAAGATTAGAGTGCATGTGAACGGAAGAGAGGTGTCATTCTATGATCCATTGAATATTAAACATCTCTGCACTTTTCAGATTTTCACAGGGACACAGAAAAGTATACATAGAAGTTTATATGATCAGGTGAAAGTGTTTCCATATTTTAAAACAACCTCTCGACTGGAGGTCTTGCCAGTGAAAGCCTCAGTAATAGTAGAGCAGCTCAGACAAATACTGCCAGACTCCCGCTGGACAAGGTATCTGCAGATTGTTGATCAACAAATTTAATGACTTTTAAGACCTTTTTAAGACCTCTAAGAATAAAAATGAAGACCATTACCACGGCAAAATGATATAATAACTACACTGTAAGCTAGTTGAGCAACAGTGCAAATAGTCAGTGCATATTTTACCAACATAGAGTGCATGTCAGGCAACTGCCTTCTCAATACTAATAATACTGTTATAAATAATGTACAGTGCAGAATCAAATTAAATTGCAAATGACAAATTAAACACGGTCCAAAAAAAGTCAGGAGTCCGGACTAACTTTTTCTTAGTCCACTATAGCACAAAATGTAGGTGCACCCACATTTTTCATTGCATTACCTTTAACGCCAAAATGTCATCTTTTTCTCACATTTCATATCATGTGATTTTTTTAACAGCAGTAAGGTGTAGAAAAGCTTTTTCTTTATTTGAAACACAATTATATATATATATATATATATATATATACTGTATATACTGTATATATAAACAGTGCCCTCCATAAATATTGGAACACATGCTAAAGTTGACTATAAAGAGGAATATAAAACATTGGGAATAGAAATTGGGATTTTCTGTCTTGTTAGACAGGGGTGTGCACTGGTGAAATAGCGTATCTTTCTTTCATTCCGCCCAAATCAAATTTAATGCTGTCCAGATGAAATTGAATGCCACCTTTCGAAAATTTGTGAAATATGATCGATTTTAAGACCTTAAAAAACATATATATTTTAAACACTTTTTAAGGATCTGCGGAGACCCTGCAGGAAAGACATGCTGATCTCCATAACATTTGTTGACATTATTTACACATACACAAATTGATGAATGCACATGAAGCTCTGCTAACAAGTTTTCTGCTAATTATGTTTTCTGATGACACAGGTATCCTGTGTCTCATGTCTGATACATCAGATGCAGCCATATACAAACATAGGATTCAAATCTTTGTTCAGTGGAGTGACAAACATTTTCTCACACTCAGCACTGAAAAAAATAAATTAGATGATTAAGGTCCTTGACCACAAATCCATTCAAAATAACTCGCCTGTAATTATCCATAATCAGAACATATAGCCCAAATTAACTCCTATACAGGGCATTCACACTGATAACAAACCGACACTGAGATTAAGATGTAAATCAACAATGCTAGCAGGCTATGTGTCCTTCATAGATTGAGAGCCTTTGATTTTAAACTTTTCGATGCTGCAGCTGTGAGTATGGCATTCAGCAAACTCAGTGTACATCTGAAGATGTGAAGTGTTTGAGTGACAGGCTGTGTCACTGTAAAAAAAAAGGTGAAATCTGGTAAATTACTGGCAATAAAGTTGCCAGGTAATACATGTAAAATTACAGTAATGTTCAATGAATTACAATACATTTCTGTAAACTAAAAACAGTATCTTGTCGATGTTACAATTTATTGACATTTTGTAATTTTTGTAACTGGAAAAAATCTGTATAAAACTGTTTATCATTTACAGCAACATCCTGTGACTTCTTTCCTTTACAATACTTTATTGTAAGTTACTGTAAAAAAAACCCTGCATGCTAGAAGTACTGTGAAATTACTGTAAAATGAATCTGTTTTTTCGTGAAATGCTTTTCCGCTTAACTTATCCATATATGATGACTGAGACCATGAAGGTTCAGAGTTAAACTAAAACTTTATTTCAATGTAGTAAAGGGAATGCCACGCAATTAATGGTCTCCTGTTTATTTGTCCAAATTGAAGCATAATTCATCGATCAAGCCATAGCTCTGTTGTTTATCATCACTGAGTGCTATCCATAGAAAAAACGATGACAACATTTGGCACAATCGAAATGATGGCCTGGTAGCTACAGCTAACCTAATGGGGCACTTAACGTGAAACTAAAGGAAAGTGTCGTCACTAGTTTCTCATTGTACAGACATTTACAATTGATTGTGTGATGTTTTTCTTTCCACTTGAGGCATTTGAGCTGGTGTCAAGGTTCTCTGGGGAGAATGGGGAAAGGTTGGACAAGGGTTTGATAAGTAGATACAATACAGATGAAGGAAGGTGATAAGATAGATAGATAGATAGATAGATAGATAGAAAGAGAGATAGATAGATAGATGCTTGATTGATCCCCAAGGGTAATCAGAGTGTCCAGTTCCAGCTAAAGGTACAAACCTTTGAGCAATAGAGCATGAGTGGTATTTACTCACAAGTACATTTACTAGGCCGCAGTTAACATTTTGGGTCTGTTTCAGCCCCATTATCACATTTAACATACTGTAAGATTTCAGAAAATGTATGGTTTGAGTGGTTTAATTGGCTTCCTCTAAATAATAGAGACCCTAAGAATGTCTGTAATCTCATGTTTATTTAAAGCACAATTTCGCCATTATTCGATACTTTTTTTGGCGTCTATTATTTAGAAGAAGCTAATTGTACCATTCAAACCATACAATTGCTGCAAGCTTATCACGTCCTCTAGAAGTGATTAAACATGCAAAGACTGATGTCACACCTTCCCTTAGATTGATTTTCAATCCAAATCTATTCATGGGACTGAAAGAGTAATTTTCGAACTCCCTTTCCTCTCCAAGCCTGTTTACAGCTGTTGGGGTTTGGTATCCCTTTGATATAATGCACTTCTTGAAGACGTCGTTTGTCCTTGAAAGACTTCACTTCCTCTCAAACTTTTGTCATGTCTGTGCTAGGACTGTTGCAGCATGGTCTGACCAATCAGAATGCTTCTTCAATGTTCCCTTTATTTTTTTTCAGCACTGAGCAATTTCTTTTTTTCTGAGCGCAGGTTTTAGCGCTGTGAGCAATTCGCAACCACGCGACCTGCCAAAAATGACCATACCCCCCCATATATATATATATATATATATATATATATATATATACTGTATATAATTTACATGACAATAATGAGAAAGTAATTTTGTTAAATATGGTTAACATGATGCTGTTTATAAATGGTGCACTGTCACTTTAAGACTCTTGCCAGCACTCTGCTATGTCAATGGCCCTCTCAAAGTTTATAATGCTCAGTGCAACTACTGTTGTCTTTTCGTTTTTCTTTTAAACGTTTCTTATAAAATGGAGATATTAATTATCAACAATGACAAGCCAGCTGGATCCATAAATAAATGGCAATTTATATTTAGTGATGAAAAAAAATACTTTTTGACACTTTTTGCACTCCATATGTGATGCTTGTAACACGAGCCGATCTGACCTGACGTGTTTGCGTGGTAGCAGAGAATGTCTAATAAGGGGAGAAGGACCACTTGCTAAATACTTCCGCATGGTACTGCAACTAGAGGGCGATCGCGAGCAAGTGATGAATGAATGGGTAGCAATGGAGCTGAACCCCCCAATACCACATTTGTCTTTATATAATTTTTTCTCCTGAAATTGCATTAATGGATGCGATGCAGGATAACTTGACTTGACAATTAGCTGACCAATGCAATTTTCAATATTTGTTGTTATTCCTAAAAACCCTTTCAAAGTTTTCATGTCACGTGACACAAAAGCGAACCACTTTACGGCCATAGACCTAAAAGAAGGTTCAGCTTCACGACGGTCGTAATCATGGAGGTATTATATATAACTGGAGAGAGTGACTAAGTCCCGCCCTCCATACAAATGAATGGCCGATGCTAGGCTAGTAAATCCGGCCAATTTTCGTCAACGCCATATTGAACACTGGAGCTCCGATCCAGCGCCAGTCGGTTCTGACCATGCGCAAAGTTCCAAAGCTGGAAATGACGCATGGACCTACATTGATTTCTATTGGACATTCTGTAAAAAGAGAGTCATCCTCCAGTTCAGACGGTGGCGATAATGCACATACCTTGCTTGCCGCGTAACAACAAGCAGAAAAAGTTGCTCGGGAACGCACACCTGAGTCCAGTTGAGTGTCGCACGGAGTAATGATTGGCTGTAGGTACCTGTCCCCCAACATGTACGCGCATGAGAGCTCGTGCCCAACACAGATTTTCGTGCACGGAGCTGGTTCTAAATGCTCCATGAGGCGCCATACTTGAAAATGGCGCTTGCTAACTTGCCGAAGCTAATCAACACGGCCTTGACCCCCTGGTCGTAATCGGTCGCGATTTCTCGCTGACCAATCAGCATCCATGAGCTAAATGCTAGCATGTTATGCGGAAAGCAGCCCATCCTATGAAAAGCAGACAGGACATGAGTGACTTTTTATTTAATTTCCAGTGGAAAACCTATACTCAGGTAGCTACTACGACAATGTACATTAAGAAATGAAGTTGTCAACTGTGAAAAAAACGAGTTTTAGGCGCTTAGCTCCATAGACCACAATTCATTTATCACTTGCTCGGCAGCGCCCCTATCGGAATTTCAACAGATTGCAGGAACAATCCGGTACAATGGAGTTAATAGAAAGTGGACCGGCTCTCCCTAAAGGGGCTCTGGTGGTAGCCATAGACATATACAGTATACATCTATGGTGGTAGCTGGCAGCACACATGACGTGCACATGATTCTCTATAATATTTTTTTACTGCATTGCAATGAACAAAGTAAAGGCATTAAAGTGTTTATTTGTAAAACAAATTTGGACTCAATATGAGTCTTGAATTGGATACCATACAGGAGCATGAGGATCTAAAAATCGTATTATGAGCGTGCCTTGCCATAGAAAAACACAAGATAATGTTGAATTATGAACATAGGCTATTATGCCACACAAAAAAACGGGGTAAGTGGAGCTAATTAAGTTATTATTTTGCCGTCACTTCGTCTGTTTTATGGCTTAGAAGGTTGTATTTGGTATCTGTGGATAGCTCTAGCTCTCCTCTTTCATCTGACATGCGTGCCATATCTTTTTGATAGGCCTACTCGGTTGCACGAGTAAATCAAACGAGAGTAATGGCAGCCTAAGCTATATGGCATTATTATTTGTTTGTCACTTCGTCTGTGTTCATAACACAAAAGGATCGATGT
The DNA here is from genome assembly GCF_963854185.1 of Sardina pilchardus. NCBI lineage: Eukaryota > Metazoa > Chordata > Actinopteri > Clupeiformes > Clupeidae > Sardina > Sardina pilchardus. Next base: position 27,718,541 of record NC_084997.1, read on the forward strand.
ATTTGGTATCAATGGAAAGGTCTGTTTCTCCTCTTTCGTTTGATATGCGTGGCATGTCTGTGCGATGCCAGTGTTATGTGGTAACTGGCTTCCTATGTCAACTTGCTCCCTTGATGACATTCCACGATTGATGACGTTTCTTCGACAGATGTGGCACCTTGATTTGTCAACTTTCTGATATAAACGGGAGACGAACGAATACAAATATGCATGACATCTTTAAATGTCAAAATGGTTGTAGTAGGCTACGTGCACTGGATCATGAATATGCCATCGAAAAATTAATACCTAAATAAAGTAATTATAACTCCACGTGGGAGAAAGAGAATGCACTAGTAACTTTCAGCACGAAATTAAGGATTGCCAAATGACTGAGTTTAAATGGATGATATTGAAAGTTCACAAATTTAATGCACCCTTACTTTTCATGTCATCATGACCTTTTCTTATCAAGACAAACTGAACGACAGCGAAGGCTCCTTCAAGTGAAGATCAGGGTTTGATCTCATTGCTGGTGAATGTGTATAGCAGCAGTATAGAAAAGTGATGGGGAGGTAAGAGATAAAGGGAGCATTAGGGACATTACCTTGAATGACCAATCTTGGCGCATCCGGTAAGCACCTGTACAAATCCCCGGAAGATTCAGCCACCTAAAAGAAACAACAAAACAACGTGTCACTGTAACTTATTATTTTATTTTTAAAAACTGACCACCATTTACATAAATGTTTTGTTACATTAAAAAAGACAACAGATCTCTAGTCATGATTGAGTATTCCCACATTGAATATCACAATAGTCTATGTGACAATGAAACACATGACAACTGAGCTGTGCCTGTTCTCAAGCAGATCTATGGTGTTCCCTATAATGTCTGTATGTGACTCCAAACCACGTAACTCATCCGGCTTTGTATTAGAATTGTACTTCTACAATAAGCATTGTAAAATAGCTGTCAACTGTAAAAAATGTACCCAGAATTCATAGTAAAATACAATAACACTGTAATATCTAAAAAGCAATACCATATTGTAAATATTTACTGTACAATTTACAGCAATTTGTTACGTACACATAAATCCATTTATTTTATAGCCCCCCATGGATGAAATTCCACAAAACTATACTCCCAGAGGGTGTCAGGTTAATCATATACATGAAGTTGGGTGCAGTTCATAACATCTCATCTGAAGATAGGGGCAATTAAAGCAATATTACATTGCATTTTCAATTTTTACCATGGGGGTGCAAATCACAAATGACTGGTTATAAGCTAAGTTGATGCAAGCTCTAGAGAACAACATACCATAAACATTTTGTCATCCTCGGTGCCACGGTTCAGGTAGTTATGTAGGAAAAACTGTCATTTTCGGGCGGGGGCAGCGCGGGGGTGGAGTGACCCCCGGGGACGAAACGAAAACTTTCCATAGAAGTCTACTGGGGCTACATGCCCACCAAGTTTCATGCGCTCCGGTGTTACGGTGTCCCGGGAATCGTTGACGAAAAATGACGGGAAAAAAGAATTTAAAAAAAAAAAAAACTTTGACAACAACTATATGACCGCTTCGCTAGCTACGCTAGCGGCGGTCATAATTAATGTCTGTATGGAAGCTTTTCAGCAAAATTACAAAATATACTGTACACAAGCCAAATTGCACAAAAAAAATCACCAGTATTATTTAAATAGTACATTGATTCCCATTCTCTGCATTTAAAGTTTTACAGGCAGGTATTAAGCAACAGCAAATTACAAAACAAGCAACCAAGTTTCTGAAAACAAGTGACCCAAGCAATTTCAGAACTATAGCCTACATTAAGCTAAGCATATCCATAGATTAATAGGACATGAATTAATGAATACAACTTCAGTAGTGGTTCCAGTAGTGGTTTTGTATTCCGCTCTATACGTTCCTTCTATTTGTGACACAGTTCCCTTGTGTGTTTGATATGTGATAAGAAAAGCTTTGTATGTTTTTTTTTCTGCTGCCCATAGACAGTCCTGGCTATGTAAATGTAAAACAATCAAAGTCACTCAGACCAGGTCATACATCTATGAAAAGAGAGAGGTTTTATTTAAATGCTGTTGAATTCAAATATCAGCAACACACAATCCGATTTCTGCAAGAAAGATTGATCATTGACGCATAGCCTATCTGTATTCCATAGGTTTATATGGTCATGTGAAGGACATAGACATATTAGGTTTCAATCTTCCATATTCTGTGTTCCAGGCTGGAACATATCCCAAAAGAATTAAATAAAACCTTTCACAGTGGTGGTAACGGTTAAAGTGCTGAGCTAGCATGCGGTAGCCAGAAGAATTGGGGGTTCAATTCCCAGCCTCCACCATAGTGACCTTGAGCACTTGACCCCGAGTTGCTCCAGTGGCAATATGTAATACCTGACATACTGTCCCTTTGGAAAAAGCAGATTGCTGACTATATTGCCAAAGGACACGCCTTAGCAGGCTTCAGGCAGTGCCAGTGAGGTTCTGGGTGGAATGTGCAAGGTCTGGCCGGCCTGTTTTTTACATCAACATCAAACATATAGAGCATACTTTCACACGTATTGTGAAGTGTCTTGTGGTTAAGAATTGTCATTAGCCAATTACATCTGTTCAAAGTCATGATAATTTCATGCACATTTCAATTTCATATACACATTAATGCAGTAAATTCCAATGGCATAGGGTGAGGGAGCCCTCTGTGTATAGTTAAAATAAGCTAAGGCAGGGAAATAAACTCAATCACTCACTACTATTAGAGACAGTAGATGAATATCCGTGCCATACTGTGGGCTTCTGATTGAAAAATAGAAAAGTTAAAACCAGATCAGCCTATGTCCCCCTCTACTGGTGTAGTTGCATTACATTACATTTGGCTGACACTTTTTATTGGGGGCGATGGATCAAAACGAAAAACAATGGTCGTGCCACCCAACATTTTTTGGGGATGAAATACAGTCTACAGCTAAAACCCCTGAACATTTTGTGCAACCATTTTTACTTGTTTAAACAGTCTTCCAACTTAAAAAAAATATATTTCATCTTTATTTAAAAAAACACATATTTAAAAGCCTAATTTCTCAATGTTGCGTATCAATATGAGATGGAATAAATTTCTCACAAAGACATTAACCTCTCTCCCTTGTACTGTATACCACAATGTTAAAGCTCTCTGTAAAACACATCGGTACTCCGTTATAGTAATATTTCTACCGGCAAAGAAAACAAAGAGACATGATCATTCTGTTGGGGAGAACTACTGTACATGCCATGGTGAGCAAAGCCTATAAGGTCACACTGTGTGATACTGATCTGGGGTCAGCCTGTGTTTGGTTCAGGAAGTGCAGGCACATTCTGATACTTTCATTTGAACTTTAGTCACTTCAGTGCCATCAGAGCCCATTTATGGAGAGCCGGTCCACTCGCTATTAACTCCATTGTACCTGGATTGTACCTGCAGTTCCTGTTGCAGTTCCACTAGGGGCGATCACGAGCAAGTGATCAAACAATGGGGGTCTATGGGGCTAGATGGCTAAATTGGTCTGTTTCACCTGATTGCCATTAAAAAATCGAAGATTGGATTTTAGTTTCTGCAAGCTCAATATGGTTATAGGTCGAAAGTTGAATGAACAATTACTTATGGCCCTTTGGTTTCTCACAGGCTTGGTCGTTGTTGCCCATAACACACTAGCACCCTGCTAATGAAGGACGTCATTGACACGTTTGAAAGGCTTTTTAGAGCAATTAAGGGACTTAAAAAATCTAATACTCAGCCGTGTGTATTTTCCTTGACCCCCCTTTCACATGCAATATTCCGATTTCTACACAAAAAAATATATCCAGAGAAAAGTGGATTTTAGGAGAAACTCCATTCACCTCCAGTCATTCTCCACTTGCTCGCGATCGCCCTCTAGTTGCAGTACCATGCAGAAGTATTCAGCGAGTGGTCGTTCTCCCCTTATTAGACATTCTCTGGTGCCATGATGTAACAAAACTGGACTGACCAATCAGAATCCTTCTTCATTGGTGCCCCTCCCTCTGAATCACCTGGTCTGAAGTAGGAATAGGTGAGAGACGGAGAAAGACTGTTGTTAGTTCTCTACTGAATAACCTAATTATTTCTTAAGTACAAATTACAGAGAAAGATTCGAAATAGCAGTTTTGTGTTTTTTGTTATGTCTTAGTTTGGCAGAGTTGAAAGATACATGTGACTAATACAATTTGTCAAGGTCTGAAAGTGAAAGTAAATTTAATCAGGCGTCAAATTTAGGAGGAAATGGCTTCATCAGAAGAGGACTACTCCTGTCCTGTGTGCTTTGACATCTACAAGGATCCTGTCGTTATGTTGTGTAGTCACAGTGTGTGTAAAGTCTGTCTGCATCGGTTCTGGGAAACCAAAGGATCCAGAGAGTGTCCAGTCTGCCGTAGAACAAGCTCATCGGACCCTCCACTTAACCTGGCTCTAAGGAATGTGTGTGAGGCTTTCTTACAGGAGAGAAATCAGAGAGCTTCAGCAGAGTCTGAGGTGCTCTGTAGTCTTCACAGCGAGAAACTCAAGCTCTTCTGTCTGGAGGATCAACAGCCTGTGTGTGTGGTGTGCCGTGACTCAAAAAAACATACTGGTCATAAGTTCCACCCAATAGATGAAGCAGCACTTGACAGCAAGGTATGTGTTGAGTATACGTATCATTTTCTGAAAATATTTTTTTCAATTTAACTGTAGTAATTCACAGTACAGGCTTGCTTTCCCATTTTACAGACATTCTTGTATTTGAAGTGCCTGCATTTTCCATTCTGCAGTCACAGGTGCTACTGTAGGACTCTCTTCCTGGGTTTCTGCCCAGTATTGACCATGTATGATAGCCTGGCTATCACCAGACCAAGCTCAATCTTTTAAGATTGAACATTAGTCTGAGGAGTCTGCTCTGTATTTTCTATTGCACAACAGGCGTGATCAACGGTCATAGTTCAAATGACTTGGGGTGTGCCAGGTGGATAAGCCAGTTTGTGATTGTGATCGCAGGCAGATCGGGCTAGGTTTACCCAGTCTTCACATGCCACACTCTGTTTCACTTTCTATGCCTTTAATATTACTAGATTAGTAGTTTGTTCTTTCTGGTTCTGTATCTCAACTGGAAGAGAAATTAGTAGAAGGTGCTTCAACACCAGGATCAAGGGTTCCTTTTCCAGGGAACGCATTACAAAATCATCTAAATGAATATTCTCGCTCTCTGCAACCTACTCCTCCACCCACACCTACTCATAAAATGTGCAGTGGATGTCTCTTTGCCATGTGTACGTGTGTGTGTTTGTGTGTGTGGGTGCGTGCGTACAGTATGCGTGTGTGTGTCTGTGTGAATTTGTGGGTTTTTAAAGTGATGTTCTCCTAGTTCATAATGTCTTACAACAAGAATTTGTTTGTATTCATTCTAGGACGAACTGAAGAGTAAACTGCCACCCCTACAGAACAAACTTGAGGCCTTTGAAAAGGCAAAGTTAGACTGTGATGAAACAGCAAAGCACATTAAGGTGAGAAAGATAACTACCTCAAACTTTACAGAAAGACTTCGCAGAGTCTTGTTGATGATATACAATAACCAATACACATGTTTATCCAGACTCAGGCCAAGCGCACAGAGAAGCAGATCAAGCAGGACTTTGAGAAGCTTCACAAGTTTCTACGAGATGAAGAGGCAGCCAGGATAGCTGCACTGAGGGAGGAAGAGAAGCAGAAGAGTCAGATGATGAAGGAGAAGATTGAGAAGATGAACAGAGAGATCTCATCTCTTTCAGACACCATCAGAAGCATTACAGAGAAGATGGGAGCTGATGATGTCACATTCCTGCAGGTATTATTGCCAGTTCATCTCTAACATTAATGTCTGTTATTGTCTGGTTACAGTTTTTCATAATCACTTTGGTACATTTCTCTAATCTTCAGTGAAGTTTGCAAAACAGTTCATGCATTTCTCAGAACAATGTGTGCAAAGGGAAAAAGGCATATAACCTGAAAAGGCACGTAACATGCTCAAAATATCTCAAAATCAATTTGCCAGTTTAGCCAATGAAACTGTCAACATGTCATTGCACCATTGTTTACAAACGAGAGTTAATATCAGACACTTTTCATCCAAAGTGACTTACATAAGTCAATTGTATTACACCTTGCTCAAGAGCACAATGGTGGAAGCCAGGTATTGAACCCACAACTTCCCATGCTGCATGCTCGCCCAGCTTCTGACCCACTATGGTACTACCCTGTGTAAATACTTATCCATGTTGTCCATGTCAATATGAATGTTTACTTGAAATTTAAGCATTTATTTCCTAAAATGCACAAGGCTGCATTTTCTGTTTGGCATAATATATTAAAAAAAAAAAAAAAAAAAAAAAAAACTTGCACATGACTGTATGTGGGAGATTGTTAGAGATCAGGCAGTATTTTTATTCTGTGTAATTTTACAGTGCTATTTGTGCTGTAGTTTGTGCCATCTCATGATATAGTTTGCATATACTGTAAACTACTGGTCAAAAGTGTGGGGTCACTCAGAAATTGACTTAAGATACCAAATAGACCTCCAAAGTTCACCTTCAAAAAGCTACCACCTTTGCCCATATAAGGAGATCCGGTATCTTGAGATTTTTCCAATGGGAAAATAACGTGGGGATTTTGAGTTATCACACCTCCTTAAACTCTCGGGTGAGGAAGAAATTGGAAATGCATGACGTTTTGCAAACTTTTGTCCTCTGCCTTCGAGTGGATACTGTGATCTTAGGTACTATCTTACCATGCAACTTTCCATAGTTAGCTTCAATTAAAGTGTAAGTCCGGCGAAAATTGAAAACAAATTTGGCTTTCTTAATGAAAATACATCAACTAAGCCGTGGACAGGCATCCCAACCTGCAAAAAGTCATTTCAGGGAGGTATCCCTACCCCCCCCCCCCCCCCCCCCCCCACCACCACCACCCCCCCGGCAAAAAAAAAGAGGAAGACAACGCAATAATACAGGCTATAGCACAATGCACTTCTAATCATGTAGGAATATGTAGATTACTTTATGGGCTGCTTATACTATTAATGTAAACGGCTTTTATTCTAATTCCATTGCAACTTTAAACAGGTCTAAGGAGTTTGTTGTTTTCATGTAGCCCTGGCAACTACCCAGCTAACAATTTCTGGTTAGGAGAACGTTTTTAGAACGTTTTTTTCCTGGTTAGGAAAACGTTGCCTGAAAGTTGCGAAAGTTGCCACAAGGTTCCCCAGGAAAGTTTTCTTGACGAAAATACTACGTTTTTTTCTGGTTGTTTATTTTGGTTAGCAGAACGTTCTCCTACCCTTTAGGGAACTTTACTATATTTGGTTGCATTAACGTTCCCCTAACCTCCCAGCAACAAAGTGTAAAGGGGGAAAAAATATGTAGAATTATAGTGACACCGAGGCATGCTCCGCTGAACACATGCCGTCTGCGGCGACAGTTTATCTGCAACCTGGGAGAGCGAACGTCTTTAAGGCAATGACGTTATACACGCATGACAATTCACTTACCATTAACTGCGACGAATACGGCTTGTTACCATGTACTAGTGTCAGCTAAGTATTTAAATGCGGTTAGGTCTAATACTTTCTTGTCTACGGTGTCTTTTCCTATAATAAACGATTAGTCAGATCAAAACATAAGCAGAGCAGGCGCTAGCCTAACACACTGTTTCAACATTCAAAACAGGCTGTTTTTATTGCATCGTATGCCATTAAAAGTCCTCGGTTCAGAATTATGATGGATTTTGGTTTATTTTGTTTTAAATTGGGACTGGGAATTGTGGGATAGGCTGAGTGAACAGCACAGTAACATAGGCTATAACTTGGACGTGTTCATATAAAACAATTCTCCCCCGGGAATTGTGCTGTTTAAGATGCAGTCTCAACGTTTGAGAAAGAATTCATTGGAGTCCTCATCATCATATTTTCATAACAAATAAAGCTTTAAAAACATGAATGCATTTCAGGTGCCACTCTAATCGATTATGGATTAATCCAAAACTATTCGTCAGATTAGTTAGCATGAAGTCGTTGTGTGCCTGCCTGGGACTATGGCTAGCTAGCTCTTCCACCCGGTTTACCCTATACAGTGTTTTTTTAAAGCCTGTTGGACTTAATGGAACAAGTGCATGGAGATGTGAAGAATGTGATCGATACCATACAGCCAGCCTACGTGAGTAACTTTATCTCTGTGTTATCCAAATGTCTTAAAGTTAGCGAGGTTGAGTCTGCTAAAACACCAACACCCCAGAACTCACGGACCCGAGATGGAAGTTTCTCAGCTTCGCTGGCCCCTTTAGCTGACGGGCTGGCTGGTCGGCCGAATATCAATCCAACAGAGGGGGGAAGAATAGAATAGGGCTATATGTCGACTTTGCAACAAATTATTCCGACTTTGCAGTGTGGCTGCTGGCCGTGTTCAATTGGAAGCTCATAGAAACTCTGGGGCGATTTTCATCAATCAACCCCACGCACATAACCAGAGAATACCGATATGGTTATACAAATAAGATACCTAAAAACAACTAAGTAGCAACGTTGTGTGAAAAGAGAAATGCAACCAGAATATAACGTTTTTTTCTTTAGTTGTAATAACGTTCGGGAAACTTTGATAACCTGGAGCTAACGTTCTCTCCAGGGTATTAGAAGGTTACTGATAAACTAACCACAGGAGAACCAGCGGCTAACGTTATTTGCTTGCTGGGATTCAACCAGAATATAACGTTTTTTTCTTTAGTTGTAAAAACGTTAGGGGAACGTTATTTGTTTTGACAACCTGGAGATAACGTTCTCTAAACGTTATTAGTAGGTTGCTGAAAAACGAACCATAGGGGAACCAAAAGCTAACGTTAGTGAAAGTTAGCAGAACGTTAATTGTTTGCTGGGTAGCCGGCCTGAATAATATGCACTTGAAATGAAACCTATTGATACGGTTCGGGAGAAGAGATATAATCCCGCCCACACTGGAAATTGATTGGTTGACTTACCGAAACATGCCAATCAGGATGCTTCATGAGACACACACGCACACTATCACACACATGAACAGTCTCTCACTCTGCCTCTCTGTCGTGTGGGCGCTACACAGATGCTGTGCGCGGTTTTGAGCACAGTCTGTGTCGTGTGTGCGCGATCTTGCCCGCTCGCTCTAGATTCCGGGAGATTTTAAGTAATTTGCGGGCATCAGTGAGTCGCTATTGATATGAGGGAGACTCCCGGAACTTCCGGGAGACTTGGGATGTCTGCACCGTGGAAGAAGTATTTGTCGTTGATCACGCAGTACAGAGTTAGCACGGGGAAGAGCTACAGCCCAAAATCGTAAACAGTGGGTTGGCATAAAATGTCAAATTGTCACATTTAGTTTAGTTGTAACTGTAATAATGAAGTAAGAAAACATATACTGTAAACAGATATGATCTGTAACAATACCTTATACATCATTATAAGGTTCGAACCATATTTAAGCAGACTGGGCTACCATGCAAAAACACCCTCACTAACCACTAAACCATCATGGTAGCCTAGAAATCTAGTAGACGCCCCTAGCGGTAGCAAATCTAATTTTCTGCTGGGGTAGTCCGTTTCCTATGGAGCTGGCCTATTTCATCCGACGGCCGGGCCAATCACATCATGTATAGAGTCGTTAGGCGGGCTTAACATAATGATGACTGACCTGCGACCAGAAGTTGTGACCGTTAAGCATCCTGCTACTTGAAAACAGGAAGATAATTTGTTTAGCGCTATCCTATTGTGTGGAAAGGGAATTTGAAAGACAACTGTTTATCCCACCTCTCTGATTGAGCTATGCGAGTCCCCAGACCCTACATCTTGATGTGGGTCTGGCTAGTCAGGCTACCATCATGGTTATTGCTTAAAAAAAGTCACAGTCACATCGACTCACACACAACTTCAAGCTAGCATACAATCTAGTAGTACAAGCAGGCATTGTGGTCTACAAGCAGTATAAAAACATTTTTGTTATATAGAAAAGGCCCAGATAACTAGGCTATTACAACAAGTATATGTTATGTGATGACCCTCTGCTCCCCCTGCTGTCTGTGTAGAGGCCTATGCATTCGACTGTGGGGGGGTTGTTAGCTCATTGAGTGCCAACAACGTAATATTGCGTTTTTAGCTCCCATGCGTAAAGTAGGGATGTTAACCGGTGACTGTTTGACCGATGGTTGACCGTATCCACGTCAACCGATCAAAGTTTTCGCTAGTCGGTTAAAAAAAAAAAAAAAAAAAGGATCTCTAAATTAGGCTATTATAGACAGTGGACTAAGTGCTACTACAGCAAGCCATCTCATTCCAAGATCTTTTTTGTGTGAAGTTAACATACCTCACACTAAACTTTTCATAACTCGCCTGCTTGTAGGCTAGGCTACTTAATAAACCAATAAAAGCATTTGGCACAAGGTTTGAGCGCTCTGCCTTGGCTGACGCGTCTTTTGCAATCTGGAGGTGCCTGTTTATCCATTGGTTAGTGTTGCAATCTGGCAACTTTCCGCATAAGATGGGCTTAGATTTGGAAATACATTACATATACATTTCAGGAAGGGTCATCAATGGTAACAAATAAGGTGATGATGATGATCATTCTTTATTATTGTTAGCACTTCCTCTAACTAAGCGCCGTCTCTTCGGAGCTGTCATTTTCTTAAGTGAGCCGCGGCAATTTCTTTTTCAAATTAGCTTCTAACGCTAGACAAACGCCTTTATTTGCAACGCGATCACCTTGTACCCAAACCATTTCGAAACTATCTGTCCTCCACTTACTTGCAAGCTCCTTGGTTTGCGGGACTCATGATTCGCGCTGTAGGGGACTTTAAAAAAAGTGACGTGGGTGAAAGGACGGCGCCGGGGCTGTGTGTGAGCGGGGGACAGAGAGATGCAACAGAGTTGCGAAATTGCGTGGCTGTTATTTCAAATAGCGTAGCATATTTTAAACGAATCAGTTAACTGGTTTCAACCGGCTAATGGGGCTCAAAGATCCTTACCCCGCATTCACACTGTCTCCGTCCGTCAACGGATCTCATTCACTTTGCATGGGGCGGACTCGAAATGCATTGTGGGTCCGTCCGTCGCTTCAGCTCCGTTGCCTCCGTCAAGAAAGTTGAGAAATGTTCAACTTTTCAGGCAGCGACGGATCCGTCAGCCAATCAGATCACGTGTATGCAAATACAGATACGGCAGATCCAACCTCCGTGATCCGTTGACGGACGGAGACAGTGTGAATGCGGGGTTAAGGCGTAGCAAGATACGTCGTATTAGTTCATGTCTATGGGCGCAAAACGATCACTTCCTCTGCATAAAGGGGGTGTGTCATGCGTGTCATTGACGTAGTCATGAGTTTCATCAGGTCCATTTCCACAGGTGTATAAAATCAAGCACTCGATTATCAATGCAATTGCTATCAGTTGCTTGATGATGTTCCAAAATAATCTTGCTGCTCTTTCAAGCCTTCTACATGTATTAATTCTAATATGGAAAATAACACACACAAAGCATGTACACTTTCAATGAATTAAATCAAAACATCAATGGAATAATGGAAATACATGTATGTCGCTGCTCTCATTAAGTTACCCCAGCGCCATCTGATCGTCGTTAGCACAAATCAGGATTTGGTTCAGCTGGCTGGCTAATGTGTTGTCAAGGCAGAGTGTACGTAGCAACCGGCCAACATCAGCAGTAAACAAGAGGGGCACACCTGATATAAAGTCGATTTTCTCCAGACTGGAATGCTCAAAAATGCTAAAAATGTAGCTGAAGTGGTCAGAAGGGGTTGAGGGTCATGAAACCGTGCCCAAAATTCACATTCCTTACTCTAGAGAATGGAGATCTTAGCATATACATTAAATTCTGATCTATGTCCATAGACTTCAATGGAACAGTTGCTGCCTCTGCTCTGCATAAAGGGGGATTTTGACCCCCCCTCTTGCGATTCGGGTTCCAGGAAGTGGCTTCTCATGAAGTATCTTGCTCCGCCCTTAATGATCTTTGTGGGGCTCGGTGGTCGGTCAAGAAAATTTGTAGTTTTCGCCATCCCTAGCGTAAAGTGGCAAACATTTTTTTTAAATTACGAAACTAGACACTCTACCTCACCTTATGTGTGATTTTTGGAAGTCTATCATGAAGAGAACTGAAGTAGATGACGATTGAAAACTCATGAAATCCTACAATCCGGACATTTTATGTGGACATTATATCACAACGCAGCATTTGATTGATATTGCCGCATGAATTGTGTCGAATCAGGCACGTCAAGTCAATACAAGGTCATTTTGTAATTTTGTGGGTTCGTCACAAGGTGGCAGTCTCAACAATGGGATAGTCTATTCAGTGTTAGTTAGTAGGCCCTAGATCAGTGGGACCGAGCATCGAGGATCGAGGAGAGAGTTTGAGAACCACCCCAGGAGTAGCCTATAAGCTATGGAAGAGGTAGCCTTGCTGCATTACCTTCAGCGTGTTATAGAGAGATCGAACTGTTCAGGCAGCCGTGGCCTACTTGTTAGGGCTTCGGGCTTGTAACCTGAGGGTTGCCGTTTCGATCCCCGACCAGTCCACGGCTGAAGTGCCCTTGAGCAAGGCACCTAACCCCTCACTGCTCCCCGCGCGCCGCTGGTTGGGCAGGCAGCTCACTGCTCTGGGTTGTGTGATTCACCTCACTGTGTGTTCACTGTGTGCTGTGTGTTCACTAATTCGGTTAAATTGGGTTAAATGCAGAGAACTGAATTTCCCTTACGGGATCAAAAAAGTATATATTCTATTCTATTCTATTCATTGACATAGGGCACTTTAAATACACGTAGGCTAACACTTCCCTTGATCATCACTGAAAAGTGCAAGTTTCCACGATTGCATTCACATAGCAGCTGTGGCGGCAACATAGGTCGGCAGCAGGAAAGGTTCCGGTGGCAGATATACGGACATATGAATTCAGGCAGTATAGCAAAAAAAAGCCCCTTCCGTAAAAAGTCTGTGATCATTGCAGAAATGTACGTCTGTCTTAAAGCGGCTTATATCTCCGTTTCTAGAAGAAAAACAGGGATTTTGATGAAAACCAGCCACTGTTTAGCTTGGGATTTCTCAGGAGTGGAGACACCTAGAAATAAACGGTTTTCACCCACTGAGAGCTCAGAGTTTCACCTTTAAAATGAGCCATAGTATACAGTATGTCCATAACTATAACATAGAATACGCTGTGGCTCTACAAAAATAGTCAAAAATGATCTAGCTTGCCGGCACTCTGGGACATAGCTTCCAAAAACAGTGTGGCATTCATTGAGTTAATTGACTGATTGCATTTTGTGTTGGCCTCCAGTTCATGTTCCTGCATAGGCTACTGACCAGCTAGGCTGCGTGCAGAGTTGGCTGACGTTATGTTTATCTTGCTAAATGTAGTCCAGCCGACACTGTAACGTTATATGACATTATTTTACTTATCAATATATTTTTGACATAGTCAGTCATCTGCTTCAAAGACACGCTACCGTAAGGCTAATAACTGTGCCCTCACACTATAGCACGCAACAATTTATGATTTATGATTTTCTCCTCTTCTGGCGTATCGTGACGGGAGAACCATGCCAACTTTGGATGCAGTTATTTTAGCGATACTTTCTACAATACCCTCAATATACATATCATTGTCAAGCTTAGTTTATGGCCGTTCATGTGAGCTCAGGACTACATTTTGAAAATGTTACCAAAAGCGACTGGTTTCGCCTTGCAGGGTCACATTTTAGAGTGGCATTTTATTATGGTCAGCACACCTGTGCAATAATCATGCCGTGCCGTACAGATTTAGACAGATTTGTTAACAACATTTAAGACTCGTAGGCCTTTTGTGTATAGAGAACGTCTTACATTTTTTAGTTCAGCTCATGATAAATGGGGGCAAAAACAAAAGTATTGCGTTTATAATCTTGTTCAGTGTAATTCTAAAACCATCTTTCTCTTTGATTTAACAGAACTACAAGAGCACAGTGGAAAGGTGAGTGATCTACCCTCTGTCTCTCTCTTCTCTGTGGTTCTGAACCCAAACCCACAGCAGCACTGACTCCTGAATGTTATTCCAGAGCCCAGTGCACACTGCAGGATCCAGAAACAATTCCAGGAGCTCTGATCGATGTGGCAAAGCACCTGGGCAACCTGAAGTTCAGAGTCTGGGAGAAGATGCAGGATATTATTCAATACAGTGAGTTCACACATGCACACACACACACACATTTAAGAATATGTGAGTCATTTGAGTGAAAATCTGACATTTATAGCATATATTTATAATATTTGTTGAACTTATTTATATATTTTTTAAACACAATTGGACTATGAATTATGCCATTTGTCCCAAGATATATCACACCAAATATGTAGTCAATGCCACTTATAGATCTTAATCTATGGGCCTAGATCTAGACTAGAATTGAGAATAGAATAGAATAGAATAGAATAGAGATGCATTCTAGAGAGCGTTTTCTCATCTGGCAGACATATCTGAGACATCTTGCTAAGATCTGCAAAGAGCATTTAGCAGCCGTATCCCAGATTCATTCCACATTTCCACAAGAGTGTTAAGCCTTTATTGCATGATATATGAAGCTAGATGCACCGCATAGCGGTACACAATATGACCGCCTCTCAGTTCTGCACATTCTCTCCACAAAAATAAATTACGCTTGTCAACTTTCCTGTATCTTTGATTTGTGCAATATGTATCTCCTACTCTTGCAGCTCATGTGTATATAAATGAGTGTGTGCATGTGTGAGTTTGCTTTTGTGTATAAAAGTGTATGTGTGTGTGTGTGTGTGTGTGTGTGTGTGGAATCTGTGTATGTGTGTGTACGTGTGTGTGTGTATGTGTATGTGTGTGTGTGTGTGTGTGTGTGTGTGTGTGTGTGTGACAGTATCATTCAACCCTTCGCTCAATAGCACCATCTGCAGGTCGTGACAGTTCTAGACAATTTTTGCTAGGGGGGCCAAGGAGGGGCCAGTGTTAAACCAGGGGGGGCACATTAAAAATGGCAACAAAAGAAATGTAGAAATTATAAGCTTAATTTTATTTCTAAACCATATAAACATGTATTTTGTATAAGACTGAGGGCCAGATGTACTAAGAAAGTGCTAATAGCGAGTTTTTGTATGCGCAGAATGCGAACGCTGTGCCTTGCTATATTGCGTGGAATTTACTAAGCTGTCACTTCATTACGTTAACAGCGTTCATAGAGATCAAAGTGTTATAGAGATCAAACTGTTCATTGACATAGGGCGCTTTAAATAAATGACATTGGGACAGTAGTCCAGCCTGACCCCATTCGGGACGTCTATAGACAGCCAAAATTAGACAAATATAGACATTCTGTCATTTTGGCTACTCTGAGGACGTCTTCTGGATGTTTAATAATTAAGTCTTTCAGACGTCTTCAGAAATTCAAGTATAGTTTACTTGATTATTTACTTTTCTACCTCAGAATTAAGAAACACTTATTTTATGCAAGTAATCTCAACAAAAGACACAAAAGTGAATTCTACTTACTAGAACATTCTAATTGAGGAAAGCTATTACATTTTACAGTGATAGCATTGAGCAAAGTTTCGGTAAAGCACAATGCAGAGCAATTCGCAATCACTCATCTGCTGTTGATGAGGATGGAAAGCTCATCGCCATTATTTAAGGGGGATCGGATGTTGGCGAGTAAGACACTTGGAAGTGGAATACGATGCCTTCACCGTTTCAGCCAGACCAAAACGCCAGCCCTTTTGCCCCGCTTCCTGGTTCTCAGCGGGGGGTTAGCATTGGAGTTAGCTTTGGTAATGCCTTGGGTACCACTGGTGTCCGTGAGTCCGATTAAAACGTCCTTGTAAAAGCAATTTCCAGAATCAGCAATCTCCATGTTGAGGAGGCCCTAATCTTGCAGATTATAGCCAGAGAAAGCATAGCCTGGAGAGACCAACACTTTCTGACTTGGCAGAGTCTGGCCTAGGCTAGATCCATTGGCAAACATTAATTTCCTGGTTGG
This sequence comes from Sardina pilchardus, assembly GCF_963854185.1. NCBI lineage: Eukaryota > Metazoa > Chordata > Actinopteri > Clupeiformes > Clupeidae > Sardina > Sardina pilchardus. Next base: position 27,734,608 of record NC_084997.1, read on the forward strand.
TGGACGCTCATTGGAGTTCAATCACTAACGTATGTTAACCACGGGGGACACAACCATGGAGGTATTATACAGTATACTGATGATACATATACACATACAAATGAATGGCGGGGGCTAGGCTAGTAAATCCGGCCAATTCATAGTCAACGGGATATTGAACACTGGAGCTCAGATCCAGTGCCAGTCGGCTCTGAACATGCGCCAAATGACGCATGGACCAACATCGATTTTTATTGAACATTCTATAAAAAGAGAGTCATCCTCCAGTTCAGAGGGTGGTGATAATGCACATACCTTGTTTACTTCGTAACAAGAAGAAGAAAAAGTTGCCGGGAACGCATACCTGAGTCCGAGTGGAGTCCAGCACAGAGTAACGTTTGGCTGTAGCCACCGGATAGGTACCAGCCCATCCAAAATGTATGCGCATGAGAGTTCGTGCCCAACACGGATTTTCATGCACGGAGCTGGCTCTAAATGCTCCATGTTGCGCCATACTTGAAAATGGAGTATGCTAACATGCCAAAGTTAAAGGGATATTCCGCCATTTTTGGAAATACGCTCATTTTCCACCTCCCCTCGAGCAAAACAATCGATATTTACCTTGTTCCCGTTCATCCAGCCATTCTGTGAGTCTGGCGATAGAACTTTTAGCTTCAGCCTAGCATAGATCATTGAATCGGATTAGACCATTAGCTTCTCGCCTGCTAGCTTCATGTTTAAAAGTGACTAAGATTTCTGGTAATTTTCCCATTTAAAACGTGTCTCCTCTCAAGTTAGAAAGTGCAATAAGACCAACTGAAAATGAAACCTGGCGTTTTTCTAGGCTGATTTGACATGGAACTACACTCTCATCTGGCGTAATAATCAAGGCAACTTGCAAACGTACTGAAGGCGCAGTGATATCGTACGCAGCATCTGAAAATAGTCCCCATAGACAACAAGCAGTAGTAGTGCCAGTAGGTTGCAAGTTGCCTTGATTATTACGCCAGATGAGAGTGTAGTTCCATGTCAAATCAGCCTAGAAAAACACCAGGTTTCATTTTCAGTTGGTCTTATTGCACTTTCTAACTTGAGAGGAGACACGTTTTAAATGGGAAAATTATCAGAAATCTTAGTCACTTTTAAACATGAAGCTAGCAGGCGAGAAGCTAATGGTCTAATCCGATTCAATGATCTATGCTAGGCTGGAGCTAAAAGTTGTATCGCCAGACTCACAGAATGGCTGGATGAACGGGAACAAGGTAAATATCGATTGTTTTGCTCGAGGGGAGGTGGAAAATGAGCGTATTTCCAAAAATGGCGGAATATCCCTTTAAAGGGATTTTCCGCCATTTTTGGAAATACGCTCATTTTCCACCTCCCCTCGAGCAAAACAATCGATATTTACCTTGTTCCCGTTCATCCAGCCATTCTGTGAGTCTGGCGATACAACTTTTAGCTTTAGCCTAGCATAGATCATTGAATCGGATTAGACCATTAGCTTCTCGCCTGCTAGCTTCATGTTTAAAAGTGACTAAGCAGTGTTTCCCACAGATTAGAAGGCAATGTGTGGTGGTCGCCCCATGTCTGACGGGGGGGGGGGGGGGGGGGGGGGGGTGCACCCATATTTTTCATTGCATCGCCTTTTTATCGCTCTCCTTTCATATAATGTTTTTTTTTTTTTTTTTTTTTACCAGGATGTGAAGCTTGTCTTTATTTGAAACACACACACATTATGTAATTATTTACATTATATAGGCCTATACTGACATTTCTGATATTCATAACAGCAAACTTTATGCAGATTATAGCCTACTATTTATATTACAACTCCACTTCTTAAATTCAGCTGTCTTGTTGAAGCCTCAAAATATTGTAAACATAGCAGGCTAAGCTTATCATACTCTACTGGTTGGACTGTTCAGTTTCCCCACATGTGTTTAAGTTTCAAGGTAAGCTAATACTTTTTCTCCTTGGGACAGGCCCTTTTAAGTGTTGGAGTTGAAAAACATTGTTGGTCAGTCAACTTGACTGCAAGAGTTTTAATCAAATGTCTGCAGCATTGCCTACTAATGATGCTAACGGAATATTAATTTAGCTAGTCGTCTTCTGTGCGTCAATGGATGCGTCCACGATTGTGAATGTTTTATTTGGATTAAATGTGCATGTGGAGGGCGGCTGTCCATTGAGTGCACACGATAGCGGGCCAAGGAGAATGAGTTTACTTCTACTGTTTGGTAATTAAGTTGCACGCATAGACTACAAAAGTTGCGGGAGAACTTTATGCTTCTACCCGAGCAGCGTCAGGTGCATCAGTGCGACCACCTACCACGCTTCCAGGGATGATCTCGTTGGTTTTCATGGAGACAGACAGCCGCGGTGTGCAGTGCAGGAGGGTAGGGGCTGTGCGTGTGTGTGTGTGTGTATGAGAGACAGATGCGCCAGTGACAGAGAGGGAGCGCAGGGAAAGGAAATTCAGCTTTACGAATGCTGCGTGTTTTTCAATAGCGTTTCAAAATAAGAATAAATAAATAAATAAATGAAAGAATAACGAAACGCAATTTGTGGCGGCCGGTGCTGAATCTGTGGCGCACCGCCACAAATTTGTCTATGTGTGGGAAACACTGCTAAGATTTCTGGTAATTTTCCCATTTAAAACGTGTCTCCTCTCAAGTAAGAAAGTGCAATAAGACCAACTGAAAATGAAACCTGCCGTTTTTCTAGGCTGATTTGACATGGAACTACACTCTCATCTGGCGTAATAATCAAGGCAACTTGCAAACGTACCATAGGCGCAGTGATATCGTACGCAGCATCTGAAAATAGTCCCCATAGACAACAAGCAGTAGTAGTGCCAGTAGTTTGCAAGTTGCCTTGATTATTACGCCAGATGAGAGTGTAGTTCCATGTCAAATCAGCCTAGAAAAATGGCAGGTTTCATTTTCAGTTGGTCTTATTGCACTTTCTAACTTGAGAGGAGACACGTTTTAAATGGGAAAATTACCAGAAATCTTAGTCACTTTTAAACATGAAGCTAGCAGGCGAGAAGCTAATGGTCTAATCCGATTCAATGATCTATGCTAGCTAAAAGTTGTATCGCCAGACTCACAGAATGGCTGGATGAACGGAACAAGGTAAATATAGATTGTTTTGCAGGAGGGGAGGTGGAAAATGAGCGTATTTCCAAAAATGGCGGAATATCCCTTTAATCTACACGGCCTTGACCCCCTGGACACAACGATAACGATACGCTTGCAGCTGAATGCAATCGCTCTCAGGAACGCCCTCTGTTCGCTGGTTGGGCGGAGGTGCTCTTGCTGGAGTAAATGAGGACGGATCAAGCTATTCCAGACGGAGTACTGTAGGGCAAAGAAATTGAGCGGAAGGCCGTAGACAGGAGGAGCCAGGCTAAAGAAAGCATGCTCTTGGAACAAAACACAGTTGCCTGTCCAGTGTCTGAAAATGACAAGTGTCATGGTGCGATTCGGGGATGGGGAAGCGCACTTCACTGACCAACAGTGGGTGGAGAGCTTTATTTTCAGCAAGTCCGGGTTTGAAGAATCATGCCGAATGATACTGTTGGCCCGGCTGCTGCCCCTAGAACTTGTTGTCGGACGCCTATCCCAGGGCAATTTCAGAGCCTACGACTGAGAATCTCTTGTAGCCTACTGGTGCAAGTCTGCTGAGATTCTCTGAAGGTTACGTCATGCTATGCAAATCAATGGTTTCCATCATTTATAACATTGAGAGTTAACATTGAGTTAAATTCAACATACAAAATAAATACATGCTCAAGTGACACACAAGGTTCATTCTCTGTCAAATCAGCGTTGTTTGTTTTGTTTTGTTTTTGTTCAAAGTTTGTATTTAATGTTTAGGTCACAAAACTACACATATAAAATATGTCTGTTATTCAAACGTTCCCAGTTATCACACTCTCAACATGTACTGTAATATATTGGAATGGCATTTTTGCCCATTCATTTCTTAAAAGTAATGTTCTTAGCCTGATTGAATTGTGTAGGATGGCATACAAGAATGTTCTCAGTATGACCTGACTATTGCAAGTGTGTACTGTATGCCTACTGATTTTATACAAGGCCCTAGATTCAGAAAACAGTGCAAAAAGAAGTTGAACAGAACAGACATATTTGACATGCCTTGGTTTTTGGACCCATTCATGACCCACAATGATGATATTGCCATGTGTGTCTTATCTGAATTTTCATGTGTTTTAAATCTCTGTAGCTCCTGTGACTCTGGATCCCAACACTGCATACCCACATCTCATCCTGTCAAAGGATCTGGCCAGTGTGAGACTCAGTGATGAGAGGCAACAGCTTCCTGATAACCCAGAGAGATTTGATGCGTATCCTTGTGTCCTGGGCTCTGAAGGCTTTAACTCAGGGACTCACAGCTGGGATGTGGAGGTTGAGGACAGTGATGCCTGGATCATAGGTGTGACTGAGCATTCCGTCAAGAGAAAGGGAAACGGATCTCTTAGGCAGGGCTGGTATATCCAATATGCTAATGGAATGTATAGAACATATCCACGCACATTAGATACTTTAGATCCCCTTGATTCCCTTGATTTAGACTCTAAGTTTAGAAACCTCAAGAAGATAAAAGTTGACTTGAAATGTGACACAAGGGAGGTTTCATTCTCTAGCGTTCCAGGTGAACTGCTATGTAGTTTTCAGTACACAGTTGGAATGACAGTCTTTCCATACTTTTCCACTTCACACTCTTTGAAGATCAGCAGTAAAGTGAAGAAGCCTCGGCAGAAAAAGTGTAGCGTGATGTAGCGTTCTGATGGCCCAAAACCTCATATTACACCATTTTATCCTCCATCATGACAACCAGTGATTGTAAGATATTCGGGAAGGCCAATCATACGAAAGTCTAAAAATAATTTTCTGATGAAGTGAGTGAACTTTCATCAAGTAGACAATGGGCCTTCCCAAAACTACTTGCTATGCCCTCTCCCTAGCCACTTGCACTCTGTTTGCATGGTCATGTCGAGGGTCCACCATATGCAGGGCCATCAGAAATCAATTACTGTCAAGTGGTAGTGGTATAAACCCTCCAACAGCGAGTGAACACCGATGCCCCCTCATCGAGTGTGTGTGTTAATAATTAATGCGGCAAGTCATGGACGTCACGTTAGTTCCTCATGAGTAGGACATGCCTGTAAACAAATCCATGGTCCTGTAATAACCAGTTTCCACCAGCGTTATAACCCTACACACTAATCAAGGGAACTTAATTTAGCTGTGAGGGAACTTCCCATCCTTAACTAAGAGGGAGTGGGTGGATTAGTTTCGGAAAGGCTCAATGACTAAGAAAGACCTTTATTTCGGATTTTTGCATAGGTGATTTTAATTGAATAGACATTTTATAACTATAACCTCATCAAACCAAAATTATTTTCTTTGAATGTCTACTGATCCTGTTATTTGTTGCAACTGTTAACTCACATGTTACATGACATGTTAATGTTAATTCTTGCGGAATAGTAGCCAATATATTTCAAAATTTAAATTTAACTCCAACGCTTCCCATGTTCTAGCTGGTGACATGTACTGTATGTGTGTAGTGCCGTAAAGCAATTCATTGCATCGCGAGGCCGAGGGACTTTCTGGGCAATGCACAATGCAAGGCTTATTCTTATCTTACACTCAATTTATTGTTGATTTTTTGCCATGCGCTTTTATTAAAGTATTAAATAAACAAATTAATGCAAGCTTTCATTCATCACCTCTATATGGAATATAACCACTTAGCTTAGTGATCCTACAGTTACCATATGCAAATTCCCTATTTACTCTTATTTACACATGCATTACACTCAAACTTCAATAGTTTTCAATAGGCTAACTTTCAGTTTCAGGTATCAAATGTAATACAACCAACATCCAAGCAGTAAATCATTCTCAAATGGAAAAAGATCTGAAACAACTAACACAAGGGGGATGTTGACAACTATAATATACTATATTCTTCTCAGAAAATGCAAATAGTTATCACATACTGTAGTCTTGAGTGCTTTGACTTGTAAAGCACTTTATACATCCAAGTTGGTATTGTTTTTGTTGCTATAGGTCTGTTGTTTCCCAATTTAGACCAAAAGCTCTAATGCAGGGGAGAGAGTAAAATGGAAATGAAACATGTGTGACATGAAACAATTTCAATTCCAACAGTATTGGCTCTGTGTGCCAACGCTATCGAGAAGAAGGTGTGGGTAGTTAAAATGGAAGCTCACATGTGGACAACAAATACAAGAGAAATTGCTCTCAATGCTTGCCCTGTAATGCAGGAAATATTAGGCTATATTAAATCTAATGATGGTGAATTAATATAATTGAAGGTTTACTTTTAAATACATTGCAGAGGTGTTTGCCTGTTTGTTTGTTCCTATCCCATTTAAAGAAAACGAAGATATTTGTAAGCTTATCTGGAATAGGAAATAATGAGCTTGATTACTTTCATTTTGGGCCTTGGTGAATTTTTTATCCATTTCTTACCACAAGGGGGAGCTCCATGACTGTGTACCATGCCAAAGTGTAGGCCATAAAATGTTACCTGGCCACAAACACACAAAGAAAAGGTATCCTACAATTAAACAATAAGCCCATTTCACAGTGTCCAGGTGTCTGGCCTAGTTCTGATGTTAAAGATGCCTTAATTGGCAGGGTAAAATATCTTCCTGTTTCTGTCTTTCCTGTAGACTGAGCTGTTCCAGAGGAAGTTAGTTTACACAGTGGCGACATCTTGTGAAATGGGCTAATTAGGCTTTCTGATAACATATTTTTATTATTACACTATTTGTGCAGAAATCTGCAAGAAGATACAACGACCTCCACATGTTGCTAGACAGAAACCAAACCCTTTTGAAAAAAGTGGATTTTCCCAAATAAAGGAACAACTGTATTTGTGTGTGTGTGTGTGTGTGTATTGGTAGGGGGGCCCTTTTCGAATGCAGACACGTGAAATAAACACTGAGCTTGGGGACAAAAGCAGCATGCTAAAGTCTGATTAATTTTCATTGCAAAGTACCTTCTTTGGTTTCTAATGTTTCAACTGGAAATGCAGAACAGACTGAAACATACAAAGACAATGATCAAATGGCGTTCAATGTTTCAGTGGCACCTTTAGCCAGTGTTTAAATTCCCAATGCAGAGGTGGATCACTTTTCCTGGTTTATACACACGAAACACCATCCACACCAAATCTACAAAACCATACACCAATTCTTTGTGTTTGACTCAATTCATTTTCATAAAATAGTTTTTGCATGCAAATTGCATTTATACAAATAATATTAAGGTTATTCTACAGTAAAACTAAAACTTCCTCCATAAAAGCATTTGTTATGCATTCAGTGTGTGCATGTTGTAAGGACAACACCATGCTTACACAGAGTAAGTTCCAGAAGGTTTACAATTTATTATTACTCAAAATAGTCAAAGCAAGTAGCATCGGCCGAACAGCCTTCAAAACACATGATGCCACTGGATCGCCAAGCAGTAACAAGCGCCTGCCACCTGGCGCTCTGCTGCTCTCTCTGCCTAACCATTTCAGCTCCATTGACAGCATTTTTGAGCATTCCAGTCTGGAGAAAAACAACTTTATCAGGTGACCCTGAACCAAATCCTGCCGTGTGGTCGCTGCGGTAACTTAATAAGAGCATAAGCATACACTCATACACTTGCATACACTTTGTTGGAAACAAAACAAACTGTGTTGCCCTTATCAGGACACAGAGATGTGTTGTTTTCAACACATTTATTTAAAGTGTGTATTTCTGTAAAGTTTGCAAATGACTGTATTGAGTTTTTTTTTTAATTCAATTCCTTGAAAGTTTGCATGTGTGGCTGGCAAGTGGGGAGTTACTCTGCTTTCGATTATTCTCTCTGAACTGACTCGGACCTCGGATGTGACGCGTCACCCCCACACTTCAAGCGTTTTAGTATATTTTGCCCGTCGGAGTTGGAGAAAAAAAGAAACGTGGACGCCACGTGTTGTGGAAGCACTGGCCGAGTACCAGGTGTCTATACCTTCTGTTACAGTAGCATCGTTAGCCACGTTTACCAACACCAATTTGAATTTGAGTCTTCATTCAATATTGCACTCAAAACAAGACTGATTCCCATTCCCATAAAGGATACACGAGATGAAAAGGGCTATGGCGGAAAGGTGTTACTGTAACTGTAATTAATTCATGAATAAATGAATTATTTTGAATCGGGTTACAATGATATGGAAACATGAAATGAAAGGAAATCATTTGTGAACTCTATAGTAGGCTACATTTTCATTAAAAAAAGGTCGGCTTGATGCCTGGAGTGCGTCAACAGAATGTGTTACTTTTTAATGCGTCGGATGGTGGGAGTTCACGACCTGCAGGATGTAAAAGGTGCTACGTGGGGAAAAAGTTTGGGAACCACTGCACTATAAGAACAAAACTCAATCACTCATAATCCAATCCAATCCAATCCAGATCACTCATAATGCCTCCATCTTTCATCAGTTGTTGTGGGGCTATCAGGACTATGGTGTCTTTTCGCATATCGACTGAAAAGTATGGTTACAGCGCTCATCATTCCAGCTCTGAAGAGATGGGTCAAGGGGCTTAGTCTGAGCACAGTTCTCCCCTATCACCAGACTGTTGGGTTCTCCTCTTGACCAGTATCTGTGGACAGCAGCAGGATTACACTCGGGTCACTTTTATCAATTAATTGCACCTTTATTTGTAAGTATGTCTTTTTTTTCTGTAAATGATCTTTCCGTCCTCACCCACGGCCATTCAGGAGTGTACCATCTACCCATGTCCAGGCCTTGTCTAGTTTGCTGTAGCTGAGACCGATCCAAGCTCTCACAGAGAGTGCTCTCACAAATGCCTTTGAAAGAAGATCATGATGAGTCTAAAACCAATTAAACACCAACATAACGTATTATTGTGTGTGTGTGTGTGTGTGTGTGTGTGTGTGTGTGTGTGTGTGTGTGTGTGTGTTTATGAGGCCAGCCACCTGCTCCTCTTGAGTGCTTATCATAATCAGATCTGCACCCATCTTTAGGCACTGGTCTCTGCTATCAGCCCAGTTTCTTCCAGAGTCTGAAATGTAGTAGCAGCTGGAACCAAAAGATAACCACCCCTCTGGACAAGATCTTCCAACTATAAAACAAAGCATTGTTGTATTGTATTGGTTGGATGTGTAATGTATAGATAACCAAATGTATAAACACATACAGTATATTATATACATAATTATACTCATGTACATTTCAATGTGATCCTTTGCATCACAAAGCAAAAAAAACGTACTTCATCGAAACTTACCGGCAAGACGTAGGGAGATATTGAGGGCCACTTGCAGAACACAAAGAATCCCAAAACTCACTGCAATCAGGCTGTACAATCTGTACTCTAGAAATGGTATTGAATGGGCATATAAGTCATACAGTACATTATGAGATCGACCTTATTCTCTATGCCCTATGTCCTATGTCCTTATGGATTCCTTATGCTCTGATCTGTGTATAACCCATGTCACACGGAACCAAATGTAAAAGAGCATACTGATTAATCCACATCTATCAGCCCTACCCATGCCTAGCTTCACACAATTACTAATTCTTATGCTCAACTGAGAGAAAATGTCACCCTAAATTACTTTTTTTTAATATAAGCAGCAGAATCAATCAGTTTTTGCAGGAAGCATGAAACGGCACAGTTATACTACTACCCCTAGTGATCAAACATGTAAATATAAAATGCCCTAGTGGCAACCATCTTGAATTCAAATGTGGGAAAAATTCTGCACGTGGTTAAAAATTAGATGGGCGTGTTTACGACTCCGCAGTCGATATCACAGCCTGCGCTAGTTTAAATTCTCCGCGGTCTCCGCTGCCAGATTCACCCAGCTCTTGCGCTATGACGCTAGCCTGACGACGTCATACTCAATTCTAAAAAGAATGGAGGCGGGGCTAAACTTCGGTCTGGCATCCAGGCTACTATGACGCCGCTTATTTGCTCCCTCCTCCTCCCCAGCTCCACCTGTCTAGATCTGCTTATAGTAAATAGGGGGATTTTCGTTAATTTCTGCTTGTCTTATTTATTGTGGCAGCAATTTACAGTGTTACTTTACTTTGTTACAGTGTTATTTTATGCATCTTCAGTTTTGCAGCTTTAACTTTGCAGCAGCATCTTGAGCAGATCTAGGACGCCAAGACCAAGTATACTACCTTGTACTTACACTAATAAAAATCTTATTGACTAATTCTGAGAGTTTCCTGTATGAACTGCCTTTGTGACCTTTTGTTCTCTTCTTGACACAATCAAGAAGAGGGCACCTTAAATGCAGAGAGAACACACAGAGCGAGAGGTCAGTCAGGCTTGTTGCCTTAAGCGGTACGTCATGCGCTGCCCTCGGGCCGTATAGTCTTGAAAACTGTTGCTAGCTAATAAAACATCTTACCATGTTTTGCCATCTCTAAACCTGCCTCTGTCTGCTTGAATTGAACTTTTCATCCTTCAGTGCCACGACAGTATACTTCCCCTTTCAACTTCCCAAAAGAGAGACAGACGGCGCATTGAGGCAACGATAATAATTGTCTCATCAGCTAGATTTAAACGGAACTTGAAAAAAGAAATACCAAGGACATGATCTCAGTATGGTAGATATGGCCATGCTCGCTGTTTATAAATGATCAGTGGTGGGAACCAGATAACTCCGAAACCTCTAGCCTTGTGTTTGATGCCCTAATGATTTCCTTCAAAAAAAGTTTCTTACATCCAAAAGGAGATATCAATGCTACATAGAGGAGATCGAGAGGACCCATATCATCATTGCATGTAACATGTTGTTGCTGCATTCTGACACTGTAAACGTGCTACAGTAAACACACCCATCACACCCACACATGCTTGCACTGCGCTAAACACACCTAATCTTAACATAGTTTGAGACAGACAGACATACTGAAGAAAGACTAAGTATCTGTCTGACTCATTAAAAAAAAAAAAAAAAACACCTGGAAAATTGTTTATATATCAACATTCGAATCTAATTCCTAGCTCTTAAAAAATGACCTAGGTCTTGACTTCGGTGAACTCAGACGGTGAACTCAAACACATTTTCTTGTCAGAAGTGATAGGCCTAACAAGTCTCTTCATTTTTACCTTTGCGATGTCTGTCATCTCTGCCTGCATGGGCCTGAGGCAGTTGGCCACGAAGGGAGTTTTGAGAGATGTTCATGACCACAGTTGCCTTCATGAATGCGGCTGCCTATCTACAGAGTAAGTGCTTGGGTTCCTCTATCTTATTGCTTACTGCTGCATGTAGCCTACTTCCTACCACAAAAGGTGGAAATAAATCGGGTCAAAATAGCATCGTTTTCAAAGAGGAACAAAGCTAGCTTGTGTCATTCTAATTTACAGCCAGAACTTCAGTTACATCCCATTCTTAATCCATAGGGTTTAATATGATGCCGGTCCACTTTGTGCAGCAATATCAGCTTCAACTCTTCTGGGATGGCTTTCCACAAGGTTTAGGAGTGTGTTTATGGGAATTTTTGATCATTCTTCCAGAAGCGCATTTGTGAGGAAGAGGAGACTGTCTCTCAGTTTCCGCTCTAATTCATCCCAAAGGTGTTCTGTTGGGTTGAGGCCTTTCAGACACTTTGAGGCAGTCTGCTACACATTGACATTTTTTCATTTTTCATCTAACTAAAAACATCAAAAGTGGCACATATGGCTATATTCTAGAGGACCTCAACAATAATGATATGAGAGTAAAGTGGATGTAATGCAATTAGTTTTTATTATGATTCAGTGTAATCACATTATATATATATATTTATTTTTGCCCTCAAAAAGGTCCTCAAGCCTTTTAAAAAAAACATACTATAAATATGTCTAACCAAGACTTTTGAAATTGGAACCTTTAAAACAGTGTTGGCTACATACAAGTAAGAAGAACATTCAAAAATGTTAGTTTTACTACAAATTGGAAAAAAAGTCAGACTAAATGTGTCTCTTAGTGAGTGGCTCTTTAAAATGCAAATTAAGGTGAGAGGACTGAAAATCCTATTTTCTTTTGTTGGTTTTACAAAATCCCCAGGGAGGATTTAGACCTCAGGGGGTTAATTAAGGGGCCATGTCATCGCATCCCATAACCACTCATATCATGTGTAGCGCCTTCTAGTTAATCATGAAAAAGCAAAAATGAGGTGTCGTAACTGCAGGTATTTCTGACCTGACATGGTCAAAACTGCACGAATTGGCAGTGTGGGAGTAGGATCATTATGACACATAAGTTTTGTGGAACTCTGTTCATGGGGTTGCCTGAGTCTCGCCAGACAGTTGTAGTTCCGCCATGCTCCACCAGAGGCGTTTCGCTGAGCTCCACACAAGGGTCTAGGCTCGAGGGCAATGCAAACTCCTTCAAGGGAGCAACAAATAATGAACCAATCAGGATCGCCGGAGGGGATTTCATGGATGTGACGTAGCGCCAAAGTGACTGATTCAAACAACAATGGCGGCACGCAGCAAGGAGTCTTTTGCTGACATTGATTCTGCTATTTCAACCGTTTTGTCGAATCTATCGAGTATTCATTTTTTAAAAGATTAACAGAGAATGGTTTTGAAGTGCATTTATTGGTGGCAAGGATGTTTTCACTCTTCTTCCGACCGGGTTTGGCAAGAGCTTGAAGTAGCCTAGCACGTCATTGAAGATAACGGACAAGTAGTTTATCAAATCACATGCAAGGATATTTTTACAAGGCCCCGCCTTCAGAAATACATCTCGTATCGAGAAGTCCCAGATCCTTGTGTGAAGCTCAGCGAACTACAAGGATCTGGTGAGAGTCAGGTTATTCATGGGGGGCCATGCAATAAATTAATTTATGCTAATATACCTCAACTGGCCAGTAGGTGGCCAGACACAGTTTTCTGTGAATATCTCGAGAACCGTAGGGCCTAGGAGGACCACTTTTTTTGTTGGTCTTAAGGGGCCATGTCAACAAATCCCATAACCACTCATTTCATGTATAGCGCCCCCTAGTGAAAAATGAAAAAGCAAAGAGTGAAGTGTTCACAATCACAGGTATCGCTGGCTGACATGGTCAAAACTGCACGAAATTGGAAGTGTAGTAGCGGCAGTAATATTTTGCACCGCTTTGCGGTACATCTAGTTCATGTTAATTTTGTCTCCGATGTTGGACTGATGTTGGACATGCAATGAGCGCTCAACATCGACATTTCGTTGATTATGGGGCATTGAAATCTCTGAAAACTCTACCTTCCTCCCACAGTGACTTTGGTTTTGGAGTTAGACATGACACTATTCTGCAGAATAAAACACAACAATAGTTATTGTTATAATTAACTGAGTGACTTATTTGATTGCAATTCTCATTTCATTGTTTTATTTCTCATTAGGTTAGTGCTTAATTGATTGTTTATTGATAATATTGCTATTCTCCCTTTTTGTAATTGTTCACTGTTATTTAATTTGTATTGTTATTTATTGTATGTCGCTTTGGACAAAGGCGTCTGCTAAATAACCATAACCATAACCATAACCATAACCAACAAAAAGTAAAATTGTACAATTGTCCTACCATGTAAATGGCAAAAAACATTCATTGGACACACAGCAAAAGGAGCAAAAGTGTTACGGAAAAGTAATCTGTGATCGAATAAAAAAGGGGCCACTATCATATGAAAACGCCACCATTTTTAAACTACGTTATTCCCTTAACTAAGGTGAGTTGATACATACCACTCTCGTTTCAATGTGTGCACTCAATGGCTCTGGTGCGCGGCACTATTTTGATAGCACTTAGCTAGCCCAGTTCATTCATTCGGATCCAAACAGAGATGACGTTAAAATAGAAGCGACCAAACACCTCCACATACCCGAATTGGACTGCTAAAGATTACAACATGGCTTTGAAAGAACCAACATAGCAACATGTAACTACAGTACACTCCAATAAGAAAAAGAAAAAGGGGCACTTCAAGGGACAAAGTCTTAAAACGGTCTTAAAAGTCATTAAATTTGTTGATCAAAAATGCCTGAATTCCCCAGCGTCGTCGATGACATGGATTTTAACGTCAAATCTTCCCTGGTAGCGGTCCGTTTCACTGTGCACGATGTTGTCACCGAACACTCGGCATTCGACACGCAGCTCGGTGTTCCTGGTGAGGTTGACGAATTGGACAGCGACCAGCGGCTGGAGATACTGAGGGTGCAGGATCTTGCCATAGTAGGGATAGTACTGCAAGGGGAAGCCATTACCAATGCCATAGTAATTGATCTCACCTATTTTATCGGCATCTTCTTCCCTCTGAAAGGATAGAAAGGATTATACATGAAGACGCCAAGAATGGAAGCATATCAGAATGACCACACAAGCTCAAAAACATTGTTGACGTTTCATCTAGCATTTGACAATTTGTGGGATTTCTACCCAGGAATGTCAGGATACACACAATATACACTATAAGGATATAGACTGCAAATGGTCCTTATCCAGATCCAGGATGACACAGCTTGTGTGGTATTATCAATTTGATATCTATAACACATCTTTCCACTTTGACTGGTGTATTAGTTGACCAAAACAGAAATCTGACATCTGATACCTTACTGGTGCAGTGGACAGGCATCACATTGGGTTGAACTTTCTGCTGGGCCTCCTCTGGGATGCCTTCATTATTGGATGGAGGCTGTGAACCAATTAGAGATGAGATCAACTTTTAACATATACTGTACAAAACAGGGTCATCCATCCAGGAACCACTCAAGAGCCAAGTGATTATTCCTCCACTTAACATAACACATAAAAAAGCTACATGTAGAGTGTTTTAATATATATTCAAATATAAATATCTTTTTTTTTATGAATACATAAAATCGGTTCTGTTTGTTGACTTCAGCTCTGCAGTTAACACAATCCAGCGCCATCAACTCATCAACAAACTACAGCACCTGAATGTCACCCCTCTCCTCATCCGCTGGATATACAACTTCCTCAGCAACAGGCCACAGACAGTGAAAATAGGGACAACACCATCATCTACCATCATCACCAACACTGGAGCCCCCCAAGGTTGCGTACTCAGTCCCTTCCTGTACACACTTTACACAAATGACTGTCAGAGTTCATTACCCAACACCACTTACTACAAATATGCAGATGACACAGCCATAGTAGGACTACTTACAGACAACCATTCCATCACAACTCACCACCAGTCCATCACAGATTTTACACTGTGGTGCTCTGATAACTACCTCCAACTCAACATTGACAAAACAAAAGAACTGGTCATTCACACATCAAAAACAGTCCCTGGACTCACTCACATCACCATCCATGGTCAACCAGTTGAACAGGTCAGCACTTTCAAATATCTTGGCCTCACCATTGACAATAAGCTTAACTTCGGTGAACATGTCAACATCACACAGAAACGTGCACAACAGAGACTGTATGTCATACGCAAACTAAGATCACTGTCTGTTGCCCCCCACCTCCTTCTGCTACTCTACAAAAGCATCATCCAACCCCTTCTACTCTACTGTTCCCCCTGTTTCTTCACTATACTAAATGTCACCAGCAAGAACAAACTCATTAAAATCTCCCACTTAGCATCCAAAATAATACAGCTTCCCACTCCCAGCCTCACTGATGCAAATGACACAGCGACCACACGCCTTGCCCGCACCATGGCAAGCAGCCCTGACCATCCCCTGAACCGGTTTTTCACCCTACTCCCATCTGGCCGCAGATACAGAGCCCTGGACTGGAAAAAAGCGCACTTCAAGAAAAGTTTTGTACCCTGCACTGTGTTGGGGGGGAGGGGAACTAGAAGGGAGGGGGTGTATGGGTGTCACATTTTATGTTATATGTTTTATGTTTTATGTTGTATGTTATGCGTGATGTGTAATGTTCAATGTGTGATGTCTGATGTGTGATGTGTGATATGTTATATGTGATGAGAACATCAAATGCTGCTCTTTTATGGAATGTTGATTGATGATGTGTGAAGAAGAATTTCCTTATAGGACAATGACTCTGTTATGTTGGATGTAAAGACACGGACACGTTTCACTGCAGCCTCACTTTACTCCAGCCTTCAACATATATACATCACAGACTCTATCTATCTATAAAATATTGTTTCAAGAAAATACCCAACCAATGGGCAAGGAGCTAGAGGTATTTACCCTTGGATAGAAATGAACAATTCTGTTCAGCTTGATGATCAGGCAAGGCTTTCCGTCCCTGAAGCCAAACTCGCGATCCTCGATTCCAGAACATGGCCCGAGTATTGACTGCTCAAAGCGGCAGGCTCGTCGGCTGCCAATGTCACCATCAAAGTCACCCCGGTCCTTGTATGCACTAGGTGAAGCTGGAAATGTCAATACCCGTCATTTCCCGACCATTAGCCGCGGCTTATACTGTACATTGATTTTGCAAAGTTTCTTCAGCTATGAGGTTAATACAGGGGGTGGCAGTTGATATGGTGTTAATATGGTTTTGTTTCTATTCATTTGCATAAAACACTGTCCTGCGGCTTATACACAATGCTGCTTATATGCGGGAAATTACTTTATATGTGTACATTCATTGGATGCAGTTCCACTCGTGTCGTGTACCCATGTAAACTTGGGTTACCATTACTCTAAAACGGCAATATGTCTTATGTCGCAAGACAACCCATCATGTTTATTTTTGTCTATGATTAAAAAAATGAGGAGTATGGATCGGAGTTGGTCCCAATGAAAAAGAATGACCGTATGATGACCAGAACAACACATAAGGGGATTGACACTATCTGTGCTGTTGGTGAAATATTCAATGTAGAACTCCTACAAATCTTGAATATTCATCTCACCAGATGGTTCATTTGGGATTTAGACATGCCCTTTTTCAGATTTCACCACGATTCACTTAATTAGTGAACACTGCTTTTCAAAGGACTGTAGAGACTACTGTAACTGTGAAGAGGGAAGGTTCTCGAGGGTTCTTGGTTGTACCTTTAAGGCTTCTACTCTGATTTTATAGGATGAGGATGATAAAAAAAATGTCAACTGTTCTACAGACTAAAGAACTCACCGCCACAATCTTCATACTTCCACGGGTCCCTTTGATTCTCGACATTGTAGGGTTCCAAGAAATTCCGCATTGAAGAGATATACGTCAAATATGTCTCCAAGTCGTGCATGGTGAAGACTATTTCCGCTTTTTCTAAGCGAGGTGAGTGTGTCAATCCTGTTAGGGCAAAGTACAGAAGTAGTATTAAGATAGAGTACTGCAGTGCAATTACAATCCAGTCATAGTTAGAATATGCATTAATGACAAAATGTCACTTTTTTTTTCTCATAGAAATGACACGGCCCTAAGAAATTTTCCTGCAACGCCCTTATCCTTTTTCTACAAAAAATTGCATAAAAACTCCCATCTCTTTTCCTTTGGAATTATGTCAAAGTTCAAACTTGGAGTGGTTCTGCTGCTTCTTTGTCTCTGTGAGTGACCTACAGCAACTTCAGGCTGATGACCTACATCTACAATGAGCTAGAGAGACCATCGATCTCCCATGTAGTGGCATCCCCCTTTGACAAGAAAAGGACTCCTTGTTGGCCATCACAAACCGCGCCTGTAATGGAATACTTGTTCCCCTGATAAAGAGAAAAGATGCTTATCAGAATATCTACCTCCATGCCCTAATGCTGGATCACTCAGGTGAAAATCATATTAGATTACATCACCTACATGGCCACCTGTATGGCCATTTGCCAGAATGTCAGAATGTTGTATCATAGGGCTCATTTCCCTGCACACACACACACACACACACACACACACACACACACACACACACACACACCGGCTATCAGAGAAGCAAGAACATCATACTGTAGCAGTAAGCCATTTTTTACTCCTGTCCTCCTATTTCCCTGTTCACAAAGTAAGTGGAGTTGTAAACGAATGGCTATAGTAAGCATTCTGGCAGTCCCCTTTTATCTAGAGAGTGTTAATGGTGACTGAAAAGGAACGTTTTGCCTCATATTTGTGTTGGCCTGAGGAGCTAACAGAGAAAGGCATTTTGGAAGGAAAAGCCACCCTAACTGCACTGCAACTAACAGTCATAGCTTCTCCCAAAACGTATGCCAGAGGCCAACTTCTCCAGACCATTATATTCCATGGCCATTCAAAAGATACACAGCTGCCATCATTGTTTAAAAAAAGAGCTGCATGATTTCACACAGAAGTCCTCTGTAAAGTCACAGAGTTCACACACTACACTTCAGTGTAGAACATTCTATGACTAAGGGACAAGCTATTCACCCCCATGAAGTCAGATCAGAAACCGTTCAAAGATGCTATTATTCACATGCAGGCAAACACACTTCCGCCCATTTTCTACAAAGGCGCCTATGTGCACCATCTCAAAATACATCTCCCTCTCAATCATCTGTATTTTCCAGGACGTCTACAAAGCACACATTCATGCAACACCCCCCACCCCCCCCCCAACCCCCCCAAAAATAAAAAAAAATCTGAAAAGAAAAAAGGAATGTACCATACTCGAGTGTGGGGACGAGCTTGTTCATTGTGACCACAAACAAACACTTAAGCTGTGATAATAGCATGTCCCCATAAGCAAGAGTGGTGTGTCCTTACCTGGGGGTTCGACTCGGTCTTGCCAAGTGGGTTTGTCGGCGCTGAGGGTGAGCATCAAGGCTTGGATTGTGCCAATGAATATGCCAGCCAGGAAGCCATAGAAGATGATGTAGAATGTAATGATTTTACCTGCGGGTACAGAGCAAGAGTGACACCGTTACACAGATATCTGTGGAAGGGAGAGGCAGAGTAAAGAATAAAGGGTATTTTGTAAGGTGAAAATGAAAAGACAGCATCAGCTGGTAAAAGGAGCTGATGAGAAGTATACTTTTTATTGCAGAGGAATGGCTTATGTCCGTGTTCTTACTTAAAGGTCCTTTGCCAAGGCAAATGATCTCCGACAAATAAAAAAGGGTTTTCATTTCATACAGACATGATGCTCAATAACTGCAGTGGTAATCAGCAGGGTGTGATTTGTCAAAAAAAACAGAGAGGGGGGGGTCCTTACAACACAACACTACATATCATTAAAAATCAAAAAAGTAATCAAAAATTAATTAGTTACGTTACTCAGATAAAGTAATTCAAATAGTTACACTACTATTACATTTTAAACAGGGTAACTTGTAACTGTAACACATTACATTTCTAAAGTAACCTTCCCAACACTGACCGGACAACATTGGTAATAGCCTAACTGCATGTTTAAACGAAATTCATACTTACACCAACTACAACCAGTGCGTCCTAGAAATTCCTTCCTCTCTGAATTCCACAGAAAAGCCGACCATCCACCTGCATCTTTGTCTGAAGGCATTGTGTGGCTGATTTCTTGTTGTTTTATTTCCCTTTGAAATGAATGGCTATACTTGCTTTATTGACCAAAAGTCCTCCATCGCTCCTTCACCCCTGATACATATGGAGTAGTACCCGGCTTGCTATAGCGTGCTCCGCACAATACACTCCTCGTCCATGGTGGGTCCGCCCACAGTCTCACATAAGTTGGCTACTGAAAGGGTGGCTCAGACCTGGCAAATCACAAGCCTGCTTTACTCGGCGTAATTCCTGGTCTGTGGTCGTGAATGGGAGTCCTCTGTACCCCCACATATGAGATGCGTAAAACATGGATGGGTTCGTCCAGGTGCACACACCGCACACACACTGCACATTCGCTTTGCAAGTGGGATTTCTCAGCGGGGTGATGGAGCAAATTTTTGGTAGTCAACACGTGTGGAATGATGTTTCCCTTAATGGCTGTTAGCAATGTTGACATATTAAAGCGGTGCCACTCTGGTTCTGAAATGACAGAGGCTGCACAATTTATTGGTTGACATTTCATGTCAATGTATGTTGAATCTGTTTTCCCTAAAGCATTTTTGCTGCCATTATCTGTTGACAGCCTATAACATGTCTGCTGAAATGTTTGAAAGTTTATTTGAATTTACATCCAATTTTGGTTCTGGTATGAAATATAATGTTCACCTCAGCATTTGCAATGATCTAAGCAGTTTTGGTGCTGTTGTTGTCCCTCTCATTGAAAGACAATTTACTGAACAGCATGACTGCATATAAACTGCCTTTTGGAACATTGCTGTTAAAAAAACACAGACACTGCAAATATGAATCTGCTCATTAGACTCAAAGCTTGATAAAATCTTAAAAAATATTGTCCCCAAACCTATTTACATCATCACAGTGCATATATGTTGGATCTCTTCTATTCACCTTTAAACCACAGACACAGTATATCAAACAAGACAGCCAAATCAGGGGCTAGTATAGTATGTATGGCCCTCTGCATATTTAAATAAGCCATGCAATGCTATTTTTTGTATATGAATAACACTGTGAACACAATGTTTACATTTTGTGGGCAATGATCCCCCACTAAGTCTCTGATGAATTGTGCTAGTCAGAACTGCTCAAAGATGAACGATGCAAGTGCACATCAGTGGAGAAAGAAAAACATTCTCTATAGGCTACTGTGCTCCTTCTCCCCCCCCCCCCCCAGCCTCACTACACCCAGTGTTCCAATTCCAGTATACCCCTGCTGGAGTCACATGAAGGGCAAGCGTGCCAACTTTACACACAGCACTGGCTCATTCTATTCAATTCAATGTTATTGATTTAGATAGGACAATAGATGTGCTGTCCACATGCTTCACAGAGACCATGAGTCTGAGTCGCTGGATGATGATGATGATAATAATAATGATAATAATACTAATCTTTTTTTATAGAGCACTCTTTTCAAAGTTAAAAAGTAATTTATAGAGACAGTCATCAGGTTTAACAAAAAAGAAAATAGATTTATAAAAACATAACAATTAACATTACATTACATTACATTTCATTTGGCTGACGCTTTTTAACCAAAGCGACTTACAACATGGAAAAAAACAATTAGGTTTTTTAAGAGCATTTCAACAACAATAAACAATACAATAAGTGCATCAGTGGCAGGCAGGTATGAAAGAAAAAAAAGATTTAGCTATATGAACCAATACAATAATGTACATAAGGAGCTGTACCTTTTCTCCCCTCTTTTCTTTCTTTAAAACATAATGAGGACTAGTTATTCAGCATATTCAGCATGCAGCACTGGCCTAAAGCCAATTATCTGTGACTCTTTTTAAGATATTTTGAGGATCAGGACATTCATTAATGACCAGGTTTATTGTAAGGTTGTTCTACAATGGTACAGTAATCTACAGAATGTGGTACACAAATTCCCATGGGAGACTCACATCTAGTTCTTCATGGTCCAATGATTTCCAGTCTGATGCTTATTTGCTGCATACACCTAGAGAGTTTAGTGTCTGACAACAAAACATCGACTGTGCTGTAAAAGTTATTCATTTGCCCTCCTCCAAAATAACTTCTGTTTATAACCTCTGACAGAGATTGACACAAACATGAATGTATGAATGTAGCACGCTGATGCAATGGGTTACATTTCCTCAATGGGGTTGCTATCTACGGAGTAAGTGCTTGGGTTCCTCTATCTATCTTATTGCTTACTCCTGCATGTAAAATGGAAATAAATCGGGACAAAAAAGCATGGTTTTCAAAGAGGAACAAAGCTAGCTTGTGCAATTCTAATTTATAAAATTAGTCATTTTGTTGTGATTCACACTTCAGAGCTGTATGTATATATGTTTGATTAAGGCATTGATCCAATGCAAGATGAAAAGCCATGAGGACATATACATACTGCAAAGCTTGTAGATCACGCTGTGTGATACTGATCTGGGGTGATTTGGTACAGGCAGCTGGCTCCTTCTGATACTTTCATTTGAACTTTAGTCGCTTCAGTGCCAGTGATGTAACAAAACTGGACTGGCCAATCAGAATCCTTCTTCATTAATGCCCCTCCCTCTGAATCACCTGGTCTGAAGTAGAAATCATAGGTGAGAGACGGAGAAAGACTGTTGTCAGTTCTCTCTTGAATAGCCTAATTATTTCTTAAGTACAAATTACAGAGAAAGATTAAAAATAGCAGTTTTTTGTTTTTTGTTATGTTAGTTTGGCAAAGTTGAAAGATACATGTGACTAATACAATTTGTCAAAATCTGGAAAGTGAAAGTGAAGTTGGTCTGGTGTCAAATTTAGGAGGAAATGGCTTCAAAATCAGAAGAGGACTACTCCTGTCCTGTGTGCTTTGACATCTACAAGGATCCTGTCCTCATGTTGTGTAGTCACAGCATCTGTAAAGTCTGTCTGCAGCAGTTCTGGGAAACCAAAGGATCCAGAGAATGTCCAGTCTGCCGTATAGCAAGCTCAGTGGACCCTCCGCCTAACCTGGCTCTGAGGAACCTATGTGAGGCGTTCATACAGGAGAGAAACCAGAGAGCTTCAGCGGGGTCTGAGGTACTCTGTAGTCTGCATAGTGAGAAATTCAAGCTCTTCTGTTTGGAGGATCAACAGCCTGTGTGTGTGGTGTGTCGAGACTCCAAAAAACACACTGGGCATAAGTTCCACCCTATAGATGAAGCAGCACTTGACAGCAAGGCATGTGTTGAGTTATATACATTATATACTTATTATATATATTATATATACTTTTCATTATCTGAAAATATTTTTTCATTTTAACTGTAGAAGTAATTCACATACAGGCTTTATGCAGACATTCTTGTACTTGAAGTTCCTGCATTTCCCATTCTGCAGCCACAGGTGCCACTGTTGGATTCTCTTTCTGGGTTTCTGCCCAGTATTGACCGTGTATGCTATCACCAGACCAATTAGTCTGGGGAGTCTGCTCTGTATTTTCTATTGCACAACAGCGTGATCAATGATCATAGTTCAAATGTCTCTGTTTTCGTGTATTCTTTTTATGTGATCTTCTCCTTGTAGTTCATATATTATATATAAGTATATAGTATATAAGTCCATGTCTTATAACAAGAATAACATATTTTCTATTCATTCTAGGAGGAACTGAAGAGTAAACTGTCACCCTTACAGAACAAACTGAAGGCCTTTGAAAAGGCAAAGTTCAACTGTGATGAAACAGCAGAGCACATTAAGGTGATAAAGATAGCTACCTCAGACTTCACAGAAAAAGTTAATACACAAGAGCTGCGTTGCTGATGTACAATAACCAATACACATGTTTGTCCAGACTCAGGCCCAGCACACAGAGAAACAGATCAAACAGGACTTTGAGAAGCTTCACCAGTTTCTACGAGATGAGGAGGCAGCCAGGATAGCTGCTCTGAGGGAGGAAGAGTGGCGGAAGAGTCAGATGATGAAAGAGAAGATTGAGAAGATGAGCAGAGAAATCTCATCCCTTTCAGACACCATCAGAAGCATAACAGAGAAGATGGGAGCTGATGATGTCACATTCCTGCAGGTATTTTTTGTCAGTTACTTGTTCAACACCTGTACTGGGCTTGTCTGCCTTTTTCACCTCAAAGCCGAAACAGTAAATATTTGGCTTCTTTGATTCACACTAGCAAATAATAAGATATAATTTATATAAATACAGTTAGTAAACAGTCAACCTATAAGTTCACTTGCAGTGCACCTAAAATCAGGCCTCTCAGGGCTTATTAATTTGGTCTCTCCTGCAAATAATAACACAGAGCAAAGATGGTATCTCTTAAGTATAATGAATTATTACTGATTAACTATGCAAGCAATATCCATTAGCTGTGAATAGATGTTTTCTATTTTCACAACTTCACTTGACTCTGGTGCTCTGCTCTCATTTTTGTCCTCAGTAATACAGATATACAGACCACACACACACATTTAGCATGTTTACAAGCAATATAGCAGATATTTTTGTAATTTTTCTGTGGAGATTTACATAGATTAAAACAATAATCTACCTATTTCCCTCATTTTCCAGAGCTACAAGAGCATAGTGGAAAGGTGAGTGATCTGCCTCCTTTCTCTGTCTTGACAAGGATACAAGGATACAAGGAGTTTTATTTGTCACATGCATATCATTACTAAAGTAAAGAATGCAGTGAAATGTGTCAGTTCCTTCGCCTGTTGTGCATATGGAGGGGGGGGGGGGGGTTATAGAGGGGTAGGATCAATGCAAAAAGCATTTAAGGCACCAAGGGACACCCAGGAGCTACAGGGTCAAGGAAAAACTTTACTGTGGTTCTGAACCCAAATCCACAACAGCACTGACTGCTGAATGTTATTCCAGAGCCCAGTGCACACTGCAGGATCCAGAGAGGGTTTCAGGAGCTCTGATTGATGTGGCAAAACACCTGGGCAACCTGAAGTTCAGAGTCTGGGAGAAGATGCAGAAGATTGCTCAGTACAGTGAGTATACAAATACATAGGCCTACTCATGACAAATACACATACACATGCCAGGTTAGTCTTACTGTAGGCTAATTTACATCTGTAGTCTCCTGCCAGAGTACAGTTAGAAATCAAATAGATAAAGTCCTGCTGGAATTTGGACTATGTAAGGTTTGGATGTCCAAGAATTGAATATCAGATAAGATGGTTAAAGACGTTTAATCAGAGCAACATGGCACATTTCTCCATCCACAAGCAGGTCACAACAACATATGAACTGCAATACTTCCTGTCTAATTACTAGAATCAGAATACTCACAGCACCACCTAGTGGTATGATGTGGGATCTACATAGTAAGTGAACACAACAGACTAATTATCACTTTATCTCCTCACTGGAATATTCAGAGACCAGTCTTAGCAGTGCTAATAATGGCCGTCATTCATAACACTCAGTGTTCAGGCCATATGTGTGTGTTATCTCTCTCTGCAGCTCCTGTGACTCTGGATCCCAACACTTCAAGCACAGAACTCATCCTGTCTGAGGATCTAACCAGTGTGAGATGCGGTGATAAAAGACAGCAGCTTCCTGATAATCCAGAGAGGTTTAAAGCATTTCCCTGTGCTCTGGGCTCTGTGTACTTTGAGTCAGGGACTCACTGCTGGGACGTTGAGGTTGGAGACAGTACAGGCTGGGAGGTGGGTGTAATAACAAAGTCTTCCCAGAGAGAAGGAACATGTTTGTCAGACAGTATGTTTACAAAAGGATGCTACTTTGTGTATCATGGCGAAAGTCAGAAAAGGTCACATCTGAATCAGTCAATCAATTGCCACAGAGTGAATCCACAGCCAAAGATAGTAAGAGTACACTTGGTTCGAAGAGAAGTTTCATTCTGTGATCCTTTGAATTCTAAACATCTCTGCACTTTCACTATCAGAGATCCCACTATCGATTGGTTTTCACACATTTTGGGTGCTTTTGAAATGTTTCCATACTTTAAAACGACCTCCTCTCTGAGGATCTTACCCATGGAGGCCTCAGTATTAGAGCAGCTCAGTCCAGACAAGTGCTGCAGGGTACCTCGAACAGGAAAGAAACGCTGATCCCCAACATCAGTGTGTTTGATGACAACAGCACCCAACATACAGTACAGCAGTTGACATTATTTAAACTGATACAAATTGTAAAAACTAAACTATAACTATAACCTTAGTGTTAGTTTCCCAGTCTTGTATAATTTACACAAATGAATGTCCATGATGCCCTGCTAACAATTACATGTTTTCTGACAGCACAGCTCTCCTTGGTCTCACACATCAGATGTAGCCATATACAAACATGAGATTAGGATTTGTGTCCATTGTTATGCCAAACACTTCTTCACAACACTGAGAAAACAGATGCATGTCTTTGATCGCAAATCTATTCAGAACCATGCACATGTAATAAATCACGACAAGAGCATACAGCTCAAGTTGGCTCCTATATAACAGGGCATACACACTGATACTGAACTGCCACTGAAACAGGGCAGTGGTAGGGTAGTGATTAGGAGCTGGGCTAGTATGCAGTAGCCTGAACAATTGTGGGTTTGTGGGGAATTTTCCAGTAATTAGACAACACTATATCTGTTAAATGACTACTCGAGGTGAAGGTGGCTTACTAACTACACTTTATTGACACTATTTATTGTTTAAGTAGCTATTCTCTTTAGTCGACACTATAGTATGATCAACTGCTAAATTTAATTATTGTGTTGTTTTGTTTGTATGTCGCTTTGGACAAAAGTGTCTGCTAGCACCACCACCATACCGTTAACCATAACCATAACTTTAAAGACATGTAGACATTTTAAGGATGAGCTCAGTTATTTTTCCCAATAACCTCTGAGGTCAACCACACATTTTAGTTGTATTCAATCCATCAAGAACACTCTGTTTATCCTGTTTTAGTTTTATAAATGATCATATGACTTTGTCCAAGACAGACTTATTGCTCTCATGCTCACTAGGATGCTTGTGTAATTGTACCTGCGTGTGATTGAACCTGTCTCCGGCATCATGAATTAAAGCTTTGTACTCTGTCATACTCGGCTTGCCTGTGCATTACTTTTTGCCTCTTTGTAGGTTAATACTTATTTTTTACCATAGGTTAAATTCCCAGCTTTCACTGTTGTACTCTTGAACAAAGTGCTAAACGCCAAGCTGCTCTGAGGAGAATGGCCTAATATAACTGCCTTTTTAAGATCTGATCTGAAAATCTGATTTGTTGGCAGAGAGTAGAGTGTACATGCATTATTGACTTCAATGGACTTAATTGCCACTGTCAATCATCCTTATGTTAAGCCCACCCACCGACTCTATATACATGATGTGATTGGTTTGGTGATTGCTGCCAAAGCCCAGCTGCAAGTCAAACGGAGAGTTGCTAGACTACCCCGGCTGCCGCTAGGGGTGTCTAGATTTCCAGGCTATGTTAATATGAAAGTGAAGCAGAGAATAGCACAGACACTCAGACACACGTGTGCTCATGAGCTGTTACAGACTGCAGTATAAAAGGGATGTGACCACTAAGTAAAGTTAAAGGGCTAGTTGATGATATCAAGCATAGGTGAACATTAGCTAAAATAACCAGCTCCCCCAACCCAGTATCGCAAGGATTGATTGTACTGTTGCGTTTGGTTAATCTATTATTCGTGTTTTAATGTGTGGGGACCCTGAGCAAGTTACTGACAAGGTTTGGTGCTGTTTGGATTGTTATAGTGAAAAAGTATGTGCACATCCCAGGTCAAGGTGCAGAACAAGGGTAAATCATAAAAAATGGAAAAAGGTTTGCACACTTGAAATCCTTCTTTTTAGTTTTATTTACTCTTAAGCACTCTTGGTGCTGTTTGGAACAATATTACTGATCAAAATGCTTAAATATATACAAAAGTGTTTTAATGCAGAAAAAACCTTACTTTTGCCAGAGTTATGCTTTAATGGGAATTTTCTTAAAGAAATAAGAAAATTCCAAAATTCACAATTAAGCATTAATTTAAAAATTATTTTGTATTGACAATATTGTACAAAATCTGGAAAAGCACCATGAAAACATATCTGAAATATTGCATAATTGGCATGATTCTCCGGGTCGGTGGAGAGAGGCCAAAACTGGTTTGTAAAATCATATTCATATATGCATATTATACAATATCAGACATGCACGTCACTGATGCCTTCTTTTAAGATTAATGTGAGCTGTAATGTCAACACATGTAATAACAAACTAGTCAAGGTATCAATGTCGAAGCTGCTTCCTGTTTCTCACACTTTCATAGGTTTCATATGATCCTCATGGGAGACCAACTAAGGAAGCATGGAAACACTCTCTCAGTGAAAGAGTTTGTGAAAGTGTGTAAGTGTGTCCCGCTGTCCAAGGCTAGACGCATTCTGATCCTTTGGAGTTTTTGGCCCACAAAGAGGAGAATCTCTGGCTGGGATGGAGAGCGTGCTTTGTATTCACCATTAACGTAAGTCACTCTCCAGACTCCACTGGTTTGGGAGAGGTCTCCCTTCCTCTGGCCTGACGCTGCCTTCACTCCCACCATCCAGGATTTACCATCCCTAACATCCACAGCCCAGTGGTGTGTGTGTGTGTGTGTGTGTGTGTGTGTGTCTTAGTGGTATAAATCATGTGTGTCCTCTTCATCTCATAATGGATACGATATTTCTCTGTAAACTCCCTATAATCAGATGTTGAAGTCAGTGATTCACAGAAACGCATCATGGCTGTCCCCTACCTGCAGGAATGTGATGTCATCAGCTCCCATCTCCTCTTCTATGACTCTGATTGTGTCTGAAAGAGATGAGATCTCTCTGCTCATCTTCTCAATCTTCTCCTTCATCATCTGACTCTTCTGCTTCTCTTCCTCCCTCAGTGCAGCTATCCTGGCTGCCTCTTCATCTCGTAGAAACTGGTACAGCTTCTCAAACTCCTCCTTGATCTGCTGCTCTGTGTTTTGGGCCTGCATCTGTAATACCACATGTCACCACCCAGTGGTGTAAGTGATATATGATTCTCTAGGCGTGTTCAAGTTCAACTCCAAATGACCTCAGTCTTGCAGCAGTGAGAGCTGCCGGTGGCAGCAAAGGGAGGGGATACAAACGCTGCTATGAAGTTGTACACTCTCTACTTCCCATAGTCTAGACTTGACCATGTGACGAATCACGAGGCACGGACCCGCACGGACCCTTGTTGATATGAGGAGGCATCTAAACACCTGCACATACGTCAGGGATGTAAAAGCCAATTAGGGCAAAGACCTGACGTCATGAAGGCAGGGTCTAGGCTCCGCTGTGCTCCGCAGTACCTCCAAAGCTGCTGCTCCGCTGCGAAGCAGCTGCCTGGCCACGCCTTGCTCCCGCGATAAGTCGAGGCCATGTGATACCGACTGCCGAGTCGAAAACACACCCATCTAGACCATCGTGGACAGATTTTTAACCATGTGCATCTTGTGCTGCGCAGTTTTTGTGCTGCGCAGCCATGTTGAACGCACCTTCTGTTATAACTTTCTGTCTAATATATGTCTGACCAATCAGAATCCTTCTTCACTAGAGCCCCTCCCTCTTCCTTCCTCTGTCTTCCTCTGTTTGAAGTAGGAAGTGTGGGTAACAGAGACAGAAACATATTTGTTCTCTGTTAAATAATTAATACTTAAGTTACATGATTAATAATTAAGTACAGATAACAGAGAAAGATTGGAAGTAGTGTGTTTCCATTAGCCTATATGTTAGTTTGGCAGCGTTGTGAGATACATGTGACTAACACAATTTTTCAACATCTAGAAAGTGAAAGTAAACTTGGTCAGGCATCGATTTTGAGAGGAAATGGCTTCAAAATCAGAAGAGGATTATTCCTGTCCTGTGTGCTTTGACATCTACAAGGATCCAGTCATCATGTTGTGTAGTCACAGTGTGTGTAAAGTCTGCCTGCAGCGGTTCTGGGAAACCAAAGGATCCAGAGAGTGTCCAGTCTGCCGTAGAACAAGCTCATTGGACCCTCCACCTAACCTGGCTCTAAGGAATGTGTGTGAGGCGTTCTTGCAGGAGAAAAATCAGAGAGCTTCAGCAGGATCTGAGGTGCTCTGTAGCCTGCACAGTGAGAAGCTCAAGCTCTTCTGTCTGGAGGATCAACAGCCTGTGTGTTTGGTGTGCCGTGACTCCAAAAAACACACTGGTCATAAGTTCCACCCAATAGATGAAGCAGCACTTGACAGCAAGGTATGTGTTGAGTTAATGATATACTTTTCATTTTCTGAAAATATTTTTTTCAATTTATCTGTGGAAGTAATTCACAGTACAGGCTTTCCCATGTTGCAGACATTCTTGTATTTGAAGTGCCTGCATTTTCCATTCTGCAGCCACAGGTGCTACTGTAGGACTCTCTTCCTGGGTTTCTGCCCAGTATTGACCATGTATGCTAGCCTGCAGGCTATCACCAGACCAAGCTCCATCTTTTAAGATTGAACATAAGATAGTCTGCGCGCGCATATGCGTGTGTGTGTGTGTGTGTGTGTGTGTGTGTGTGTGTGTGTGTGTGTGTGTGTGTGTGCGCGCGCGCGCGCGTGCGCGTGCGCGTGTGTGTGTGTGTGTGTGTCTGTGTTAATACAAATTTGTGGGTTTTTAAAGTGATGTTCTCCTTGTAGTTCATAATGTCTTAAAACTTGTATTCATTCTAGGATGAACTGAATAGTAAACTGCCACCCCTACAGAAGAAACTTGAGGCCTTTCAAAAGGCAAAGTTAAACTGTGATGAAACAGCAAAGAACATTAAGGTGAGAAAGATAACTACCTCAAACTTTACAGAAAGACTTCGCAGAGTCTTGTTGATGATATACAATAACCAATACACATGTTTATCCAGACTCAGGCCCAACACACAGAGGAGCAGATCAAGCAGGACTTTGAGAAGCTTCACAAGTTTCTACGAGATGAAGAGGCAGCCAGGATTGCTGCACTGAGGAAGGAAGAGAAGCAGAAGAGTCAGATGATGAAGGAGAAGATTGAGAAGATGAGAAGAGAGATCTCATCTCTTTCAGACACCATCAGAAGCATAACAGAGAAGATGGGAGCTGATGATGTCACATTCCTACAGGTATTATTGCCAGTTCATCTCTAACATTAATGTCTGTTACTGTCTGGTTAGTTGATGAATGAATACTGAAGATTGTGAAGTTTTATTGCATCCCAGCCATGGTTCGCGAAGCATGCTGCTCAGGCCATTTTGTGCCTTCCTTGCTTATATACCTTGTAAACATGATATAACCTTTATGTGTTAACATATAGAATAGCAGATAGATCTTCTTTCCAAGCTAGGTAAGGGCTACTGTAGTTAGTGCTTAGGTTTACGCTTCTGACCAGAGGCGCCTGTGCGTTTCTCATTTCTTGGCACCTTATGAGCCTTATTTGTATTCTGTATGAGCCTTATTTGTATTCTTCCCTGAGTCAGTCTACAGTACTTACAGTACAGTAGGTCAGACTTATAGTGTCCAGTTTTCATGTACATCTTGTTCACCAAGGAAATATACTACAAGTTTTCATAATCACTTTGATGCATTTCTCTAATCCTGAGTAAAGTTTGCAGAACAGTTAATGCATCTCTCAGAACAATGTGTGCAAAGGGAAAAAGCATGTAACTTGCTCAAAATGCCTCAAAACCCAAAAGCAATTGGCCAATTATGTCAGGCATTTTTGTCTGTTTGCCATGTATCCATTTCAACAATAAAAAAAACATTACTGTTTGTAGGACTTTGTAGGACATCAGATAGGATTTTTTATTTACAGTGTGTTTTGTGCTGTGGTTTGTGCCATTCCTTGATACTTTGCCTATACATTACCAGTCAACAGTTTGGGGTCACTTCCATTCCACTCAATCATAGACAGAATACACCAGTTGCATTGTTTTTTTTTAATCAGGGCAGCAGTTTTCAGATTACATTATGTGCTTACATAATTGCAAAAGGGTTCTCGACTGTTGTAGAAAGAAACTAGAAATGCAATTCCAAGGAATTACCAGTGCATGAAAATGCAAAAATAGATAGATAATGTAGATATGGTTACTAAGGTGTAGCTAGGGTAAACATGGTGGTTGCATAGTTTACAGAGAGTTGATAGTGTGAAGGTAGACAGTTTAAAGATGAAACATTCCAGTTCTAACTTAAAGGAGAATTCCGGTGTGAAATTGAGCTTAACTGTACCGAAACATGTTAAGGTGTACTCACACGTGTTTTAGACGCACTTTCACTCACCCCCAGCATTCCGAACTCCTCCGTTTTCAGCCTAGCTTACAGCAGGCTTGAAGCTATTAGATTGGGCATTACGTAGCCTATGCAGCTAAATCGCTATTTTTAAACCATTAAAAAGGTTCCAAGTAACTCCACACTGCATTGGTTGACTTCTGAGGGTCCTGACATTTAAAACGAGATATTTAGAACTTTGGAAGTGCACAGGAAGTTTATTAAAAAAGACTGTTTATTCAAGCAGTACCTTCATAGAATCTCTCCGCTGGGCGCCATCTTGTGGTGAAGTCGCGATAAGTCGACTGACGAGCACAAACGAACAGGAAAGACAGGGGGACATATTGCAAACATTTTGAGCTTTGTTACTCATCATGCTCATGTAGACAGTATAACTATATATTTCCTATGGAATTACTTTAGCAATATGTTCCCCTGTCCTTCCTGTTCGTTCGTGCTCGTCAGTCGGCTTATCGCGACTTGATTCCAAGATGGCGCCCAGTGGAGAGATTCTATGAAGGCACTGCTTGTAAACAGTCTTTTTTTAATAAACTTCCTGTGCATTTCCAAAGTTCTCAGTATCTCGTTTTAAATGTCAGGACCCTCAGAAGTCTACCAATGCAGTGTGGAGTTACTTGGGACCTTTTTAATGGTTTAAAAATAGCGATTTAGCTGCATAGGCTACGTAATGCCCAATCTAATAGCTTCAAGCCTACTGTAAGCTAGGCTGAAAACGGAGGAGTTCAGAATGCTGGGGGTGAGTGAAAGTGCGTCTAAAACACGTGTGAGTACACCTTAACATGTTTCGGTACAGTTAAGCTCAATTTCACACCGGAATTCTCCTTTAACTAATGATTTTTATTCATGTTAAAATGTTGATTAGCTAAATTAGCTAATGATTTCTAGCAGTTACGCTAAAATGCTAATTATGCTAGCAATGCTAACTTTACTAACAATGCTAACCAGGTTGATTAGCTAACTTAACCGATGATTTCTAGCAGTAATGCTAAAAATGCTAACTATGCTAAAAATGCTAAATTTGCTAACAATGCTAACCAGGTTGATTAGCTAACTTAGTTGATGATTTTTTGCAGTTATGCTAAAAATGCTAACTATGCTAACAATGCTAACTATGCTAACCATGCTAACTAGCTAACTTGCTAGTGAGGACTTTTATTTTGAAACATTTGTTGCTAGGGTATCCATGGTGGCCAATATCAGGAAACAAGAAGTTACTGCAGTAAAATCATGTTGGTTGCTATGGAAACGGTCATAAACACTTCATTTTAATGGTTGCTATGTTGGTTGCTAGGTACATGGAGGTTTCATGTAGTTGACTGGAGGCATAGTGGATGATAACTGACAGTTGGAATGGTTGAACAGTTCAATAGTTGAGTAGTTTCAATGGTTAAATGATTTAATAGTGTATTATTGCAGTGAGGACTTTTATTTTGAAACAGTTGTGGACAGAGGAAACAGTTAACAGGATATGTAGTCTTCACAGAGAGATTGTATGCTTAAAGCCTGAGAGAGAGAGGGCTGCTGCAGGTGGGGCTGGCCACCTGGCATAAGATTCTAATTGCTTAACGACCCGATTGTGATGTCATAGAGGCCAATGTTAAGTCTATGGGGGAATTTTTAATAGTTTTTAATTTATAGTTTAAAAAGTATAAAAGTTACAAAGTTAAAAAATACATTGCGCTGATGTCCTAAGCAAGACCTTCGTAACACAGTTTGAATGAAGTTTCTACGTTAAACGGTTCAAGCTGAATTGCGTGCGTTAGAAGAAGAACTAGAAATGCAATTCCAAGGAATTACCAGTGCATGAAAATGCAAAAATAGATAGATAATGTAGATATGGTTACTAAGGTGTAGCTAGGGTAAACATGGTGGTTGCATAGTTTACAGAGAGTTGATAGTGAGAAGGTAGACAGTTTAAAGCTGAAACATTCCAGTTCTAACTTAACTAATGATTGCTATTCATGTTAAAATGTTGATTAGCTAACTTAGCTAATGATCTCTAGCAGTTATGCTAAAAATGCTAACTATGCTAGCAATGCTAACTTTACTAACAATGCTAACCAGGTTGATTAGCTAACTTAGTTGATGATTTTTTGCAGTTATGCTAAAAATGCTAACTATGCTAACAATGCTAACCATGTTAACTAGCTAACTTGCTAGTGAGGACTTTTATTTTGAAACATTTGTTGCTAGGGTATCCACGGTGGCCATTATCAAGAAACAAGAAGTTACTGCAGTATAATCATGTTGGTTGCTATGGAAACGGTCATAAACGCTTAATTTTAATGGTTGCTATGTTGGTTGCTAGGTACATGGAGGTTTCATGTAGTTGACCGGAGGCATAGTTGATGATAACTGACAGTGGGAATGGTTAAACAGTTAAATAGTTGAGTAGTTATAATGGTTAAATGATTTTATAGTGTATTATTGCAGTGGGGACTTTTATTTTGAAACAGTTGTGGACAGAGGAAACAGTTAACAGGATATGTAGTCTTCTGAGAGACTGTATGCTTAAAGCCAGAGAAACTGACAGTTGGTGCCCAGGTGGCCGGCCACCTGGCCTAAGATTCTAATTGCTGCCGTGATGTCATAATGAGCAATGTTAAGTCTATGGGGGAAATTGTAATAGTTTTCAACTAATAGTTTAAAAAGTATAAAAGTTTCGAAGTTGAAAAATACATCCCTCCGATGTCCTAAGTAAGATCTACGTAACACAGTTTGAATGAAGTTTCTACGTTAAACGGTTCAAGCTGAATTGCGTGCGTTAGAAGAAGAACTAGAAATGCAATTCCAAGGAATTACCAGTGCATGAAAATGCAAAAATAGATAGATAATGTAGATATGGTTACTAAGGTGTAGCTAGGGTAAACATGGTGGGTTGCATAGTTTACAGAGAGTTGATAGTGTGAAGGTAGACTGTTTAAAGATGAAACATTCCAGTTCTAACTTAACTAATGATTTTTATTCATGTTAAAATGATGATTAGCTAACTTAGCTAATGATTTCTAGCAGTTATGTTAAAAATGCTAATTATACTAGCAATGCTAACTTTATTAACAATGCTAACCAGGCTGATTAGCTAACTTAACCGATGATTTGTAGCAGTAATGTTAAAAATGCTAACTATGCTAACAATGCTAAATTTGCTAACTTAAGTGATGATTTGTAGCAGTAATGTTAAAAATGCTAACAATGCTAAATTTGCCAACAATGCTAACCAGGTTGATTAGCTAACTTAGTTGATATTTTTTTACAGTTATGCTAAAAATGCTAACAATGCTAACTATGCTAACTAGCTAACTTGCTAGTGAGGACTTTTATTTTGAAACATTTGTTGCTAGGGTATCCATGGTGGCCACTATCAGGAAACAAGAAGTTACTGCAGTATAATCATGATGGTTGCTATGGAAACGGTCATAAACACTTAATTTTAATGGTTGCTATGTTGGTTGCTAGGTACATGGAGGTTTCATGTAGTTGACTGGAGGCATAGTGGATGATAACTGACAGTTGGAATGGTTGAACAGTTCAATAGTTGAGTAGTTTCAATGGTTAAATGATTTAATAGTGTATTATTACAGTGAGGACTTTTATTTTGAAACAGTTGTGGACAGAGGAAACAGTTTACAGGATATGTAGTCTTCAGAGAGATTGTATGCTTAAAGCCTGAGAAAATGACAGTTGGTGCCCAGGTGGCCGGCCACCTGGCGTAAGATTCTAATTGCTGCCGTGATGTCATAAAGAGCAATGTTAAGTCTATGGGGGAAATTGTAATAGTTTTTAACTAATAGTTTAAAAAGTATAAAAGTTACAAAGTTGATATATACATTGCCCACATCGCGTAAGTAAGATCTACGTAACACAGTTTGAATGAAGTTTCTACGTTAAACGGTTCAAGCTGAATTGCGTGCGTTAGAAGAAGAATAATAAGAAGAAGATGAAGAAGTTGAAGACTAGGAAGAACAGTACAGTGCATTTTCATGCACTGTAATAATAAGAAGTTGAAGTAGAAGACTAGGAAGAACAGTACAGTGCATTTTCATGCACTGTAATAATAAGAAGTAGTAGAAGAAGAAGAAGCCTAGGGATAACAGTACAGTGCATTTTCATGCACTGTAATTACTGATCTTTAATGCGATATCTATATGCCCATTATAATCAACTTTAGCAACATTTATCCCATTTCAAGTTGTTTCAGAAAGACACACACACACACACACACACACACACACACACACATGTTTAGAAGCAATATGTAACAGACAGTTTTGTAGATTTTCTATGAACATTTACATTGATTATAACAATCTACATATTTCTCTCATTTTCTAGAGCTACAAGAGCACAGTGGAAAGGTGAGTGATCTGCCTCCTGTCTCTCTCTCTTCGCTGTGATTCTGAACCCAAATCCACAGCAGCACTGACTCCTGAATGTTATTCCAGAGCCCAGTGCACACTGCAGGATCCAGAGAGGGTTTCAGGAGCTCTGATCAATGTGGCAATGCACCTGGGCAACCTGAAGTTCAGAGTCTGGGAGAAGATGCAGAAGACTGCTCAGTACAGTGAGTATACAAAATACATAGGCCTTCTCATGACAAACACACATACACATGCCAGGTTAGTCTTAGGCTTACATTTGTAGTCTCCTGCCAGAGTACAGTTAGACATCCAATAGATAAAGTCCTGCTAGAATTTGGAATTTTCAATGGAAAATTCAGAAACCAGTCTTAGCAGTGCTAATAATGGCCGTCATTCATAACACTCAGTGTTCAGGCCATATGTGTGTGTTATTTCTCTCTGCAGCTCCTGTGACTCTGGATCCCAACACTTCAAGCACAGAACTCATCTTGTCTGAGGATTTGACCAGTGTGAGATGTGGTGATAAGAGACAGCAGCTTCCTGATAACCCAGAGAGGTTTAAAGCATTTCCCTGTGCTCTGGGCTCTGAGTGGTTTTGGTCAGGGACTCACTGCTGGGACGTTGAGGTGGGAGACAGTACAGGCTGGGAGGTGGGTGTAATAACAAAGTCTTCCCAGAGAGAGGGAACATGTTTGTCAGACAGTATGTTTACAGACGGATGCTTCTTTGTGTATCATGACAAAAGTCAGAAAAGGTCACGTGTGAATCAGTCATATAATTGCCACAGGGAGAATCCACAACCAAATATAGTAAGAGTATACTTGACAGGAATAAAGGTGTCATTCTGTGATCCTTTGAATTCTAAACATCTCTGCACTTTCACTATCCAAGATACCACTATCCAAGGTTTGGATTTGTTCAGTTCATTTTTACGCATTTTTGGATCTGTGGAAGTGTTACCATACTTTAAAACGACCTCCTCTCTGAGGATCTTACCCGTGAAGGCCTCAGTAACAGTAGAGCAGCTCAGTTCAGACAAATGCTGCAGGGTACCTCCTAAAGGAAAGAAACACTGATCCCCAACATCAGTGTGTTTGAGGACTACAGCACCCAGCATAAAGTATGTTGACATTATTAAACTAATACAAATTGTGAAACAAAACTGTAAATGTCTGTGTTAGTTCCCCAGTCTTGTAGAGTTCACCCTTATATGAATGAATGGCCATGACGCCCTGTTAACAATTACATGTTTTCTGACAGCACAGCTCTCCTTGGTCTCACACATCAGATGCAGCCATATACAAACATGAGATTAGGATTTGTGTCCATTGCCAAACACTTCTTCACAATTAACACTGAGAAAACAAATAAGATGCATGTCTTTGATTACAAATCTATTCAGAATCATGCAGATGTAATAATTAATGATAAGAGCATACAGTCCAAGTTGGCTCCTATAATATACTGTATACCAAGGCATACACACTGATACTGACACTGAAACAGGGTGGTAGGGTAGTGGCTGTGCTAATGCAGTAGCCTGAAAAGTTGTGGGTTTGTGGGGAATTTCTGCTCAATGGTGTTTTGAGCCCCCAACGTCGTCTTCCAGGCAGCGCTGCCACTGTTGAGCGGGGCACTTACCCCCTACCCCCTACCCCTAACTCTAACCCATGCCTAACCCTAGCGCCTTTCAGGCAGTGCTGCCTTGAAGACAACGTTGGGGGCTCAAAACACCAAGAAACTGAATTTTACAGTAATTAGACAACACTTTATCTGTTAAATGACTACCCAAGGTGAAGGTGGCTTACTGACTACACCTTAAAGACATGTTGACATTTCAAGGATGATCTCAGTTATTTTTCCCAATAACCTCTGAGGTCAACCTCCCTGTCAGCTCTTTCATTTTAGTTGTTCAATCCATCAAGAACACCCTGTTTATCCTGTTTTGGTTTTAAAATTGATGGTATGACTTTGTCTTAGACAGACTTGTTGCTCCCATGCTCTAGGATGCTTGTGTAATAATGTACCTGTGTGTGACTGAATCTGTCTCCGGGGTTGGGCATCATGAATTAAAGCTTTGCAATCTGTCTAATCTTGCCTGTGCATTACTTTTTGCCTCTTTGAGGATTAATACTTTTTATCATACTGTGGGTTCAATTCCCAGTTTTCACTGTTGTACCCTTGAACAAGGCGCTTAAAGTCAAGTTGCTCTGAGGAGAATGGCCAGTGTAATATAACTGTCTTTGTAAGATCTGATCTGAAAATCTGATTTGTCTGCAAAGTTTCTGGCTTTACCTCGAGCTGAACTATATGGGACTATGAGAGTAGTGTACCTACGCACTGCACCAGTGACTTTCGATGGACTTAATTGTCGCTGTCTCACAAATTGTTTGCAAAATGACATATTATCCTGTTTTCAAAAACACATTTAGTTTTACTTTAATTAGTTTTACACCAATTTCCTCTGAATTAAATTGAATGATTTATATAAGCTTTTCACTGAGCTATGTCAGATTTACAATGATATTTATCAGTACACAGACACAAGCATATTCTTGCACACCAATACAAAAACACGCACAAAAACATGCATACTGTATCATGTTAATATATGAATGTGAAGCAGAAAATAACACAGACACTCAGACACATGTGTGCTCATCAGCTGTTACAGACTGCAGTATAAAAGGGATGTGACCACTAAGTAAAGTTAAAGGGCTAGTTGATGATATCAAGCATAGGTTAACATTAACTAAATTAAATAACCAGCTCCTCCAACCCAGTATCGCAAGGATTCATTGTACTGTTGCGCTTGGTTAATCTATTATTTGTGTTTTTATATGTGGGGACCCTGAGCAAGTTACTGATGAGGTTTGATGCTGTTTGGAACAATATTACTGATCAAAATGCTTAAATATATACAAAAGTGTTTTAAAAGACCCTGGGGTAAACTTTTGCCAGAGTTATGCTTTAATGGAAATAAAGTCACAATTAAGCATTCATTTTAAAATTATTTTGTATTGACAATATTGTACAAAATCTGGACAAGCATATCTGCAATATTGCATAATTGGCATGATTCTCCGGGTCGGTGGAGAGAGGCCAAAACTGGTTTGTAAAATCATATTCATATCTGCATATTATAAAATATCAGACATGCATGTCACTGATGCCTTCTTTTAAGATAAATGTGAGCTGTAATGTCAACACACGTAATAACAAACTAGTCAAGGTATCAATGTCGAAGCTGCTTCCTGTTTCTCACACTTTCATAGGTATGATTCTCATGGGAGACCAACTAAGGAAGCATGGAAACACTCTCTCAGTGAAAGAGTTTGTGAAAGTGTGTAAGTGTGTGTTATCATCATGGTTGAAGAACGACAGCTTCCCGCTGTCCAAGGCTAGACGCATTCTGATCCTCTGGAGTTTCTGACTCACAAAGAGGAGAATCTTTGGCTGGGATGGAGATCGTGCTTTGTATTCACCATTAATGTAAGTCACTCTCCAGACTCCACTGGTGATGGAGAGGTCTCCCTTCCTCTGGCCTGACGCTGCCTTCACTCCCACCATCCAGGATTTACCATCCCCGACATCCACAGCCCAGTGATGAGTCCCAGAGTTAAAGCCCTCCGAGCCCAGCACACAGAGGTTTCTGTCAAATCTCTCGGGGTTATCAGGAAGCTTCTGCTCAGTGCCGAGTTTAACGCTGGTCAGATCCTCAGACAGGACTAGCAGATGGTGTGCCGTGTTGGGATCCAGAATCACAGGAGCTAAAGACACAAGCGAAACACACACACACACACACACACACACACACACACACACACACATTTGGGTGGGACCGACAACTGGAACACGTTTTTCCATGATTTTGTTCAAGATTTACATGAGAGAAAGGTAAACTACCATCACCAGAACCTCCAACTAGAGAGAATGGGTATCAGCTGGTATCTCTTTCATGTAACCTGCTCAGCAACAAATATGTGTGTGTGTGTGTGTGTGTGTGTGTGTGTGTGTGTGTGTGTGTGTGTGTGTGTGTGTGTGCACGTACGTGTACGCGCGCGTGTGTGTGTGTGTGTGTGTGTGTGTGTGTGTGTGTGTGTGTGTGTGTGTGTGTGTGTGTGTGTGTGTGTGTGTGTGTGTGCGTGTGTTTTAAATGTGTACTGGCAATAGAACTCACAGTACTGAATAGTGTCCTGCATCTTCTCCCAGACTCTGACCTTCAGGTTGCCCAGGTGCTTTGCCACATCAATCAGAGCTCCTGAAACCCTCTCTGGATCCTGCAGTGGGCACTGTGCTCTGGAAGAAAACTCATGAGTTAGTACTGCTGTCAAGGCTGCTTTTAAAACAATTATTTATTTTTTACTTCTAAACAAAATAATATGATTAGCAAAAAAAACAAAAAACTATCATCATCTGTTGCACACCTGCGCCTTTTTGTACTACTCTGCCTGCCAATGATTGGATAAAAACTAGAGTGATGTTCTGTTATACCGTCCCCTTCCTCTACTATGCTATTGCCAGTTACAGAAAGCATGCCTAGCCAAAATGAATGGAACTGGATTTGGGCCCTCTCTCTCAGACAGACAGGACGCAGATCACTCACCTTTCCACTGTGCTCTTGTAATTCTGTGAAATAAGAAAGGGAGATTGATTAGAAATGATTTGAAAATACTTGAAAATATCATTAGTAGAAAATTATCATTAGTGACCTTTTTACGCCAATCAACCAGTGTTCCACCGGTAAAGTGACCAGACTCATTTGAGGCTTTGATTTGTTTCGACATACCTTTAAACATCCTTACTCCCCTACTCTGTGCCAAAGTGTGTTTGTGTGTGTGTGTCTTAGCAGCATAAATTATTTTTGTCCTCTTCATCTATAATGGATATGACATTTCTCTGTAGAGTCAGTGTCAGTGATTCACAGAAACGCATCATGTCTGTCCCCTACCTGCAGGAATGTGATGTCATCAGCTCCCATCTCCTCTTCTATGGCTCTAATGGTGTCTGAAAGTGATGAGATCACTCTGTTTATGTTCTCAATCTTCTCCTTCATTGTCTTACTCTTCTGCTTCTCTTCCTCCCTCAGTGCAGCTATCCTGGCTGCCTCTTCATCTCGAAGAAACTGGTGAAGCTCCTCAAACTCCTCCTTGATCTGCTGCTCTGTGTTTTGGGCCTGCATCTGTAATACCGCATGTCACCACACGGTGGTGTAATTGATATATGATTCTCTGTTATGACTTACTGTCTAGTATTTCTTTTAAGACGCTATATGTCTTACTCGCATGTGTTGGGCGGTGTCATCACAGGTTGTTTTAGCTTGTTTAAAGCTGCTTAGCTTCCTCTGTAATGGCTGCAATTTGATCTTCAGATCCTCCTATAACAAAATATTATTAGGGTGGACTTGAAACCAATGAGAAAGTCAGATGTCAGATCATGTTTGTATTACAAATTGTGCACAATTTAGATTTCTACAATGATCACACTGATAGATATTATATATGCTTTTATATCAAGTTCATTTCAACTGCATTCAAGGTAAAACAATTAAATCAACAAGTATAATTGTAAACGTTGTTTTGTATAGTATGTACAGACTTCTGGAAAGAATGCAATGCAATGAAGATGGAATGGAGTAAAAATAAAATTACAGACATGATTTCTCTGAATGACTTGGGACAACTGCAACAGTCTAAGTTACCAAATAATCCATACAGTATGTAGCATCACAGACACAAACACATTGATTGCAGCATAGTTCTCACCCTGCGCTCCAGTGCAGCTTCACTGATGGGTCTGAAGTTGTGCTCCGTATGCAGTTTGGAGTCACGACACAGCACACACACAAGCTGTGTGTCATCTTCAC
This sequence comes from Sardina pilchardus, assembly GCF_963854185.1. Lineage (NCBI taxonomy): Eukaryota > Metazoa > Chordata > Actinopteri > Clupeiformes > Clupeidae > Sardina > Sardina pilchardus. Next base: position 27,776,514 of record NC_084997.1, read on the forward strand.
AGAAGAGCTCAAGTTCCTTACGGTGCAGACTGCAGAACGGTTCTCTTTGACTCTCACACAGCTTCTTTAGTACCGGATTAAGGGGATACTCATCCCTTGAGTTCCTTCTCCTACAGACTGGACATTCTCTAGATCCTTTGGTTTCGCAGAACTTCTTAAGGCAAGATTTGCAGATGCTATGAGTACAGGTCAGAAGAACAGGATCCTTGTAGAAGTCACAGCACACTGGACAGGACAAATCCTCCTTTGAGAAAATTCTGGAGCCCATTTTCTCTGATAGTTGTGGTTGTCCGGAAGTTTTGCCTGTTACCACCGGTATCAACTCCTCTTGCAAGCCTGAACCAGAATTCTTGAAGTCTAGTCTTTAAACCCACAAGCCTATTAATAATAACTAACTATTAATAAACAAATAACTTTTTTCATATAAACTATTGCTGACTAATTTTCATTCATACATTTCAGTACAACCAGAATGACGAGGAGAATTAACCTTACGAGAAGTGTCACGGTTTTCTCCCTCAGGTAAGTTTTTCTCTTCGAGGGAGTGGTGTAGTATAAGGAAGCTGTTCGTTGCCCAGTGCCACCCGCAGGATGGAAAGTAATCTTGAATCTTGCAGTTTGAAACTTGTTCTCCCTGTCAGTCTGGGGACTGTTGTTGGTGATGGTGGTGTGATTTTGATGGTGCAATCAGTCATATTTATTAATGTTAGTGTGAACAAGTGTTTGAGATCTCATCAGAAAGCTAGTTGTCCTTAAGGTACACCCTGGTTATTCCAGACTTACTTTAAAAACCTGACCCAACTGAGATCACATAAATTATATTGAGATCTTCCTGATGGTATTAAATACAAAATTGTGAATATAATGAATCAATTCTAAAATAACTAACAGAAAAGCTTTTATTTTATCATCTAAATTAATTTCAATTCCCTGTGGTCAAAAGAAATGAGGACATATCTTGACTTAAGGTACTACACAAGTTATTTTGTATTGAGGAAAACCAAATTTGTTTCATGGTTCATGAGTGTGGGAATCTTTGAAAGATGGATCATAATCCAAAAAAATATCTGCACTACTGTACGTATGTGAAACAGGTTCTTCTTGCCAATCTTGGCATTGTAGAGAGTAAAAGTGGCAGTTGGAGAGTGTACTGTATGTGCGCACTGTTTAGGCATGCGAGACATGCACATCTCATGCCATGCTCAAAGAATGTGCCATGTGTGGGGTTAGAGTATCACGTATCAGAGTCAGAGTGAGGGATACAAATATAGGGCTTTGTTTTTTTTATTAAGGCTGGAAGATGAAGCACACCCTGAGTTACTGTAAGCACGGAAAGCAAGTGCTGAACACAAACAAACAAACAAACTTCCAGTGCAATAAAAAAGGAACCTCTACCTTCAAAAGTCGGCACACTTACAGTACATGCAAAAATCCAGTAATTTTCTCTCCTCACACCTACAGTAGTTCAATAACTGTACTGTGATTCCTTTTCACAACCTCCACATCCCAGTGGTCTTCCTGAGCTAAAGCACTCAATTTCAACTTTCTCAATTTTCACTTATAGAGCGCCAAAACATTACATATGTCTCATGGCTCTTTACAGAGTGTTTAACAAACAGAGAGAGCCCATGAGTAACAGGGGCGATGAAAAACTCCCTAGAATAGGTGATACATATAGGAAGAAACCTCAGACAGTGGCCAGGACACAAATCACATTAAAAGTCTCCCTGTGTTGTTGCAAATAACAGTTGCAAATAACATTAATTAATTTACAGTCAATTTACAATTTACACAAACTTGATGGCAGCTCTCTAACATTCACACAAGCAAAAAAGATCTTCAAAATCTGGTCAAAATCCTTTTCCCTCAAGGTCCAGGAAAACAAATCCATGCCCTCATGACCTTGTAGCAAGACTACAGAGATGTTCTATCCGCTCCCTGAGCACCACTCAGTCTTTCACTGATTGATTCCAGCTTCAGTGGCAAGATCTTCAGTGGGATACGTTGACTCTGAGCGCCAAAAAATGGAAATACTCTCTCTGTAAAAGTGTGTGTAATAGTGTGTAGGTGTGTGTTGCTATCAGAGTCATGAAAAGACAGCTCTCCTTTGTCCCAGTCCAGCTGCACTCGGATCCTCTGGGGTCTCTGAGTCACAGTGACAGGGTTGGGTCTTGATGCCCTGGTTTGCAGGAATTCTTCGAACCAAGACTTCGGCAGCGGAGAGGAAAATGCATCATACTCGCCGCGGTCATGGAGCAAAATCCAAAGCCCACTCCATTCGCAAACTGGTCCCTTCCTCTTGGCCGACTCCGACATAACACCCAATGCCCAAAGATGTATGTCCCCAACCTCCACATCCCAGCAGTGAGTCCCTGAGTTAAAGCCTTCAGAGCCCAATACATTTACCCAGTAATTAAATCTCTCTGGGTTATCAGGGAGTTGCTGTTTATTATAACTGAAGCTCATACTGGTCAGATCCTTAGACAGAATGAGTTGCGGATGTGCAGAGTTAGGATCCAGTGTAACAGGGACTGCATATATGAAGAAAGAAACAACACATGAGAAAACAGCTATTGTGGTGATGGTGTTACAGTCTGAAATCTTTTCATGTTTAATTCTATATTAGGATGCTGTCACCTTCCACAACAAAATATCTGTGAAATATTCTAAAGATGGGGGTTATTGTTATTGACTGATAAAGCAATTGAGTTGCCAAGAACAGATCAGTGCACAATGTTTCACAGACCTGCATGTCTGACAGCAAACTTGTGTTTGGAACATGCAACAGAACTTACCGAATTGAACAATCTCCTGCATCTTCTCCCAGACTCTGAACTTCAGGTTGCCCAGGTGCTTTGCTACATTGATCAGAGCTCCTGAAACCCTCTCTGGATACTGCAGTGTGCACTGGGCTCTAGAAGAACATTCACGAGTCAGTGACGCTGTTTGTTTGGATCCAGAACTTCAGAGAAGATAGACAGAGATTCACAGGAAGGCCACTCACCTAGCCACTGTTCTGTTGTAGTTCTGCAAAATATAAGAGGGAAATAGGTTATAAACCATTGCTACAGTTCATCCAAATGAGGCATAACAAATGTAACATAACATGCATAATATACACTTACCATGCATTTCATTGTCTATCTTCTCGGCTTAATATCTAAAGTCTCCTGTTGTACTGTAGTTTGAATATCAACTACAGTAATAAATGAAAATTACATCCAATCTATATACTGACCATCAAAAATGGGTTAATTTGTGCACGTGTGTGTGTGTGTGTGTGTGTTAGATTGGCCAGTCTTCCTCTTAATGATCTAAGCATGAGCATTTGCCTGTAGGCTCCATAACCAGGTGTTAGAGATTCACTACCTGCAGCAAAGTGATGTCATTGGCTCTCATCTCCTCCTCTATGGCTCTGATTGTGTCGGAGAGTAATGAGATCTCTCTGTTGATCTTCTCCAACTTCTCTTTCACCATTTGACTCCTCTGCTCCTCTTCCTCCCGCAGAGCAGCTATCCTGGCAGCCTCTTCATCTCGTAGAAACTGGTGAAGCTTCTCAAACTCCTCCTTGATTTGCCTCTCTGTGTTTTGGATTTGAACCTGCATTGTCACATCATGACATGGTTAACTTTCAGTTCATCAATATCAGCAGATAAGATCTTGTCTATGGCATTACATTGATTTTGCCTAGTTATAAAATTTACATTTTAAATGTATTAATTTAGCATACCAATCTATCCAAAGCCATATGTCAATTATACACTATTCACAAAACGACGAGACAACGAGAGATATTCAGCATTTGGATGAAATTTCAGGATGAACATAAAATCCAATATAACCTTTACAGGCGAACTTCATGTGACCTCTAAACTTTTGAATGTGCTTGTCCAAGCCAAATATCCCTAACTTTTTGTGAGTAGTGTAGTTTAAAGGCCATTATTCCTAGAGCAACTTGGTTTTAAGTATCTTGTTCAGCACAATGGTGGAAGCCAGGAATTGAACCCACCTCTTTTCAGGTTACTACAGTACATGCATATTAGCCCAGCTCTTTAACCACTACGCTATCAACTGCCAATTATTTTAAGACTTTAAACTGCCCATTACCTCAATAAGTTGCCAGTCTATTCCAGAGCAACCAAGTGATGTTTTTTATCCTAACATTTGTGGGCACAACAGTAGCAGGCAGAACTTGAACCAGAGAGGGTTAAAGTGGAGCGAGAGGCGCAAACGTTCGACCACCACCTGTGTTCGCAAGGGGGAGGGGTCCGAAAACCCCCTTTAAGCAGACCTAGAAAGTTACGTTACAGTACATTTGAACTGAACTGCTTGCCAATCTGACAGAGATCGATATCCCATTATGACGTCTTTGCGACACGCCTCTTTAAGCAGACAGGAACTGTACAAATTTTTCCATAGAGATGCATTATGTTGCTCTATCTTGTCAGTAATGAAAGATCTTTGCTTAAACCTACAACTTACTTGGCCACTACAATCCCACTGCCCATCCATCCTGGGATTGAAATGACAACCTTCTGGAGTGTCATTTGGAAGGCCAGATTCCAAACCACCTGACCACCACAACCCCATCTCCTACCTTTATGTACTCTAGAGATTTATCACAGGTGAATGTTGTGAGGTTGAAGTCTTCAAGTTTCTTCTCTAAGAGCTGCAGTTTGACCCTGAGTTCCTCCTGAAAAGAAACAATATGGATGGATGGACCATATACCGTAGGCTGTGTGTATATTAATTGAATGCTTGAGAGTGATTCAAATCCATTCCATTCCACTCCGTCCATCTCTTCAGTAACATTTACAAACAAGTTAACTGGCAGCTTTGGGTCCTTTTTGTAGGCGAACTTCAGAGGTCTATTACACCACTCTTTGAACTTGGCCTGTTTGTCTTCTGTTACCTGAGTTCCGGATAGTTATTTTCTCACAGCTGTCTTACAACATGTTGTTTCTGGTGTAGTTATAGGCCTACATTTTTCTTTTCTTTCTGAGAATCTACTGTAGTTCCTTCATTCTTTATCTCTTTTCACTCTTTCACTTTTTTATAGGGGTATCCAACCTGCAAGCCGCTCTTTGACATATCATAACCTAGACCTGAGTCTGCCTGAGTAAAATGTACTCAAATTGAGTAAAAATTTACTCTGCCAGATAACATTTGGTCCCTGTCTAAAAAGAGGACTTTGGTGAGCTGCTTCTGGGGATTATGGGTAAATGTTTGTTGTTCAATATGTATTTGTTCTCTTAGTGGCTTCTCAAGATATGTGCACTGCTTAACAGGTGAATTTTTAACCAAAATAAATCAAATTGATTTGATGATTGCATTAGCACTTTGCATATTAAAATACATTTTGAAAGAAAGTATTGCAAATTGCAATATTAAACTGCATAATGAATTAGCAATTGCATAATGTAGGCTAATGTCTTTTAGAATTGCATATTGCAGAATGCATTCTCATTTGTATTTTGGAATATGCTTCCATAGGTTATTGCCAAAATGATTGTGTTGATGATTGTCAGAATATGGTCAGAAATACTGTGATGAACTGATGGGACAATGCAGGGAGAAACTGGGGGAGCAGTGCTCGATGCCTAATTGGCCTAATTTGACGCACCTGTGTGGGAGACAATTATAGACATGCACATGCAGGTGTGCAATGTGCGGGAGGGAAGCCGGAACTTACAAACTGGAACTTTACAGCCACTGGCCACTTGAAGGTTTGATCCACTGCCTATAGAGGACGGTCTCGGAGAGCAGGGAAGTCTTGAATTTCCCCTTGGGGATCAATCAAGTATCTATCTATCTATCTATCTATCTATCTATCTATCTATCTATGTCTGTTTTTATGAATGAAAGCTGGGTTACTCCAGTGCAATATTAGTTGCGGGGGGACCTTTTACTGTGAACACTGGCAGTGTGTGCTAGTGATACCGTTTCCTCTTTGTGGTGTTTATGAATTGCACATGAGAAATTATCTCTCTCCTTGTTGAGTAGCCTAGTAGGCTACGCACAGTGCGTAAACGGCCATGAGGCGCGCCTGGAGTAGGCTTGGTTATTTAATAATTCATGCAGTAATCCTTACCTTACGTTCTTGTGCTGCTTCATCTATAGGACTGAAGGTGTGCCCTTTGTGTTTCTTTGAATCTCGACACACCAAACACACAGGCTGTGTATCCTCCAGACAGAAGAGTTTGCGTTTCTCCTTATGCCGATGGCAAAGTACGTCAGAATCTGCTGCAGCTATCTGACTTCTTTGCAAGAAGATCGCACACAAGTTTCTTAAAGCCAGATTGGGCGGACAGACCTGTTCGTTTGAGGACACACTTCTACAAACTGGACATTCCCTGGATAGTTTTGTCTCCCAGAACCGCTCTAGACAGACTTTACACATGCTGTGACTGCATGTCAGAATAACAGGATCCTTGTAGATGTCACGGCACACCGCGCAGGAGAAATCCTCTTCTGAGAAAGATCTTGAAGCCATGTTTTCTTCGGTTTAATTTTAACCTACCCGCCGTAGTTCACAATAGCTTTAGAAAATTGCAATATACATTAATAGATAGATATAAATCCAAAAGATTGTACTCCTTATTAACAATTTAAACTAAATCCGAACTAGAGAACGTCTTGACAACATAGCCCGGTGTTTATACTGTACTCTCACTTCCTGATTCAAGAAGCATGTGCCATTCGGAGGGAGGGGCTTTTCCTTTTTAAACCAGTGTGCGATAGGCTACATTTTCTTTCCTCTGATTGTGTTCCAAAATAGCACCATCGATAAATTGTCTTAAACTTCCGAACACCTTGGACGTTTTTTTTTTTTTAAAGAAGACTTCACTAGAGCTCTACACTATGTCCGCTGGTTTAGCTGGTTTCAAATTATGCGAAAATGTCAGTCAAGGCGCATACAAGCCTACACTATAATATACATGTAAATAGATAAATATGAGGCAGGATAAGAGATGGTACACCATTCCTTGGTTAAATGGCTGTGCATTTTATAAAGTGCCATTTTAGTAGGCTTATAGGTGCTTACAATTAATTTAGAGTTTAAAGTTGTGGCACAAAAGCTGTTTGAGTCTTAGTGGGCAGACAACAGTAGCCTATCCAGAATCACTTACAGCATCTTAAACATGGAGGTATTATAAGAACTGGAGAGAGGGACTAAGTCCCGCCCCCATTCATTTCAATGGCCCATGCTAGGCTAGCTACTTCAGCCAAAAAAGTTTGAAATTGGCCGCAGCCATCTTTGAGAAAATGGAGTTCCATTGGGTGTTCATTTCTGTCACCAGCTAGAATGAGCCAATTAGCCCTTTTCACGGTGATGTCAGACGAAGCGTTGCTGGGTATCCTCCGGCATGTCCAGCCGCCAAATACTACAGAAGAAGAAGAAGAAGTATTCATGGGTTTCATCAGGTCCCTTTCCACAGGTGTATACAATCAAGCACCATGCAGTCTGCATTGATAATCAAGGTGCTTGATTGTATACACCTGTGGAAAGGGACCTGATGAAACCCATGAATACTTCTTGTAACCCATGAATACTTCTTCCTGACTGTGTTTTGCTGTTGTGTTCATTACTTTATGAATTATTGGATGGATTACTCTCATCTGAACAATGTCCTGTAAAGTTTAAACCCTCATCCTTGACCAGAGGAAGAGATGGTATCTTGAACATGTTTTGTCTCTGGGTGTCTCTGAGTCACTGATTCACTTTCTTATGGACACATTTCCAATTCAATTTCCTTTAGTGGTTTGGATAGACCTTTTTGGGACAAAATACATGTGACAAAATACATATCTTTTTATTTATTCATTACAGTGACAGAAATGCAATTAACAGCTCTGACAAAGATGTGAGTTCAAACAGAAGTGAAGCAGAAAAAATCCTTCCATTTCCTATACCCAACCTTCTCATAAATGAGCACTAATCAGATAAGACTATTACAACAAGGAACTGTGATAGAACCGCATGACAGAATGAACATGTACTGTACCACATGACACATAGCTCATGGAAATAAAAGGTGCTTATGGGTGTGATTTGAATGGTTACGTTTCTTATAGACGTGAGCAGACACAAGGAGCTGTAGTAATTTAGTAGTGCTTGTTTAATTACTATTCTCCTATTTAGTCATTGTATTATTTCCATTGGCTTTGCTTACACTGTTTATTGTGTATGTTGCAATTCTCTTTAGTCGACACTGTGGTCTGATCAACTGCTACATTTAATTATTGTGTTGTTTTGTTTCTATGTCGCTTTGGACAAAAGCGTCTGCTAAGCAACATAACTGTAACTGTATAGTGGCTGCTGGACTACCCCTGTGCTGCAGCTCACCTGTCCATCACTGGCAAGATCCTGAAGGACATGTGAGTGATGAAGCAGGGAAACACCCTCTCAGTGAAGGTGTCTGTGAACGTGTGGAGATGTGTGTTACTGTCGAGGTCAGAGAATGAGAGCTGTCCCTTGTCCGAATCCAGCCGCACTCTGACCCTCAGGGGCTTCTTCTGGACTGTGAGGACCGTCTCCGGCTGCGATGGACACTCCGCTGTGTATTCGCCGTTCACGTGAAACACCCCCCAGACCCTACTGCTGAGGGAGCCCCCTCCCTTCCTCTGGCCAGACTCGGCCTTCACGCCCAGCAGCCAGATCTCGCTGGTCCCGACCTCCACGTCCCAGCGGTGGATCCCCAAGTTGTAGGCCTCCGAGGCCAGGACGCCGAGGCAACTATCAAATCTCTCTGGGTTATCAGGAAGCTGCTGCCTGTGCTCACGGACGCTCACACTGGCCAGGTCCTCAGAGAGAGTGAGGAGAGGGTGTGCAGTGTTGGGGTCCAGAGTCACAGGAGCTGCAGAGGGATATGGATGAGGATAATACACGACTGATGATGAGTGGTGGTGATTAGTATTAATCTTTAATATGGAACTGAAACGCACTCAAATCCTGAATGCCTCATATACATGTGTGTGTGTGTGTGTGTGTGTGTGTGTGTGTGTGTGTGTGTGTGTGTGTGTGTGTGCGTGTTTGTGTTTGTGTGTGTGTTCGTGTGGGTGTACATGATATACTGTACACACACATAAGACCGTATATACTCACTGCATTGAACAATGTCCTGCATCTTCTCCCAGACTCTGAACTTCAGGTTGCTCAGGTGTTTCGCCACATCGATCAGAGCTCCTGAAACTCTCTCTGGATCCTGCAGTGTGCACTGGGCTCTGAAATAGCATTCAGGAGTCAGTGCTGCTGTGCGTTTGGGTTCAGAACCACAGAGAAGAGAGAGATAGGAGGCAGATCACTCACCTTTCCACTGTGCTCTTGTAGGCCTGGAAAAAGAATAGACTGAGTTTGGTTTCACCTTCTTAGACTCCATTATCAGATTGATGTTAACAGTGGTGTAGTCTACATGATATGCAAGACTACACAGTAGTATGCTCACTTAAAAGGATCACCATCACAGTATACCCACTACAGCTACTACATCACAGTATACCCACTACAGCTAACATCACAGTATACCCACTACAGCTAACAACATTCACAGTATACCTACAGCTAACTACAACATCACAGTATACCCACTACAGCTAACAACATTCACAGTATAGCTAACTACATCACAGTATACCCACTACAGCTAACTACAACATCACAGTATACCCACTACAGCTTACTAGACTACACCACTGGATGTTAGCGAGTCCTACCTGCAGGAATGTGATGTCATCAGCACCCATCTCCTCCTCTATTTCTCTGATTTTGTCTGAGAGAGACGAGATCTCTCTGCTCATCTTCTCAATCTTCACCTTCATCATCTCACGCTTTCTCCTGGCTTCCTCCATTAGTGCAGCTAGCCTGGCTGCCTCTTCATCTCGTAAGAACTGATGAAGTTTCTCAAACTCATCCTTGATCTGCCACTCTGTGTGCCGAGCTTGGACCTGTAACACCACAAATCAACACAATGGTGTCTTTTACCATATCACGCTCTACATATCTACTGTAGGTCTCATATCTTGGGATGTTTTGAAAGAAAGACACCATGACTCTTACACTCAAATGTTGGGCAGTTTCGTCATAGGATCTTTCAGCTTGCTTCAAGGTGTGCAACTTCTTCTGTAAGGCCTGCAGTCTGATCTTCAGCTCTTCCTAGAGTATAATAAATGACCTTGTAAACAGTGAAGGACTCTTACAACAGTTCTGTATGAGTGTGGTGTCCAATCCACATGGAACTGGGCCCTTGTACCCCCAAATGCCTCTTTGCTTACTTCAGTGTTCCTAAGTATGGTTATGCAACTTAGCAGAGGGTTATGGCTATGCTACTTGGCAGACACCTTTGTCCAAAGCGAAGGAATATAATGAAGCAGGGAATTCAGTCATGCCTATGGCAATATATTGTGATGTGAGGGTGCATACTACAGTATTTACATCCTGAATCAATACAGCAAACGGAGTTGGACAAGATGTACAACATAAATTACCTTACCTTATGCTCACGTCCTGCTACATCGATGGGACTGAAGTTGTGGTCTTTATGGAGTTTTGTGTCTTGACACCTTGAACACGCCAGTTGATTGTCATTTTTACAGAAATGTGTAAATTCAGAAAGATGCAGACCACAGGACCGTTCTCTCTGACTTATTTCCTTTTGGAACGTCTCACAGAGGTTCTTCAGAACCAGGTTGAGGGGATACTTGTCCCGCGAGTTCTTGCTTCTACAGATTGGACATTTTCTCGCGTTGTTGGTTCTCTGCAACTGTTGCAGGCAGGATTTACAGATACTGTGTGTGCAGTCCAGAAGAACGGGATCCTTGAAGATGTCACAGCACACAGGACAGGATAAATCCTCTTCTGAGAAAGCTCTTGAAGCCATTTCCTCCAGAAGAAGTAGTTGTCCTACAGTTTTGGCTGTTTTCACTGCTACGTATTACTTCCCCTTGTCAGATTGATCCAGTACGTTGTTGTCGCCCTTCAGTTGTGGCTGTTTTCACGACTACTTCATCTTATTAGCACAATCCAGAGTCCTTAATGTTGTTAATCCACAAGCTCACAGTGCATCAGCCTTTACAATTTGGATTAACCTACTGAAAATATGTTATTAAACATTGTATGTACTGCTACAATGACTTGGGAAATTAGTTTATGAGAAATATGTTCTCTGCCTTCTTCAGGTTAGGTCAGTCAGTGGGAGTTGTTCTGTAAAAGGTGACTGCTCATTGGACAGTACTGTTCAGGGAATGTACACAAACTTGAACATTCTTTGTGAAACTGGTTCTCTCTGTCAGTCAGACTGATCCACCTGATGATAACGCGGGTGTTATCTGTTACTAGAAATCGGATCTTTTGTGTACTGATGTGGGGAAACAGTGGAATACTTCAGTTGAATGATCGTTTCCTTCCCACTGAGTATCTACATTGTACTCTCAGATAACAGTGCCCACTAGAATAGTTGTCATCCAGTTGGTATTTCGCTCTCCCTCCATCCAGGCTGGCAAAGTTCTTGAAATGGCTAAACTGAGGGCTTTTTGTAGCTGGCTGATTGGTGTATGCAGGACCAAGTGTGTTGCATAAAGGAGTTAGTGTGTTGCAGAATTACAACTAAAGTGCACAGCAGCGCTTTTGTTTAAGGTATGGGTACATGTGTTTGAGGTATGGTAACAAAAGCTTTAAGTTGTGTTACTTTAGTCTAAGCATGGGTCCAATGCCCAAGCAATGGGCAAAAACTGTAAGTGCACAGGTATAAAGAATATACTGTAAGACTATTACTTTCTTGACCTGGGATGTCCACCTCTGCTAATGTGTGTGTTCACTACTCACAGATAAGTGAGATGCATAAGACAATTTCCTGTGTGTTTGACGTATTGACATCCACAGGACCTCTGTGTGTGTTCACTACTCACAGATAAGTGAGATGCATAAGACAATTTCCTGTGTGTTTGACATATTGACATCCACAGGACCTCTGTATAACGTCCAAAAAAGGTTACATAGTCCTACTGATGTCCAAATAGCGGATCAAGTTTGCACGTCGTGCAGTCGTCCAGCTTTGGACCGACGGACACAATAAAGACATGTTATGCACGTCCATCATAATCATACAATCACATAATCAGATCATATGATGGATGTGTTTGTGATATGACAACAAAATAGAATTGTGATAAATAATTGTGTTTAAAAAGTGTTTAATTTTGCAAAAGAGCCAAGGACTTCTGCTAATCTGGTGTAGTTTTTGAAATTCTTTGCTCAAAGAATTAAATTCTAGATACATTTATAATATACAATTAGTATGAACAAATAGCAATGTATGCAATTTATGAGATACATACAGAGAAGCAAACCTGGCCTACAGTAAAAAAACAAAAAACAAAGGTGAAATAGACAAGTGTGTGCGCGTGTGCATGTGTGTGTGTGTGTATTGCAAGTGTGCTCACTCTTCCTACTGTGTATGTGTTCACTGCTCACAGATGGGTGAAATTTAGAAGACAATTTCCTGTGTGCTTATAACGTTGGCCACTGAAACAATATTCACTGAAATCTGACTGCAACCTTAACTGGCACGATGGTGAGAGAAACAGAAGTGCAAAAGTATGGAAACATTCTCTCAGAGAATGTGCCTGTAATTGTATGAATATGTGTGTTATTATCAGGGTCAGAGAATGAGAGCTCTCCTTTGTCCCAGTCCAGCTGCAGTCTGATCCTCTGGAGTGTCTGCTGCACTGTGATGGTGGTGTCTGGCTGGGATGGGGAGACTGCTGTGTATTCACCACCATAATAATAATACTGCACACTCCAGACTCCACTACTACAGGAACTCCATCCCTTCCTCTCCCCAGACTCCGTCTTCACTCCCAGGGACCAGATTATACCACCTCCAACCTCCACATCCCAGCAGTGAGTCCCTGAGTTAAAGCCCTCAGAGCCCAGGACACTGGGAAGGAGATATTCATCAAATCTCTCTGGGTTATCAGGAAGCTGCCGCCCCTCATCACCATATCTCACACTGGTCAGATCCTCAGACAGGATGAGATATGGGAATGCAGTGTTGGGATCCAGAATCACAGGAGCTGCAGAGAGAGAACATGATAATTCAGTAATAGTGATCACTGATTATTTTACTTTGCTCACTGCTTCAAAATGGTGTGTGTGTGTGTGTGTGTGTGTGTGTGTGTGTGTGTGTGTGTGTGTGTGTGTGTGTGTGTGTGTGTGTGTGTGTGTGTGTGTGTGTGTGTGTGTGTGTGTGTGTGTGTGTGTGTGTGTGTGTGTGTGTGTGTGTGTGTGTGTGTGTGTGTGTGTATATATGAGGGAGAGGGTGGAGGTGTGTGTGTGTGCGTGTGTGTGTACGTGTGTGTGTGTGTGTGTGTGTGTGTGTGTGTTTGTGTATATGTATGACTGTGTGTTTGTTTGTGTGAGGGTTTCTGACTCAATGTGAGTGATGTATGATGGTTTGTGTGTGTCTTTTGAGAACAAAATACCATTTTGAGGAAAAAGTACATTGTTTTGAAGGTAGTTTCATTTTGCAAGAGAATTGAGGAGTTTTGCCCATTGTGTGTGTGTTTTTGGATTTGTGTGTAGAGTTCTGAGAGTATGAGGCATGTTTTCAGAAAATGTGTGTTAACAATCGGGAAAAACTGTAACAGCATCCAGAACCAAATATATTTGGCTTCCCAACAGATGGGTCAGACTAAAAGAGGTTTGGTGAAATACAGTTTTTCTCGATTGTTAACACACATTTTCTGAAAACATGCCTCATACTCTCAGAACTCTACACACAAATCCAAAACAACACACACAATGGGCAAAACCCAGCAATTCTCCTGCAAAATGACACTTTACCTTCAAAACAATGTAATTTCTCCTCAAAATGCTCTTTTGTTCTCAAGAGACACACACAAACCATCATATATCAAGACATTTATAAGGACCAGTTGAACACTGATGTGCTCAGTGTAAAACACTTGAAAATACTTCTTTTCCATTCATCATAATGACTTGGGCCTTTTTTTGTTCAGTGTTACCCTACAAACAGTACTACAAACAGTAGATAGCTGATACAGTAAGTTGATATGCTTACCCTATCAATATTTTAAAATATTTTTTCTAACATTTTTCTTTGTATTTGCCGTAATGTTATGGCGTTTTCTTCTAGGACAATGCTCATTATTTCAGTTTCCTGTTCAGGAGACAGAAGCCCTTGTGTTGGTAATCCTTCAGCTGCCCAACAAATACTGTAAACTGTGTAGGAATACAAAGTAGGAATACTTTCCCCAAATACTTGAAAAATACTTTTACAGTCCTACAGAACAGCCCACAGGCAATACTGTACTACTGTGCTCATTGAGCTGTATTGTACTGTACTGCAATGTTCTAGTGGCTCGGATCTCATCAGAGATTACGGTCCTTGGCCTCCCCGTCCTCCTCCTCTTACTCTCACTCAGAGAACAAGACATTTTCTTCCTTCGTTCGTTCGTTCGTGAGTGAGTGAGTGAGTGAGTGAGTGAGTGAGTGAGTGAGTGAGTGAGTGAGTGAGTGAGTGAGTGAGTGTGTGTGTGTGTGTGTGTGTGTGTGTGTGTGTGTGAGAGAGAGAGAACTCACTGTACTGAACAATCTCCTGCATCTTCTCCCAGACTCTGAACTTCAGGTTGCCCAGGTGCTTTGCCACATTGATCAGAGCTCCTGAAACCTTCTCTGGTTCCTGCAGTGTGCACTGGGCTCTGGAATAACATTCAGGAGTCAGTGCTGCTGTGGGTTTGGGTTCAGAACAACAGAGAAATAGAAATAGGAGGCAGATCACTCACCTTTCCACTGTGCTCTTGTAGTTCTGTTAAATCAAAGAGATAGAAATTTTACAGTCCTACAGAACAGCCCACAGGTAATACTGTACTACTGTGCTCATTGAGCTGTATTGTACTGTACTGCAATGTTCTAGTGGCTCGGATCTCATCAGAGATTTCTAATTCTAATTTGTTTTCCAATTATTTCAATTATCCGTGTGTGTGTGTGTGTTGTGCATAGACAATGAAGGGGCCCTACCTGCAGAAATGTGATGTCATCAGCTCCCATCTCCCTCTCTATGGCTCTGATTGCGTCTGTAAGAGATGAGATCTCTCTGCTCATCTTCTCAATCTTCTCCTTCATCGTCTGACTCTTCTGCTCCTCTTCCTCCCTCAGTGCAGCTATCCTGGCTGCCTCTTCATCTCGTAGAAACTGGCGAAGCTTCTCAAACTCCTCCTTGATCTGTTTCTCTGTGTGTTGTGCCTGGACCTGTATAATCACATGTCAGTACATGATGGTGTGTTAAGTGATAAATGAAACATACTGTATGTAGTTTTTTATATGTCTAATATTGTTTTTTTGTAACTCTTACTTGTATGTGCTGGGCAGTTTTATCACAGGTTGTTTTGGCTTGCTTGAAGTTGTCCAGTTTCTGCTGTATGGGCTGTAGTTTGATCTTCAGTTCTTCCTGGTGTAAACAAACACTTTGATCAGGCTCTGAACCTAACCTATACTCCTCCACTCTCACTCTGAACTCCAGCATATGCCACAAGACTATACACGCTGAGCCCTACACGCTTTGCCTCTTGTTCAACACCATAAACAATTCACAGATGATAAAAAAATAGGCCTGATCAGAGAGAGCAATGAGACCAGCACCTGGCTCAGAGTGTGTTAGTGTGATAAGTATTTTTTGAGGGCTTTTATACCTTCTACAGGACAGTGAAGAGTGAGACAGGAAGCAAGTGGGAGAGAGAGATTGGGTGGGATCGGGAAATAACCGCAGGTCGGATTCAAACCTGGATCCCCATGGGCACTGGGACCCAGATGTGGTATGAGCGCTGCGGCCTTTTGGGGCTGCGGCCGTAATATGAAATATATATGATGTGCAATTAAAGTTTTAGCTATTGCTCTCCAATAACACAGACAGTCTGAGAACGTTTGAATCTGTTGTTGTGGAAGAAGTCCTATTATAATATCAGGCCTATATGATTTCTATAGTATTAGTTATATGGTGTATAATACTTCTATGATATCCTGTAATACCTCTATAATGTCCATGCCCTCTTAAGTGTTCCTACTGTATATACTGTACTTTTATAGTGTGTCCCAAAACAATATACTATTCCCATATATATGTGGTATTCCTGTAAGATTAGGGATATAATGAGTGTAGAAGAAAGGTGTGTTTTTGTATAGAGTACTGTAGGTGAGTAGAGTAGAGGAGAGTAGTGGAGGAAAATAAAAAGATAATGAACATGATGACACCTAGTGGTTTGAGAAGAGCACTACAACAACCACATGAAGGGCAAAGGTCATTGTGTTTGTGAGTGCAGCATTGGGAGTATTTGTTCAATGTTATGATAATGTTAACTGTTAACGACTAGTAATCTTACCTTACGCTCAAGTGCTGCTTCACTGACGGGACTGAAGTTGTGGTTTTTATGGCGTTTTGAGTCTCGACACACCAAACACACAAGCTGCTTGTCATCTTCACAGTAAAGCTTCAATTCTGAACGGTGCTCACTGCAGAATGGTTCTCTCTGACTTCTCTCCTGTAGGAAAGTCTCACACAGGTTCTTCAGATGCAGGTTAAGAGGAGGTTCTTCTTTGGAGGATCTTCTCCTGCAGACTGGACATTCTCTGGATCCTTTGGTTTCCCAAAACCTCTTCAGGCAGGCTTTACAGATGCTGTGAGTGCAGGTCAGTAGAACTGGATCTTTGAAGACTTCGCAGCACACAGGACAGGAGAAATCATCCTCTGAAAAGGGCTTGGACGCCATTTTCAGTAATAGTTGCAGTTACAGGTTACAGCTCTGGCTGTTTTACCATAATCTGCTTTCACTTTCACCAATCTGAAAAGTGTTGACAGTTTTAATACTCACTCAAAATTAATCTTAATGTTATAGAAATAATCAAGAGAAGATTCCTATCCTGTGAAAAACTGCTTTCTTTTCATCAGATATCCTACAAGTCAAAACGAAATGAGTTGCAAAATAACTCAAAGTTCACTTCCTCATTCAAGCAAGGTGTTTCTGAAGGAGGGGCTCTGATGGTAGCAATAATGACTTCTGATTGGACAGGGCAGCTGCTTTTTTTGCTGTCAACCATATTCATATGTGAATTGGCTGTAAAACATTCCTATTGTGTATCTTCACTATATGGCAATAAATCTAACCTTGACCTTGACCTTGACCAACAAGTCAGCTACAATTATTTTCTAATGTCAGGTGTCAGAATGTATCAGATTTCCCTGAGCTGCCACTCACTCACACACGTAAACAAACACACACACACACACACACATACACACACACGCACACGCACACAATATAGGCTACTTTACTTTCAATATATGTGCACCCTTAGTTGCTTATACCTACTGTAGCTGCAGATTTGTTTTCCAGAATTAGTGCAGATTTTAGGAGGATTATTATTGTTAATTAGATAAGCAAGGAATTGTGCATGAAAATACCAAAATTGAAATGTAAACATGGATTAAAGTTTTCCTAATGAGCATGCAAAAATAAACCAAAAATAGGCCAAAGCTCACTCAAAACCAATTGTGGATTTCTAAAATGTCTAACTTAAAGGTCCCAAAAAGACTTAAATCCCCAAAAACAATTAGCGGACATTTGTTTCCAGAATGCAACATGTCCACATCATGTACAGCAATACTGACACCATCAACACTTGATTTAGCAACCCTAATCATCATATAAAGCCTGCTGTATGCCATGCCTAATGAACAGTTGATCAGTAATGAGGGTGAATGGGAAAGTTACCGGATCTATATGCAAAGCAAATTCAAAACTGTTTGCAGGTTTATCTGGTTTACCCAGGCTAAAACAAATAGCTTGAACACAATTAACATGCTGAATAAACCATTTTTTAAAGTAAGATGCGGTATTCTCATGGACATAACAAAGAGTTACAACCCAAATCCAAATGTAATTTTCACATATATTTATCCAAATTATCATTAGAATGTCTGCCCTTTGTCAGGTTCCTTTACTCCTAGTTGAACAATATTTCTGAAATAATAATAGTAAAAAATCTACCAAACACTATATCCTAACCTGCTTTGTCAAATGAGGAATGCTAATTGGGTGTAGTGATGTTATTACCTCTGCCAAGGAGGTTATGTTTTCATCGGGGTTTGTTTGTCTGTGTGTTTGTTTGTCTGTCTGTCTGTCTGTTTGTTAGCAAGATAACTCAAAAAGTAATGGATCGATGTCATTTTTAGGGAAAGTTAGAAATGACCTAAGGAAGAAACGATTAAATGTTGGGAGTGATCCATATCACCGTTGGGATTTGGGAGGCGTTTATGTGTTTCGCTTAGTGGTGTTTTGGTATGATATGGCCACGTGGTGGCAATCTGAATAGTTTAGGTTCAAATGTATGACAACCTAGGAAGAACAATACAGGCTGCGCTCTCTGAGTGCTTTTCTAGTTTGTCATTAGTGAGTGAACAAAATGGGACCTGATTTCAAAATTGTGCTTAAGCAATTTTTTTTAAAGTAACATTGTAAAAGTAATATTTATTTATGTAATTAAATATATAGATATAAGATAGAGCTAACTCTCACTGGCGTAGCCGGCAGGATCACATAGCAAAGCCAGAGATGTGTTATTATGAACAAAATGGGACCTGTTTTCAAAATTGTGCTTAAGCAATTAGAAACATGTTATATATTTATTAAATACAATGATTATGAAAAAAAGAATGCAATTAATGAGATAAAAACATACAGAGATGACATGCAGTCAAGGAAGGTAACATACACTTCAGGTGATGATACACTTTCATCATCAGATTACAACAATGCTGCACAGTCATCAGTTTAGTCATTCATTTAATTTGTTTTGTTGTTTGTGAATTCAAGCTTATTATTATTAACTTATTTATTCATAACTTAGTTTATGACTTATGACATTCCCTGGATCCTTTGGTTGCCCAGAAAGTCTTCAGGCATGCTTCACAGATGCTGTGAGTGCAGTTCAGAATTACTGGATCATTGAATACTTCACAGCACACAGGACAGGAGAAATCATCCTCAGAAAAGGACTTGGAAGCCATATCTGTAATGGTTGCAGTTACAGCTATGACTATTTAACATCATCTGCTTTCACTTGTCTGAAAAGTGTTGACCGTTTTAAATATAATTCTCACTCTAAACTGTGCACTTAATAACATAACAACTACAACTTCAAAACAACATGAGCAGCAAAATGACTCATAAGTTCACTTCCTCATTCAAGCAAAGAAGGAAGGAGGGGCTCTGATAGTTATAATGGCTTCTGATTGGATAGAGCTACTGCTGTTTTAGGTAACCATTTGTGCACATTTTACTCACTTTGTGGGACAAAGCCAAGCTATTTCTGTCTTTAGGGGTCCAAGCAGAAAGCTGGGGGACTCCTGTTGTTTTTGTTCTGATTATTAAGATTGGTTCCTGTTGTTTTTTGTGTGATCCGGAAATCGGATTCAATGGAAGAAACATCAGACCAACCTGAGGAACAAATTTAAACATGGTTGTCTTGGTTACCTACCTACTGTAGACTGCATGCTGCAACAAAAACTTTTTTTTCATTGAATTGATATTGTGAGATGTTCTGACAGATTAAGAGACTGAATCAAAGTCAAACAATAAATGTACTTTAATTGCAAATTATACTTTGCTATTCTTCAATTAATGTAGCTGTGAGTGCACAGGTATTCCACATCTGATTTCTAGCTATACAGTATGTCTCCTCATATTGTTTGTCTGAACTCTATATGAGAGATCATACTGTTACTGCAGGCGTCATTGGCAGAATTCTCAGAGATGACACAGTGGACTCGGTCATGAAGTAGGGAAAGACAGTTTCAGTGAAAGCGTGTGTGAAAGTGTGTATGTGGGTGTTATTATCAGGGTCAGAGAATGAGAGTTTTCCTCTGTCCCAGTCCAGTTGCACTCTGACCTTCTGGGGGTTCGGCTTCACTGTCAGGTGATTCCGTGATTTGGATGCAGAGAATGCTGCATATGTACTATTAAAACGATAAACACCCCAGCCTCCTGGGCTGAGCGCAATCCAGCCTTTCCTCTGAGCAGACTCTGTAATCACACCCACTCGCCAGTATGTACTGTCCCCAACCTCCACATCCCAGCAGTGTGTCCCTGAGTTAAAGCCCTCAGAGCCCAGGACACTGGACAACGTATCAAATCTCTCTGGGTTATCAGGAAGTTTCTCACAGTTTTCAGTATTTATAACACTGGTCAGATCCTCAGACAAGATGAGATTTGGGTTTGCAGTGTTTGGATCCAGAATCACAGGAGCTAGAAGAGGGGAAGAGCACACGCATTGGAATTATTTCTTTCATTCAGTGGAGGCGCAGAGGAAGATGAGGATGATGATGATGAGTCGGATGCAGGACTAGCAATAAATAGGCAAAAAAAGAAAAAGTTCAGCAAGGTGGAAGCAATTGGGCCGGATTGTTCTGAGGCTTCAAAATAATTCCGACACCTCAGAGCTATTTAGGGTGAAACAAAATGCTTTGTATCCGAGATGCAGCCTGCTAAAGTCTGTGGCTTGCTGTGTTAAAGCAACACTAAAGAGGTTTTTGGACCGTAACATAATGTTTCCAAAATTATTTCAGCAGTTCATCAACTCGTAACATGGTGAACGGCACTTCTGCCTTCACTTTGCGGCCCTCTATCGTCTATAACAGCACAATGTAACTTTACCAGATCGGGTAGCGTACCTGAAGTTTGATGAACTGAGACCTAAGAAACTACAAATTTGACTTGCTTCGATGTCTCAATATATCACACATTCATAAAATCATGCAACATGCTCTACCTTGTCTGTGGACATCGTTACTTGATGAATAAACAAATACCGTGTGTGCAACAGAGGAAACGTGCTTTAGTGTTGCTTTAACTATGTTCTTTGTCAAAAGCAGTGCTGTTCTTTGTCAACAATTGGATGGGAGACCACATCAAGTGACAATAAAGTTAAGCTTATTGCTGCCGTTAGTGTTCTGTAAATCACTTTCTTCTTATAAAAATTCTCGATGTTGCAATGTGTTTGCTTTTTGACCATTCTGAGAGTTTAGTTGAAACTGTGTGATTAATGATTAAGTAAGAAGCTGACCTTATAACAGATATTATCTGAAACAATAACTTACAAACCAAACAGGGTTTAGACCACATTTCAGCAGGCTACCATGCAAAACCACTAACCACCTCACTAGCCACATCATCATGGCTACTGCTTAAAAAAGAGACTGCACTGTTACTGTAATTAAATGCACGAACACATAATAGCTTGCTGCCGGCACCAAAGGTTCACTTTGCTTTGGTCATGACATGGGCATTTTAAATAGTGTTTCGAAGAAGTGGTCACATGACATGGTTGTTTTGAACCACGTTTCAAAGCAGTGATTCAAAACACTTGTGCTTCAAAGCCTCGATCCTGATTCGAGATGTCAGTTTTGAGCGTCACACTCCTAGGAAAAGGCCAGGGTAAAAATTCTGATTATTAAAAAATGACTAAGTGAAGGGAAGTGAACATCTATCAATATACACATAGACGTTGGTCTCTATTTTAGCGATCTTAAATGTCAGAGGCGTAGACATACGAGTGTCTAGTCCCATTCTCTAATTTAACAGCATGATTTTGTGATGTGGCCTGGCACATGGTTGATGGTTCAAAAGGGTTGTTCTTATGTTTCTTAATCAGTTACGGGTGTGTTTTGGGCGTAACATCCGTTTAAACCAATGAGAATAACATCTGTGACATCTGTATCTGTTCCTTTTAAGAGCAAGCAGTGCAACATCAAACGGCAGGTACAGTAGGTATTTTGACAGTCTGAAGGAATCTGCTTGCACGATTCCACTAATATGCCTTACTAAAACCTGTGTGTGACTAGCACATTATAGCCTACAAGTATCTGCACTCAGCTATTATTTGAACTCATAGGCAAACTGAACAGAATCCAACATACTCCTAAGTTCAATTGAACTAGAGCGCATGGCAAAATTACTGAATTGGGTCGAAAAGAAGAACAAGCCTTAAATTTAAAGTTTAAAGTCATTCTGATGTACTGTAGCATGTCATAGTTACTGAACTGGCAGGCTTGTGTATGTGTGTGTGTGTGTGTGTGTGTGTGTGTGTGTGTGTGTGTGTGTGTACAACAAGGCTTACTATATAGAACAATGTCCTGCATCTTCTCCCAGACTCTGAACTTCAGGTTGCCCAGGTGCTTTGCCACATCAATCAGAGCTCCTGAAACACTTTCTGGATCCTGCAGTGTGCACTGGGCTCTGGAATAACATTCAGGAGTCAGTGCTGCTGTGGGTTTGGGGTCAGAACCACAGAGAAATAGAAACAGGAGGCAGATCACTCACCTTTCCACTATGCTCTTGTAATTCTGTAAAACAACAAATTGGGAGATGGATCAGGCAATTAAAGGTTAACCCTAAGATGCATAAGTGGGGTCAAAAATGACCCCAGAGGTTGTTTTCTTGCAGTATCTTCTTAATTTTACATTTTTTTCATTTAACCTTCCATGTATTCCTCAAATAGGTTGTCTTTGACATGAGGCCATTTGGATTTGTGTCTAATTATTATATTTTTAAAGTAATTTCATGTTTTGTATCAATACCACCGATCCGCATACGTGGGGTCAAAAATGACCCCAAGCATTTTCTATGGAATTTCAAAAGTTAACCCTAGGATCTTTTGATTTTTATCAAGTGTGACAGTAAGGTATACATTTACTGTTGATTATCACATCTCATGTCAGCAGTCTCACCATCCTGAAGGCTATTTTTACACAACAACATAAATCTAAGTATCATCATATAATGTGGCGGCCAAGCGTTCATAGCGACATCGCTTTTTGATCCTTCGATGTCCACTCTTCCTATCATTGTGAAGCAGAATTCACCAAGCGATATTTACAGAGGGATTTGTTGATATAGCGTTCATGGCCTGATTTGTATGACTTTTTATGCCTAAAAATAGGGCGAAAATTAATTTTTTAAGCCAATTGGCAACTATTTCTGATTTACTAACAAAAGAAGATATTCATAATCACCTCTGTAAATGTTTTTTTATTTGATATATTAACACTACAAAAAAAAAACTTTCAACCTGGCTTTTTCCAATGGTCAGATTCTTCGCATCAAAACATATATGCAAATTACCGCATATTTAATTAGACATGGCCTAATTAGCATATTTAATCATAAATACAGAAAACTTGCAATACGTTTTTTTCTCCTATTTATGTGAGTATTCAACTGGTAAAGTTTCATGAAGATATCTCTAAGTTAAACATTTTACCCTATTCACCTATGTTGAGATCATTTTAGGATGTTTACCTTTTTTGCCTTTCTAAAAGCTGTTTTGTAATAAAATGTTAATAAAAAGTGATACATCATATGTCCAACATGAAATAATAATTTCTTTGACAAATATATTATAAAAATCATCATCTTTAGGGGGGTGCTGTGGCGCAGCAGGCTACAGCGCTCGTACCATGTACGGGTCCGAGTGCCCACGGGGACCCAGGTTCGAATCCGGCCTGCGGTCATGTCCCGATCCCACCCCATCTCTCTCTCCCACTTGTTTCCTGTCTACTCTTCACTGTACTATAACATTAAAGGCAAAAAGGCCAAAAAATATACTTAAAAAAAAAAAAAAAAAAATCATCATCTTTAACCAAAATGAGACTTATTTGAGTTTAAAGCAAAAAACGCATGCATTGTAATTGGGGTCATTTTTGACCCCACTCATGGAAGAGTGTAGGTATTGGTAGCCTATGCATCTAAGGGTTAAGTATGTAATTTTCTTTTCCAAGGTCTGCCTATTGTTTTCTTGCTTGGCCGGTTAGGTCATATACATAGACTTGAAACTGAAGGAAACCAAACAAGTGAAACCAAAAAAAAACATATTAATCGCGCTCAGTATAAAAAACTGCCTTGGTTGCAGGTGCCCACCGAGTTTGACTTGGATAATTCCCCCTATTCCACCCCATCTCTCTCTCCCAGCTGCTTCCTGTCACTCTTCACTATCCTCTATCAATGAAAGGCAAAAAGCCCCAGACATAAAAAAGTGAATTGCTCTTACATCAAGGAAAGTAATGTCATTAACCTCCATCCCGTCTTCAATGGCATTGATTGTTTTTGAAAGAGATGAGATTTCTCTGCTCATCATCTCAATCTTCTCCCTCATCATCTGACTCTTCTGCTCCTCTTCCTCCTTCAGTGCAGCCATCCTGGCTGTCTCTTCATCTCGTAGATACTGGTGAAGTTTCTGAAACTCCTCCTTAATCTTCTTCTGTATGTGCTGTACCTGCCTCTGGTGAATGTGAACAAAGCTGTTTTGAAAAGCCTGCATTGTCCCTTCTTGTACAACTCAAAATAGCACCAGACTAAGTTAGGCTTACTTTTATTTGTGATGTGTTGTTTTTACAGTTGAGCCTGACCTCTTCATAAGCCTTCAGCATCTTTTGTAAAGGTGTAATCTTTTCAGAAAGCTTTTCCTGAAACAAGCATAAACTGAAACTTATTTTCAATAGCTGAAGGGTTAGAGAGAGAGAGAGAGAGAGAGAGAGAGAGAGAGAGAGAGAGAGAGAGAGAAAGAGAGAGAGAGAGAGAGAGAGGGAGAGGGAGAGAGAGAGTGTGTGTGTGTGTGTGTGTGTGTGTGTGTGTGTGTGTGTGTGTTTGACAGACATTTAAATGTAACTGTGTAATTATTCTTCCATCACCTCAATTCACCTTATTCACCCGACAGCCATTGTAAGCCAGAACGAGGCTACAGGGTACACTTGCCAATACAACTCAGTCCAGCAGATGACAGTAATGCACTCCCTTTCCAAACTGCCAAAAAAAAAAAAAAATCCTCATTTTTTATGACAGTTTGCAAACAGAGCGCATTATTATCTAATGGACTGGTGTGTGCTCTGTAGCCTTGTTTTGGCTAACAATGGTCGCAAGTAGTATAGTATTATTAAAATGTTCTAAACATCGTGTGCACAGAGATCTTTGTGCACTGCAAAAAATACAATTTAACCATATGTTATTCATCTAATGCGAAGAACAAACAAATCTGTTTGGTATTATTTTAAGTATGAAGAGACTTTAGTGTTCTCATTTTAACTTAATTTAAGAAGACTTTGACTCAGTTTAAAGAGGAACTATGCAGGATTGGCGATTTCATCTCTGGTTTCGGTTTCGTTTTTCATTTTCGCTCGTTTTATGCTTGCATTTTCTCTGCAGAGCTTCCCCGACAGCTTTAGCGTGTATATTTATACATGTATAGGCTATATGTAAATATATTAATTGCAAGCGTGGTTCTTCGTCTCAGACTTCCAGATGTAAACAAGGAGCGATCGTCTACTGCAGAAAGTTGCATAGGGTCTCTTTAAGAAGTCTTAACAAGACAAATTTACTCATCACACTGGCAGAGAAATTTGCTTATTTTTAGGATGAGATGTCTTAAAATAAGTCAAACACATATGAATTTAAGTCAAATGATTTTATATGCTAGGTATGTCTCTTTATACTAAAAACAATACCAACTAGATTGTTTGATCTTGATATAACATTTGGTTAGATTCGATTAGATACACTAATTTACTTTACTAATAATACATTTTGCAGTGTCAGAGACTTTCGAAAAAGGTATAGTATATATATATATATATATATATATATATATATATATATATGTGTGTACCTATATACTGTATATAAAACATTTTTAGGTTGTGACAATTGTTTGTTTTACAACTGACCTACCTTGCATTCAACAGCTTTGTCCATTATGGGACTGAAGTTGTGATACTTATGTTGGTTAGAGTTTCGACACTCCAAACACAGAAGCTGCTTGTCATCTTGACAGAAAAGTGAGAGTTTTTCTCTATGCACTTTACAGTGTTTTCCTCTTCCATTTCTTTCTTGTTTCTTCCAAAAAGCAGGTTTAAATTGAGACCTCTCACCTCTGTTGTTTGAAGGCATTCTACCTTATGCACTGGTCTGAATAAATAATCCAATTTGTGCCGGAGTCAAAATCTTTGAAATCCGAAACTCACCCTCAAATCAATAATATTCTTAGGCTGCAGTGTTTCTTTTCAAAATTGTTTTACTCCTTCTAGTCCACAATCATCAAATACTACACACATTCACATACATACATCACAGGTACCAAACTGAACCTATACAGTATGTGAGTCAAAACGGAGGTAGAAATCGTTACTGTGTGTAGAGGAAGGAATGTGGTTGGTCAGGCATTTCAGCGACGCCTCAGAATTTGTATTTATGAGCCAGTGTTCCTCCCTTTAATAGTTTAATTACTCCTGCTCTGAGTATGAGCTTCTGATTTTTTTAAAATGTACATGGCAAGCAAGTTCAAGTGAATTGTCATGTGCTCATGAGAGGATTAACAGTACCCTCTTGTCTGATCCTCCTGATAGACTATTCAATACACCAACAGTTTTGCCACAGTGTATGTAGCTATACGTTAGTTTACACTTTTCATTTATGCCAAAAATGTGTGACCGCTAGGGTTAGGAGAGAATGAGAATATTGAATGAAACATTCAGCACAAGCAAAGTGTAAAGACTTCCTTAAAATGGTTCAGCGAGTATCACCATTGCCATCAATGATGCCATCAAGTACAGTAATGAATAAGTTGCCTATGCTATTTGTAACACTGCAATTTCATTAAGCTGTGATTTGTAAGGTCTTTTACAAAAATGTTCAGGAAGTTGGTATGTACGCTTTTTTTTCTCCATTGGTTATTTTTAGTGCAATTGTATTACTTTTAAGCTCTTATCTTGGTCATTGTAGGTCTTGATCATTGGACCATGTTTATCTCTGGACAGTTTAGACCTATATCTGAAAAGTTATGAGGGAGAAGAGAGACAGAGAGAGAGAGAGAGAGAGAGAGAGAGAGAGAGAGGCCAGAGTGAGTAAGGCCTCCTCCAGAAGGGTGAGCAGTCAAAGACAAGAGACAGAATAGAAGAGAGGGAAAATCCTTGTTTACTTATTTCTTAAACAATTTAACATAGTATAACCATATAGCTGGCATTAATCTGGAAACCCCCAGAATCACCATGGACTCTACCTAAAGCCTACCTTACATTGACAGACTTTGCAAAGATTTGGAAAAGATTTTTGAAAGACTACAGTCTCAGACCCTCTCACATCTAAAGACAATTCATTGAGTTTATAGTCATAGTCTAGTCACAGGCTAGTCTCAGATTAGGATTTTGCAAAGACTGTGGGTCACTATTTACAAGACTGCTAGATTCCTTCAAATTATTTCCATCGTGCACTAGGCTACACGTCATCATCAACAGGAACTCATATGATAGCCTACTCATATCAAAGTAATTTTTTCGCGTTTCTGCAGCATTGTTTCATGTGTGACATCCCTAACAGATATAGAGCTGTTCTGTCACGTAGAATAATTAGACTAATCATTTATAAGAAATGAAATAACAAATAATCATATAAGCTACAGCTGTCGCCTATTTTGTCCCTTCCTGTTTCGTGTTTGAGCGAGGTCACTATTGGTTTTTAATGTCACTATTTGCATGAGCCATGACTGAAAAGACTTCCGATAATATAAAACATGTTTGATATTGTCGTAACGGCAAAACTAAAAAAAGACTGACTCCGACGGACAGAAAACCTCTAAGATTGGCACCTTACACTGAACGATTTAGTTGACGGGAGCGCGCCGCGATTCCAGTACAACTCCCATGATTTCCCGATTCTCCCGATTTTGGAAATTTAGTCGCCGACTGTTAAAACAGACCAAAATCGTACAATGTAAGCCAGCCTTTATCTGAGAGCAGGGGCCTATCTCATCAGAGGGCATCAAATATCCCAGGTCACAGAAACTTTGAATGCATTATCTTTACCGTTCTACACCTGACAATAGTGTATTTCTCGCATGGAGACTTTTAAAATGGTATCAGCACAAGCAGATTATAATTTATTCTTTGACAAATATAGTTAAAGTTCAGGTATTTTCATGTGGTCCAGGGGAGGCCCGGGCCTGAATTAGGCCCTCAGCAGGATGACGAGAACCATGAACAAATGGCAGCTGAAACCATTGTCTTTCTAGTTCACTGTATGTATAAACGGGGATGCTGCTGGTTACAAAGGCTTCTGTCAATATGAGACCTTTCAATTGGTTTAGCTATGTAAATACCAACATCACCTGGCTGCTCTGCATTTGAAATTACCGGTGTCAGTTTGCTGATATTTCATAGATGTACAAAACAGGATCAAGTTCCAAAGTAAACTAGATGTACCGCAAAGCGATACACAATATGGCCGCCGCTCAGTCCTGCACATTCTCTCCGCAAATATCAATCACGCTTGTGTTTCCATCGCCTACTCCATCCGTACTGCAACTTTTATGTATGTAAATGAGTCTGTGCAATGCATGTGTGCGCTTGCTTTTGTGTATGAGTGCTTCTCTGTCTAGTGTGAGTGTGTGTCTGCTTGTGTGTGTGTTTTATGTGTCTCTGTGTATATTTTCAGTGTGTTCTCTGCCGTCACTGTCACTCCAATATCAGATAACACACACACTCACACACACACACACTCACACATTCACAAGCGCGCGTGCACACACACACACACACACACACACACACACACACACACACACACACACACACACACACACACACACACACACACACACACACACACACAGGCACACCTAGAGAGAGAGAGAGAAAAAGAGAGAACACACACAGAAAACACAGATAACACAGACACAGAGAGAGAGAGAGAGAGAAAGAAAGAGAACACACATAGAACATGCACATACACACATATACACACATGCAAACACACAGATGGGCACACAGAAACGCACCCACACACACAGGCTATAGTACATCACACACACACTCACTTCTCAGCTCCGGTGGTCTCACAAAATGTACTCAAAGATGTGTGTGTGTGTGTGTGTGTGTGTGTGTGTGTGTGTGCGCACTGTGCACACTGTGCATCTGTGTGTGTGTGTGTGTGTTTGTGTGTGTGTGAGGTGTGTGTAGGTGTGTGTGTGTGTAAGGGTGTATGTGTGCATGCGTGTGGGCGTGTTTGTGCATGTGTTTGTGTAATGTTTTATGTACATGTGTGTATGTAGTGGTGCGTGTGTGTGTGTGTGTATTTATGTGTGTGTGTGTGTGTGTGTGTGTGTGTGTGTGTGTGTGTGTGTGTGTGTGTGTGTGTGTGTTTCTGCATGTTTGTTGCACCCAGAGCAACCATTCTCTTTTAAAACATATTTGGAAACTAGTTGATTAAAGGTTTCTAATGGTGTCACTTATATGTTTCTAGGACAAAAACTAGCAGAGATTGAGATGTTTGGAACAGTTTTTGAAATCCCCAGGGGGGGATTTAGACTCCAGAGGGTTAATACCACCATCTACTGGCCGATGGGTATACAGTCCTGAATGTACACATAAATCCATTTATTTTATAGCCCCCCATGGATGAAATTCCACAAAACTTGGCATACTCCCAGAGGGTGTCAGGTTAATCATACACATGAAATTTGGTGCAGTTCATACCACCTCATCTGAAGATAGGGGCAATTAAAGCAATATTACATTGCATTTTCCATTTTTACCATAGGGGTGCAAATCACAAATGACTGGTTATAAGCTAAGTTGATGCAAGCTCTAGAGAACAACATACCATAAACATTTTGTCATCCTCGGTGCCACGGTTCAGGTAGTTATATAGGAAAAACTGTCATTTTTGGGCTTCGGGCGGGGGCAGCGCGGGGGTGGAGTGACCCCCGGGGACGAACATTTTCCATAGAAGTCTCTTGGGGCTACATGCCCACCAAGTTTCATGCGCTCCGGTGTTGCGGTGTCCCGGGAATCGTTGACGAAAAATGACGGGAAAAAAGAATTTAAAAAAAAATAAAAAAATAAAAACTTTGACAACAACTATATGACAATCAAAATAAATGTGATATGCCATCACAAGTATTGTTGAAGATTGCTCAAGGGGGTGGGGGGCAGCTTAAACCTTCATTACAATATCATAAACTCCACAAATTCAGATGAAAGACACTGACATGTATGTCATCAAAGGACACACTTCATGGGACACTGCACCCACGATAATATCCTCAGAGAAGAGAGAGTGAAAAAGTATGGGAAGATTCTTTCAGTAAAAATATGTGTGATAGTGTGTATGTGAGTGTTATTATATGGGTCAAAAAACGAGAGCTTTCCTCTGTCCCAGTCCAGCTGCACTCTGATCCTCTGGGGTTTCGGGTTTAATCTGATAAGAGTATCTGGCTGAGATGGAGAGAATGCCACATATTTTCCTTTAATGCATCTCACACGCCAGACTCCACTGCTGTCTGACAGGTCTCCCTTCCTCTGGCCAGACTCTGCCATCACACCCAGGGCCCAGTTATCACTGCCTCCAACCTCCACATCCCAGCAGTGAGTCCCTGAGTTAAAGCCCTCAGAGCCCAGGACACTGAGGAGATCGAATCTCTCTGGATTATCAGGAAGCTGTTGCATCTCACCAGTAGCAGTCAAACATGTCAGATCCTCAGACAAGAGTAGTCCTGGGTTTGCAGTGTTGGGGTCCAGGGTCACAGGACCTATAGATGAAAACAACAAGTTTTCACTTGTGAGTGTGTGTGTTGGGGGTAATTGTGTGTGTGTGTGTGTGTGTGTGTGTGTTTTATGTGTCTTTGTGTGAGTATGTTCACTTGTGAGTGTGAATGTGGGGGTAATTGGTTCGGTTCATTAGATAAATGCATTTCGCATTCCCAGGAGGCTTTGCTCCATTCTACATTAATTTAAGAACAAACAAACAAATTAAATTGTCGTTTTTTTATTTGTGACCCTGAAAGTTCTGTAACACCTGAATTAAGATTGGCCACACAAAAATCAGTAGTTTGACTGGAGAGACGAGTGTGCAGGGTAAATAGTAGTGTTTACACTGAATTATAATTAAAAAAAACGTTGACCCCTATGACTGTCGGTTCGCTGTGCGGTGGTCATAATAAGCCAAAATAATGTGTACTTTTTACAATATTCGTGCCCGAGGTTCCTAATTCAAATCCAGTGCAGAACTGAACAAGGGAATCATAAGGTTGTGTACCTTGAAGATCCAGTATGTGAGAAACTTCATTTGTCTAAATATCTTCAACCTCAAGTATGCAGCTAATAAGTTATTTAGTCAAGGTGAGCTTCTCCCCACTGTGGAATGTAGAAAGGGATGCTAAGGACGGGAATTCAAACACACCCAACAATTTACTGTTGATGTTATTGTAGTCAAGGGCGTAGGTTTTGTCTCAGCTTTGTTGAGGACACATCCCCAACTCTTGTTGTCACAATACCAAAAATCAGTAGTTTGACTGGAGAGACGAGTTTGCAGGGTAACCATAACAGATATAGAGAGTGAGCTATAAATATATATACATATATAAATATTGGTTGGACTTATGTTTTATCTAATAATTAAATGTCAGTCACTTCAATGTACCCAAAGGCTTGTGGAGTAGCCTATGTCTCAGCCACACTGATTAATCTAGAGTTCTTGGCCTGCTGGCGAGGAAATCTGTAGATTGATTGCCAAAATGTGTGTCCCGTATCTTTGATTATAATACATTATCTTGGACATTGAGGTAATATCCAAAATGATATGACATCTATACAACGTCCAGAAAAGACGTATCAAAAAACATTCATTCTAGCTCCTCTGAGGACGTTCTCTGAATGTTCAACAATTAACCCTCTGGAGTCTAAATCCCCCCCTGGGGATTTGAAAAACTGTTCCAAACACACATCTCAATCTTTGCTAGTGCTGCCCTAGAAACATATAAGTGACACCATTAGAAACCTTTAGTCAACTAGTTTTCAAAAGAGAATGTACCAATGGCTCTTTGTAAAATCAATAAAAGAAAATCCTAGGATTTCAGTCCTCTCACCTGCAGCAGGCCCATTCAAAAAGCCCATTCAGCTTAATTTGCATTTGAAAGAGACACTCACTAAGTGACCCATTTAGTCTGACTTTTTTCCAAAATGTAGTAAAACTACATAACATTTTTAAATGTTCTTTTCACTTAGATGGAGCCAACACCGTTGTTTTCAAGGTTCAAACTTCAAAAGTCTTAGCTCGATATATTTATAGTGTCATTTTTACCTTTGACCTTTAACCTTTGAAAATCGTTTCTTAAATAGTAGTGTTCACACTGAATTATAATTAAAAAAAACTTTGACCCCTATGACTGTCGGTTCGCTGTGCGGTGGTCATAATACTGTAAGCCAAAATAATATGTGTGCTTTTTACAATATTCGTGCCCGAGGTTCCTAATTCAAATCCAGTGCAGAACTGAACAAGGGAATCATAAGGTTGTGTACCTTAAAGATCCAGTATGTGAGAAACTTCATTTGTCTAAATATCTTCAACCTCAAGTATGCAGCTAATAAGTTATTTAGTCAAGGTGAGCTTCTCCCCACTGTGGAATGTAGAAAGGGATGCTACAAGGACGGGAATTCAAACACACCCAACAATTTACTGTTGATGTCATTGTAGTCAAGGGCGTAGGTTTTGTCTCAGCTTTGTTGAGGACACATCCCCAACTCTTGTTGTCACAATACCAAAAATATGTTTTCGACACCAAGTGAAGAATCTCAATTTTGACACTTTTGCGATTTTTTAAATATTATGTGATTGGGGGGGGGGCCCACCACCTTGATGCCATCAGTAATATTGAATATTGTGTGATCACTCACATCAGTAGCGATCCTAGACTTCCTAGACCCCCCCCCCCCCCCCCCCCCCCGAAACCCCCAACAATACAATGCAAACTACAATTTTTTCCAAATAACCACCTGAACCGTGGCACCGAGGATGACAAAATGTTTATAGTATGGTTGGTCTCAAGAGCCCGCATCAATTTAGCTTAACCAGTCATTTGTGATTGGCAAACAATTTCAAATATTATACTGCTTTATACTGCTTTGCCCAAATAAGGAAATCCGGTATCTTGAGATTTTTTCTATGGGAAAATAACATGGGGATTTTGAATTATCGCACTGTTAAACTCTCATTGGGATGAAGACATTGGAAATGCAGACGTTTTGCGCTATAAAGTTTTGTCCTCTGCCTTCAAGTGGATACTGTGACCTTCGGTAGGTGAGGACGGCACACTTTGATCCTTGCTACCCCAGAGCTGACTTACAATGCAACTTGCCATAGGCAGTTAGATTCAATTAACACCCGGAACTCCTTATATGGGCAAAGATGGCAACTTTGGATCCTATTTGTAGACTAACTGTAGGTCTATAGACATAAATTACGACGAAGTATCTTGCTCCGCCTTAACAATCTTTGTCTAAACACAGTTTTCGGAACTCTTTCTATGGCTCTGCGAAATGTCAGAGCCTCTGTAAAATGTCTTTTTGTACTTAGTTTAGATTAGATGTACTAAATTTAGAATAATACTCTCCTATCATGACGATTAAGCTAGTTAGATGTCAATACCATGGCTGTGAACTGTAATGAATTGGAGGTTATATATATCACATGATTCTTCCTCCAAAGTATCTGTAAGTGGCCAAAGCTGGGCATAATTAGCCTAGAAATCTAGACGCCCCGAGCGGCAGCAAATCTATTTGGGAGCTGCACTGTAAAAAATTTACTGTGAAATTTACAGTAACTTACTGGCAACAATTGGCCAGTAAGTTACTGTGAATACCTTTTACAGTAAAGGTACTGTATTTCCATTTACAGTATTTATATATTCACTGTAAAATGAAAAACAATTACATACTGTGATTTCAGTTGTATTTACAGTAACTTACTGGCCAATTGTTGCCAGTAAGTTACTGTGAAAACTTTTTACAGTAAAGGCACTGTATTTCCATTTACAGTAACTTACTGGCCAATTGTTGCCAGTAAGTTACTGTGAATACCTTTTACAGTAAAGGTGCTGTATTTCCATTTACAGTAACTTACTGGCCAATTGTTGCCAGTAAGTTACTGTGAATACATTTTACAGTAAAGGCACTGTATTTCCATTTACAGTAACTTACTGGCCAATTGTTGCCAGTAAGTTACTGTGAATACTTTTTACAGTAAAGGTCCCGCATTTCCATTTACAGTATTTCATATATTCGCTGTAAAATGAAAAACAACTGATTTTAAATTAAGATTTTTTTTTTTAGTTGTATTTACAGTATTGGTTGTTTCCCTGTAGAAGCTGGGTCAGTTAAATACTGTGAATTCAATTGAACTTACATTAGCCATCATTAATAGAATAACTCATATTCCAAAATATTTCAGTTAACTGCAGACAATAAAACAATTTTAACTTTTGTTATTTATTTAAGACATTTCAAATGTATGACTGAAGTGGATGTTGACAGACAACAGTAGACATGGTTTGAACACATGATTTGACACAGATAAGGGGGTTAAAAGCGCAGTGTGTGTAAGTGCAGTATGGCAAGTCTATGTAATGTAGTATAAGGAGTTGTGTGTGTACAGGATGCAGAGTAAAGAAACTCATCCCCAGTCTGTTTTGTGGGTGTTCCCTCAGTCTGCCACGTGGGAACAGAGATGTCTGCTTGACCTCAGTGGTTTAAACAGTCCGTGGTCAGAGCGTGAAATGTCTTTTGAAATACTTTTGGGCCGTTGTTGTACTCTTCTGGTATAGGTATCCTGCAGGGTAGGGAGAAGTGCTCTAATGGTACCTTTCGCAGTAAATGTCAAGTGTCTGAAAAAGAGAAAGAAAGCATACATTACAATTGACCCCGTTCATGAATATACAGTAATTAATGCAAACTACTCTGGTTGTGTGACAAATAAAAGCAAACCCACACTAGTCAGGTGCAATAGATAGAAGTAATGCAGATGTGTACAATACACCACCATAGCAAAGTTTGGGAGTTCACTTTGATATGTCCAGTGTTTTTTTTTTATTTTTTAAAAGGGACATTTCGAAGTGACCCTACACTTCTGAACAGAAGTATGTCTGTGATATCATACCTAATCTCATCGTTGCCTGCGGCAACTCTGCCTTCATGCGTACACCACTTTTCTGATGCCTAACATACTGTAGGCCATCTCCCATCTGACTTGTAATAGCAGCCTCTGGCTCCAGGCTGGGACTTCTGGATGGCTCCTAAAAAGAATAAACAGCAATTGCCATATAATTTGTTAATCAACAGCAATTGCCATACAAAACAAATCATAGCTTTAAAAAATAAGCAAGGCAATCAGATGTAGAAATAGAAATGATAATTACCTTGCCATGAGGCACCCTTGCCACCCTTGTCACCATCTATGTTACTTCTTGATATCAGTTTATTTATGAGGGCTCTGTCAATAAAAATAAGATTGAACAAAATGATGCATGCTGTACAACAAATTGAATTTGTTACAACAATGGTAAACATCGCTAAATTGCAAAATTTAAAGGAATATTTCGATATTTTACACTTTAAGCCCGTTTTCTGTATTGCCTACCATGAAAACGAGTCAACGACACCGAAATCTCGACGATTGAGCCCATTTGTGGAATTTGTCAGCTATAGAATGGAGCTCTGTATGGCTTTATCATTGCTCGCTTTGTGCATGGTCTATTCTGTCCTTAAAACACCCCTAAACGTTCGTTTTAAAAAATGTCCAGCTCACTGAGTGGTTACTGGTCTTCAACGATCTTCTATAGCAAGTTTAGCAGCAAAATACAGCTTCTGTCATCTGTTATCAGGGATTTTCGAAATCCCAGAGGTACTTTTTCAACCGTGTGTGCCTAATATAACACAACAGAATTTGAGTTTCACTGCGAAACTTGCTATAGAAGATCGTTGAAGACCAGTAACCACTCGGTGAGCTGCACATTTTTAAAAACGGACGTTTAGGGGTGTTTTAAGGACAGAATATACCATGCACAAAGCGAGCCATACAGAGCTCCATTCTAAAGCTGACAAATTCCACAAACAGTCGAAATGTCGGTGTCTAACACTCGTTTTCATGCTAGGCAATACAGAAAACGCGCTCAAAGTGTAAAATACCGAACTATTCCTTTAAGACTGTTTTAGTAACTACAATAATCATGTTTACTTTCTGGATTAATGTATTACACAGCACACATGACAAACAAATTAGAGCATGCTCAATAACATACCCCATAGCCCCCCCCCCCCCCAAAAAAAAGCATTCAAAACACAAACACTCACACCATGTTGAGGGCAGCAGCCATGGCTAACATCATCAGGGTAGTGCCATCAGAGTAGACCGACTTCGCCCTGGACAGTTGTTGACAGTTGAGCCCACTACGAAGTCATAACAGACACATGAAAGGAGGGGATAAACTAAACAGTTACAGACACAAATACATGCACACACAATGCTATATGCGTGTGTCTCTATCTGGTGAGTGAACTCACTTGCGGGCTTGGAACTTCTTCCTTATGGAAGTGACACACATCTGGAACATTCCAAAATGCACACAGCCTAAGTGTCTCTGACACAGCGTTCTCAGGGCAGCAGTCCTCACACCACCTACAAACAGAGGGAACAGAAAGAGGCTTACATTAATTAATACATTGCAAAACACACAGAACATGAAAAGACCATCACTGAAGCACTACTACACTCACATGCATCTTAAATAAACACATGCCTCAATGTAAGTCACCAAACATTGGGCAAATAAAGGCTATAACATGAATACCATTTAGCCAAACACTACCCTTCACAAACTAAAGATCCCTTTACTTATCGGCATGATATTTCTGGTAATTGAAATTCCCCAAATGCTCCCCTTTCACATCCACTATATGACGGATCTATGAGCATGACTATGCAAAACTACAGTTCCTAAATTAGGGGTGAGATAACTTACACATCAGCCTACTTCATTAATTTGTTTTACTGGTCCTCTTTCCAGTTATAGCAACACTACATATTATGCATCAGCACTACATGTATGAAGTTTAATGTTAACTACCCATGCCCCATGAAGTTCGCAAAGTAATGTTACTAACTAACTGCTAACGTTAACAACTTTCACCTGTGTCTGTCTGTAGCTAACTTCAGCCTGCATGGTAACAGCCACTTTAAGCTAAGCTACTTGCATCTGATATTTCATTCAAACTAAAACTCTACATTCATAACGACATATCAGACTGAATTATTGCTAGATATGATATTGACTATCATTCGAAAAATCCCACATGATGGTTAAGTTAGTTACTGGAAAAGTTAACATTAACAGCTAACATCGCTAACGCTAACGACGTTAGCAGCTAGGTTGCTAGTTCTAGCTATCGATATGTGCTATGCTATGATTCTAACAGGACAATAATGGCTTTGGTTAACATTTCATTGTGAAAACAATACATTTCTAATAAATTCCCGTTTTCAATTGGCATACAAAAGTACTGTAATTCTTACCTTGAATATGATGTTTGTACAGAGTTGAAGATTGCAGTCAGATTCATGACTGAAAAGTGACGGTTGATGGTTGTGAAGTGAAGTCACTCTGGCTTGAGTTGAAAAGTCAGGGGTGGGGGATGGGAATTACTGCGTGTGCGCATGCGCTTATCAAGAGGCGATAAGCAGCCGTTAAAAACCAAACAATTGTGGAAAATGATTAGGCTGAAATGTGTTATGCTCGCTCAATAGTGTGATCAAAGCCTTAATTCTTGACATCAAATTGACTTTCTCAACCGTCTCTGGTATGTCATTATGAGTTAAAAGAAAGATCCCAAGCAGCAAACAGACGTGTTGTACACGTTTTTTTCCAGTGCTCTGTTGGTTTCAGACACGTTCAGAATTGGTTCAGAATTGCGTTCATTTTTGGTAAATGTGTAGGTTCCCGATTACGCTTTTAACACGTTCCAGAATAGTTCATATTAAGTGTCCATGTACGTTTTGGGCACGTTGAAAAAGGGTGTTAAACACAATGGTTGTGAAAAAAACATTCAATGAACGTGCATATCTGTTCGTTTTCCACACCGCAATGCCATTTGACCACTCTAGAATCTTTGCTGTGAACTGTCTATTCCACGATATAGTTACCTTGGTAACCTTGGGAGAGAAACAACCAACCGCACGTATTCATGATAGCAGATTCGACATTAGAATGTATTGATTACGTTGTGCTAACTCACCGTTCCATACGTCTTGAAGTTCAACGACCACATTCGGACAATATCTATAACTGTCAGCTGGATATTTAAACCGGTTTAGGTATAATACTTTCATGTCTACGGTGTATTTTTTTCCTAATAAACAATTACATCAGTGGTCTTATCCGTAGATAACAACATCAACTGAGTAGGCTAGCCTAAGCTAAAATGTCCCTACCACGTTGTTTCAAACTAATAATACAGCCAATAAACTAAGCAACTGAATTACAATGCATGCTGGGAAGCAAATCTCAATAGCCTGACACGAAATGTCATTGAAGTTTTCAGACGTGTCTGACACGTTTTCCACACGTTTTCCCCCTCGTTAGTATTTGGTGTTAACCAGCACCTTCATTCATTGTTGAAAGTAAGTGTCAGATACGTTTGTTATAAACCGTTGTGATTTACACCCATTTTGAACGTGCAATTTACGTTGTTTTTTAGTTTGTAATAGTTGGTGTAAATTGAAACCGATATTGCATCTTCTGTTGACGTTGGAATCGGTGCTAGATGCGTTGGGTTTTGCACGTGTCTTTTGGCACCAGATTACAACGTGCAATGGACGTTTTTAATAGGGTTATTTGTACTGGTGCCATCAAGCACGTTTAAATAACGTACTATGCACGTCTGTTTTATTTGAAACCAAAATACAACCTAAATAAAACGTTTGTTTTGGTTCAAATAACGTGTTTTGCTGCTTGGGATAAGATTAAAAAAGGGAAAACACAGTAGTTTACTTAACTATTTACAGTAGCCTATGGCTATATTGTGATTTGTTTACAGTAGTGCTTTGACTACTGTAATTTCTACGGTAACACTTATCTACTGTAATTGTAGTTTACAGTAGAGGTACCGCATTTCCATGTACAGTATTTTATGTATTCACTGTGAAATGAAAACCAATTAAATACTGTGATTTCAGTAGTTTTACAGTAACTTACTGCCAAATTGTTGCCAATAAGTTACTGTGAATACTTTTTACAGTAAAGGTACCGCATTTCCATTTACAGTATTATATGCATTCACTGTAAAATGAAAACCAATTAAATACTGTGATTTCAGTAGTATTTACAGTAACTTACTGGCCAATTGTTGAAAAGAAAAAATACAGTAGTTTACTTTACTATTTACAGTACTATAGTGGCTATACTGTGTTTGTTTTACAGTAGTGCTTTGACTACTGTAATATCTACGGTAACACTTAGACTACTGTAATTGTAGGGGTGTTACTGTATATTTTACAACATTCTACTGTAAAAAGCATATACAGTAGTGCTACTGTGAAATTTCCTGTAAATAACTGTGAATTTCACAGCCATTTTTTACAGTGTGGGCTTTGGCCCAATATGCAACTTCAGGCAACTTTGAAGATCAGCAGCAAAAAGAGAAGCTAATTTTTAAAGATGAAGATGTTGTGTCAGTGTGTACATCTGAACTCACAATACTGAACAATGTCCTGCATCTTCTCCCAGACTCTGAACTTCAGGTTGCCCAGGTGCTTTGCCACATCGATTAGACCTCCTGAAACCCTCTCTGGATCCGAATGTGTGCACTGGACTCTGGAATAACATTCAGGAGTCAGTGCTGCTGAGTTTCAGTTCAGGCCCAAAGAATAAAGAGACAGGAGATACTCACCTTTCCACTGTGCTCCTGTAGTTCTGTAAAACAAAGAAGACACAAAGATACAGTACAACATTAGGCAGGCATGTGTGTACTAGTGTATTGTAATTGGGATTCCTGTCCATATTGGCACCAGACAGTGGCACCGCCTAGGTTGAATATGGCCACAATTTTCCTTTAAATGTGCTAAATGGAGTTCTTATAGTTTAAAGGTACATTGAGTAATTATTAGGCAATGTTCAGACTTGTCTTTTTTGCAGCTGCTGGCGTTATCCCCCACAGACATTCCACTGACTGATTTAATTTCATTAAAAGGAACACGTCACCGTTTTTTCATATTAAACTACGTTAACTACTAACTAAGACGAGTTGATACATTTTATTTTGTCGTTTTGACGTTTTATTTTGTCTCACCATACTTGGTCGTGTGACTACTCCTGTAACAGTATTTTAATAGGGAAAACATGGAGGTGTTTGGTCGCTTCTAACTTCATCTCTGTTTGGATCCTAATGAATGCATTGGGCTAGCTAAATGCTATCAAAGTTGCGCCGCGTGCCAGAGCCAGTGAGTGCACGCATTGAAACGTGAGAGGTATGTATCAACTCGTCTTAATTAAGGGAATAACATAGTGTAATATGAAAAACGGTGAAGTGTTCCTTTAACACACTGGGTGAGGTGAGGGCAGATTCAGATTCCATTTGCTTGTCTTCGATCTCCTTTAACCTTGTTAAGGAGGCTTTTGACTGCGTCTACAAACACTTTGACATCCTCTTCGTTGTCTTCATCCTCCTGTGTGGTTGGGTAAGTAACTGGTGCTCTTGACAGAGTGTCCGCTGTAATCAGCTGGTTATCGGGAACATGTATAATCTCAAAGTTGAACTTTTGAACAGGAGTCTTAAGCGGAAGCTGAGGACTCTTGGTGGAAGCTTATGATCTGTCTCTAGCCTAAACTTGAGACCTAGTTTTTCGGCGCCTGATAAGCCTCTGGAGATATATACGATGGGCTTCCATCTTCCATCCGTCTGGCGTTGAGTCAGGACACCCCCTAGGCCAAAAGATGAGGCATCAGCTGACATACATGTGTCTGCTGTCGGTGAGTAAGGAGCTAATACACAAGGTGAGCTCAGCTCCGTTTTCAGCCTCTCGAATGCCTCTTTCTGTGGTGCTCCCCAACACCAGTCATTCTTGTCACTCAAGGTCTTTAAGAGGACGTGTGTATGAAGCGAGGTGAGGCAAAAACTTCCCTAGATAGTTTGCCATGCCCATCAATCTCCTCACACCTTCCACATCTTTTGGTTCTGGCATCTCCAAAATGACTTTGATTTTGCCTGGATCTGGAGCTACGCCCTCAGCTGAGACATGGTGGCCCAAAAACATGATGTTGTCCTTGGCAAACTCACATTTATCGTTCAGGGTCAGGCCCTCCTCTCTGAGCCTGCTTAAGACTTGGTGCAGTCACGTGTCATGCTGCTGGTGGTCTTCTCCATACACTAAGATGTCATCTGCATGGCATACAACCCCCTCACAGCCTTCCAGCATTTGTGACATACACAGTTGGAAATGCTCAGGGGCCGAAGAAATGGAAGACGTTTAAATGCGTAGCGCCCAAACGGCGTGATGAATGTTGTCAGGAGTGAGCTCTCTTCCAGCAAGGGGATTTGCCAAAACTCGGAAGTTGCATCAAGTTTCGTAAACACTTTTGCCCCCGCCAGCATAGCCAGTGTATGGTCTACCGCTGGAAGGATATGTCTCTCTGCGCATCCACTCATTCAGACGTGTCAGATCTACACAGTCTTATCTTGTCCTGAGCCTTGGGCACTATGACCACGCCCACGCACCATGGTGTGGCCTGTGTCACTTTAAAAATCACACCCATGTCTTCCATGCGCTTAAGCTCTGTTTGCACTCGGTCAGGCATCAGCAAAGGCACACGCTGAGGAGTAGACAGAGCATATGGGACGGCTCCTGGCTCTAATTCGATTCTATGGGGCTCCTTTAATTTCCCTAAGCCATGAAACACTGTGGGGTACAACGCAACAAAGTCCTGCTTTTCCACTTGCACAGTGTGGAGACGCTGTATTAGAGTAGGAGCCTCAATTGCAGGGAGGCCTAATAAAGGCCTTGTCAGTCCCTCAATCACGTAAATATATTGTTCAGTGGCTCTGTTTTTAATGCTAAGCTTTCCTTTAAAGCATCCCCTCACATCTTGTGATTTCCTGGTCCATATAGC
Organism: Sardina pilchardus; assembly: GCF_963854185.1. Taxonomy (NCBI): domain Eukaryota; kingdom Metazoa; phylum Chordata; class Actinopteri; order Clupeiformes; family Clupeidae; genus Sardina; species Sardina pilchardus. The sequence goes on from NC_084997.1 coordinate 27,818,554, forward strand.
ACTTTACCTGGGGGCTGCAGCGCTCCATGTTGTTTTGTTGAGAATGCCTTGCTTGGAATTGCCGTCACTGCTGCTCCAGTGTCCAATACAAACACAAATATATCCAAAACAAAGGACATGCATATTGACTTTGGAAAAAATCCAAGGTATGAGGACACTACCATAAAAGGTCAAACTGTGGAACAAGTGAAATCCTACAAATATCTAGGGACAATTATTGACTCTAAACTAAATTTCCAAGACAACTGCGAAGCCATATGTAAGAAGGGGCAACAGCGTCTGCATTGTCTAAGGAAACTGTCAAGATTTAATGTGGATAAGACCATGATGTCACTGTTCTACCGTTCTTTTATAGAGTCAATAATATCATTTTCACTTGTAGCATGGTTTGGGCATGTTTCAGCACCATTTAAAAATCGTCTATGTCAAATTGTCAAATGGTCAAGTAAACTAATTGGCGAGCCACAGTTATACCCCCCAACTCTATATGGAAAACAACTACAGCGAATAGCTGTGGCTATCTTGAATGATGACCTACATCCCCTGAATCGTGAATTCCAGTACCTTCCCTCTGGACGGAGGCTAACAGTCCCAGGTTGTAGGACCTCAAGATATAAAAACAGCTTTGTTCCAGCTGCAATTATTTTGCTAAACAAGCTGTAAAATGGATATCTGTAACCTTTAAGCACTCTCTCCTTAAAATACAGTGTAAAGCTATTTGCATAACATCTGCACAAAGCACTTTAGGTCATGTACCATCCAGTAGCCATGTTTGCACAATAATTGCACAAAGCACTTTGGTCATGTACTGCAGTTTTGCACAACATAAGCACAAAGCACTTTTGGTCAACCTTATTTGCACAACTGCACAAAGCACTTTTGATATGTATAGCTTACATGAAAATAACTGTAAATTATGCTGGTCATGTACTGTAGCCCATGTGTACAAACAACTCTATAAGTCAACAATGCAATACTGTTTGTCCATATGTTTGTGTGTATGTGCTTGTGGTTACCCAAGTCATTCGTCAATGTCTGTTCCATTTGGTTTACCCCAATGTGCATGTCTACTGTATGTGTTGTCTTGTAAGGATGTCAATTCTCTCTCTAACTGCAACCTAGTTTACCCACGGGTACCAATAAAGTAACCTGAACCTGAACACAGTCTTTTCCCCATTTAGCTGCAGTAATTCTTTCCACTCACCGGAGCTCTCGGATGACACTTCACTAAGGATTGCAAATTCCTCTTCATCACTTTCAATTTCTGCCTCTGTAATATTGTGGACTTTCTTTGTCATGCATTTAACAGCCAAGTGACCCTTCTTGTGGCAGCTTCTGCACTCCGCATCTCGTGCAGGACCAGGGCTGCCAAGTCTCACGCTTTGGGCGTGACAGTCACGCAATTTGACGCATTCTTACATGCACCTGTTGTTAGGACGTGAGAAGATGAATCCGCTCACTGTGCGGGTATATGACAGTGACCTCAGCAAAGTTATACACAGGTTTCTGGATATGTGCCCCACCAGCGGGCAAAACTGCGGCACAGCTGAAGTGATATACACGAAGATGGATGAGGCCTTGCAGAAAAACTGCATACCATGGAGAAACTGTGTCAGTCTGTCTGTTGATAATGCTCCTGTCAATACAGGAGGAAGGAACATCCACAAGCTGCTCTCCAAGTTTCTGAAGCCTGCAGTATTGCAGCACCGGGAACTGCATGAAATCTGCTTTAAGGAGCCATCCAACCAACTGCCAGGTAATTAGTAATTGTCTAAGTTTTACATCAGAATATGCACATGCACTGAGTTGGGGCAGCCGTGGTGTACTGGTTAGCGCATCGGGCTTGTAACCGGAGGGTTGCCGGTTCGATCCCCGACCAGTCCACCACGGCTGAAGTGCCCTTGAGCAAGGCACCTAACCCCTCACTGCTCCCCGAGCGCCGCTGGTTGGGCAGGCAGCTCACTGCTCTGGGTTGTGTGATTCATCTCACTGTGTGTTCACTGTGTGCTGTGTGTTCACTAATTCGGTTAAATTGGGTTAAATGCAGAGAACTGAATTTCCCTCACGGGATCAAAAAAGTATATATTCTATTCTATTCTATTCTGTCCACTCACTGATCTCACTCAGCAGTCAGCACACTGTTAGATGGCGACTGTTTGTTAGTCATCTCGTCACACACATGGGACCACAATGTAAACCAGGACTTTTTGTTTAGCCCAAATGTGTAACTGACTATGCTATATACATTTGTGTCTAATAAACTATTCAATCAATCACTGATATGATGAAGATACTTAAAGGGGTGCTTTCAAGTTAGCCATTTGTGGTGTTTGATGGTGACTAAAGTGACTCAACACAGTCTTATTCCCGTCTCATAATGCCATGTTGGTGCATACAGCATTGTTAATGACATCTGAAGTTGTTGATTTATGTCTCTTGTAGGAGAAAAGTTAGTGATTGGCTTCACTACTCGAGCTACACTCAACAGGCTCCTTGAAGCAGGAGACATATCACCGCAGCAAGTCCAGAGGTTCCAGCAGGCAGCAGTGGCGTTTCTGGAAAGGGCTGTGGAATATGCCATCCAGAAACTCCCCATGAAAGAACCTCTGATAAAACATGCCATGTTTCTGGATGTCCAGCAGAGAGCAGAGAGTGGAGTGGAAGATGCCTTTTACTTTGTTGACAGGTTAAGCCTACCTTACATTGACAGACTTTGCAAAGATTTGGAAAAGATTTTTGAAAGACTACAGTCACAGACCCTCTCACATCTAAAGACAATTCATCGAGTTTCAAGTCACAGGCCAGTCTCAGATTAGGATTTTGCAAAGACTCTGGGTCACTATTTACAAGACTGCTACTAGATTCCTTCAAATTATTTCCATCATGCACGAGGCTACGTCATCATCAACAGGAACTCATACGATAGCCTACTCATATTAAAGTAATTTTTTTCGCGTTTCTGCAGCATTGTTTCATGTGTGACATCCCTAACAGATATAGAGCTGTTCTGTCACGTAGAATAATTAGACTAATAATTTATAAGAAATGAAATAACAAATAATCATATTTTGCCCCTTCCTGTTTGATGTTGGAGCGAGGTCACTATTGGTTTTTAATGTTCACGTCACTATTTGCATGAGCCACGACTGAAAAGACTTCCGATAATATCAAACATGTTTGATATTGTCGTAACGGCAAAACTAGAAAAAGACTGACTCCGACGGACTTAAAACCACTAAGATTGGCACCTTACACTAAACGATTTTGTTGACGGGAGCGCGCCCGATTTTGGAGATGTAGTCGCCGACTGTTAAAACAGACCAAAATTGTGCAATGTAAGCTAGCCTTTAGTTGGGTATAAAGTAAAGTACATTTTATCTATAGTGCCAAATCCTGACGCAAGATATCTCAATATGATATGAGAGTAAAGTGGATGTAATGAAATTACTTTTTATTATAATTCAGTGTAAACACACCTCTTTAAAAAAAACAATTTCAAAGGTAAAAAACACTATAAATATATCTACCCAAGACTTTTGAAGTTTGAACCTTGAAAACAAAGGTGTTGGCTACATAAAAGTAAAAAGAAAAAAAAATTGTAGTTGTACTATAAAGTGGGGGGGAAAGTTGGACTAAATGAAGCCAGTGGTTCTTTCCAATGCAAATTTGAATAGGATGTGAAAATCTTAAGATTTTCTTTTATTGTTTTTACAAAGTGCCATTTTTAAACATATTTGGAAACTAGAAGATTCAAAGTTTCTAATTATGTCTTATACAGTATGTTTCTAGTACAAAAACTCAGAGATTCAGATGTGTGTTTGAAACAGTTTTTCAAATCCCCAGGGGGGATTTAGACTCCAGGGAGTTAAGATCAGGCTGTTGTCACATTTTCCTGTTTGATGACCACGTCTGAAAAACAACCTGTTTTTAGGTTTCCTGAACTTCTCCCATTCAATGGACCTGAGGAGCATGACAAACTAAATGAGGAGTTTCTGGACTACCTAACCCAGCAGCGTTCGATTTTGAGAGATTTTGGGGGAACATGGCATCAATGAAGAATAAGGTAAGAATTATTCTGTACTCATGGGAATACCCTTTGACATTGACATGACATATTTTTGTAGGCTACACCTCACCGGCAAGCACGCACGCAAATGCTGCTTTTGCACATCTACAATATTGGCCAGGCTATATAGAATAGGCTTTTAGGACTGTATTTTGCCTTCGTGCAACTTTAGTTGTGCTCAATCTAAATTATTGTCAGTAAGGATAGGTCATATTACCAAATGGCGAACCTCGAAAATTATTTAGGATATAGAGCCGTGTCCATTACGCATGCAGTTATTTTTTAGGCTATTGTTTTATTTGAGTGGTTTTGTCTACCATGGCAAACATAGTTGAAACGTTCGCTCTAAACTTATGTATTTCCAATCGGCTTTCACAAAACCGATGAGGTCCAGGTCTCAGTGGCCTCATAGCTGCCTACAGCCATGCATAGTAAGCCTAATGATAGCCTAATAGTTATGACATTAATAGCCTATTAATGACCTCATGTCGGAATGGCACGTTGTTTGAAAAAAAAAAGTTAAATAGGCCTAGGCCTACCGCCGAGTGGGGATATGTCGGAATGAACAGCGGATACCAGCTGGGTTGTAAAACATTACTGTATTCGTTGATCTTATCGATGCAGTCCTTGCGGCCACTTCTCCCCATCGTAGGAAACTTTCTGTTTAGTGTTGACAACACAAAGGCCTTCACGTTGTGTGGCAGTGCTTGCTTGCCCTTCGATCCATCCCAGTTGGTGGTTTTGCACCTGTCCCTGAGTTATAGTCTATATGAGTAAGCGCTTATGCTCTAACCGCATGATAAAAGAAGCACCTGCAGCAGTGCTTATGGCAAGGCTATTAACACCTGTCACTGAGCTATGGACAAGCAGTTATGCTCGAAAATTATCATAATAACAGACACACCTAATTGTATGGCTCTATGTTTAAACACATCAAATTAGCAAGCATTTCCGCAGCAACGTTTGCTTTCTTTTTCTGTCGGTCCGCGGTTGCTTGGTCAATTGCGCAGCAAATTATCAGATCACCGGACCTAATTTCACTCCATGTCTCGCGGACCAGCAGCAGTCTCCACGTTTCGCGGCCCATAGTTTGAGAAACGCTGCATTAAAGTGTCATTAGGTTGTAGGCTATATGTTTAGTGATTTCTTTGTGTGTTTTTAATTGTAGTGTGTGTGCATTGAGTAGTTCCTTAAAATACGGAACAAAGAGCGTCCCGTATCTGTTCAAAACGGAAGAAGACTAACTATTACTTATTTCTTATAACGAAACGCGAAGAAAAAATACGAGGACTGACCATCGTTTCTCCGCGTTTCCCCCAATACCATGGCGACAAAGAGAAATAAATATGATTTGACATTTAAGCTGATTGCTGACAAATTTGCCACACAATTCGGGAGAAGCAGCGGACAGGAGCGCCACCACAAGCAAGCACTTCTAGCCCAAATTAACATGGCAACGTTGCCTATGACTAAAGTGTCTAAGTAGGCTAGTCCTACTAATATTACATTTGATTGGTAGCATGTTTGTAGCGCGCCAGTTTACCCATCCCCTACATCAAAACAGCTTAGAATCAATCAAAGAATCAGCTGTGTCGGCGTTAGGCTGTAGGCGATTTTCTATAACCATTTTCATTCATTTCAACAATGGTTCATTGAAACGTCGTTTGAATAATTTCGCCAGTCATCACCTTCATTGTAATGATTAAATGAGATTAAGGAGTCGACTATTGACGGATATGCGGTCTTCATCATTTTGAAATGCGGGATGAAACTTTCTGCCACCTGGTGGTTGTTTGGGTACATTGCCTTAGCCTCGAAAAAAATCGGCTTGACGGCCTGCGGGATCTCTTCGGGAGTCCCGCGGGAGAAGGTGCATTCTCAACCCGTACCCACTGTAATCAACTTAATACTACACAAAATACTTGGCAGTAATTAGGCTTCCTATGTATTTGTCAAAGGTGACCGGTATGAGCAGATTTGGCAGGCTGTCTCATATTGCCAAGTTGGTCTTGGTCCTTCCTCACTCAAATGCTGAGGCAGAACGAGTTTTCTCTGTGGTTGGATTGAACAAAACGAAAACTCAAAACAGTTTGGCTCTTGAGGGAACTCATCCATCATGACTGTGAAGATGGAGAGCCTTGAGCCAAAATGTTTTAAGTGGGAGCCCCCTGCCTCGGTCATCAAGGCATCAAAATCTGCAACCAACACCTACAACATCAAACATGTTTAAATGATGGAGAGTTGGTTGAAATTAAATATTGACAAATAAATGTCTTTTGCCAAAATTTTTGTCAATTTTTTTATTTCTAATTTCTGGTTAAATTAGACTAGCATTAGGCGGCCACAGAGTAGGGAGAGCCGCTGGCATGGAGGTGAGGACAACAGTCTTAAGGTAAGAATTGACGTAAAATGGGCCAAATCAATGTTGAAAGTTTTTCGCCGCCTGCAGTGGCCATATGCGTCAGGACACCAAAAGTCTCACTCTTGTAATTTTCCAAAACTTGGCAGCCCTGGCTTCTTCCACTTCGGCCATTCATTCGCGTTGCTAAAATCGAACTTGCCTGGCGGAGCTAGCCGTGGTACCGCGGGAAAGGCCATCGCCTATGCAGCCGCGGCTTCTCTATTTTGGCTCATCTCCTCGCAATTTCCACCCTTTTCCTTCTTTTCTCTGCTTTTCTTTGACATTTAGGTTTAGTCCGACTCAAAATCCGTCACTTCTGACACCATGATACGTTAGGAATCTAACTAACAGGTGTAAACAATGATGACACGAGGTTGATGCATAAGTTGTCTTTACTGTAGTAACCCCGTAAACTCTCGAGTGCACCCAACAGGGGTCAGTAGCCTACATCTTACATGTAAGCCCTGTTTACAGAACACTATGTGAATGCAATCGCGGAAAATTCCGCACTTTTCAATAATGATCGAGGGAAGTATTACGTATATTTAAAGCACCGTTATGCCACTGAACAGTTTTGCATCTCTCTAACACGCTGCTGGTAATGCAGCAAGCTAGCCTCCACCATACTCCCGGTGTAAAAACTACACTCTTCCGCTGTCAGGCATGAACAGCTGACAGCGCGGCCGCATTTATAAGGCGTCATTTTCTGCCCAGCGAAATTACAAAAACAACAACAAAATAAGAGACTGGTTCTCACATGCAAGAATGTGATGTCATCAGCTTCCATATCCTTCTCTATGGCTCTGACTGTGTCTGTAAGAGATGAGATCTCTCTGGTTATTTTCTCAATCTTCTCCTTCATCATATGACTCCTCCGCTCCTCTTCCTTCCTCAGTACAGCTATCCTGGCTGCCTCTTCATCTCGTAGAAACTGGTGCAGCATTTCAAACTCCTGCTTGATCTGCCTCTCTGTGTGTTGGGCCTGGACCTGTAATATAACAATGCATGATGTGATAATTTAGGGATGCACCATTATGCACCAACATTAGTATATCAGTATCAGCCGATTAAGAACACTCTATAAGCAAATCAGAGAAAATGTCATTGAAAAGCATAAGTGAGGGGATGGCTACATCGATTACATCTCGACAAAAGTTCACCCAACGAAATGTGGGAGACTCCAAGGTAAATGGAAAAAGGTTCTTTGGTCTGATGAGAGTGGCTGTAGCCTACTCGGCCAGTCTGAGGGTTCATCGAAATTATAGACTTTAAAATGTCCATATATTTTAATAATGGTCTTCTCCTGGTAATTCTGACAATCCTCTGAAAATCCCTTCCACAGTCATTTTGCTTATCAGTTATTCTATGATATAGGCCTACACATCCCAAGCGCTCCATAGAATCAGAGAGGGTTAAAGCGGAGCTTTAATTAAGGATCTTTAATAGAATACAGCTGTCCAGCAGACCTTTCGAACACATCTCCAAGAAATGTTGCAGACATTCTTTTGCTGATGTGGTCGGTTCATTTGATAAACGCATTCCCCATACAGGCTTTGCTCCATACTACGTTAATTTAAGAACAAACATATTACACACATATAAGTCTTTTTTTTTATTATTATTTGTGACCATTAAAGTTTTGTAATGCCTGGGTAAGAAGAATTAAATTAATCAGTCAAAAAGATTGGTAATCTTTCTTTTTCATTTCCCATCATGAACATGGGCAAAATGCACCATTAAGATTTATTGAGAAACATGTTTGTATAGAGTAACCACAGGTGGCACTAAAATCACTGAATCACTGAAATTGCAGGGCTGGGGACAAAACATATTGATCTCAATGGTGCATTTTGTTCATTTTTTTGCAAAACAACAAAATTGGCACCCCCCTCCCCGTAAAACTGGTTGTAACTTGGCAAGTATTGATCTTAGCACAAACACATTTTACAGAGTGTCTCCTGGGTAACATAGGTACACATGGTATTTTTTCCAGATTTTTTGGGGGAAGCAAGTGCGTGCGCTCTGGTTGAACTGACGTGGAATGACCCACCAGTGTAATTACTGCATCCTCTGTGCTCTGGGGCCTCATTTATAAAACTTTGCGCAGGATGTACGCCAGAAGATGGCGTGCGCTCAAAGCTCAGAAAGTGTGTGCGCACAGAAATATTCTGATTTATAAAACCGTGTGCACGCACGTTCCACGCCAATTTCCCTATATAAATCAAGCTCTACTCTACATTTGCGGCACCTGTGCATACCTCAAGACACACCAAGATGCCAAAAACAGCGGGAAAGACAAAAAACGCAACTTCATTGACTGTTTGTGGGTTCATAAATGGCGTGAGCATCCACTGTCACCTACAACATAACTTGAATGAGTAAAGGGTTGAATGTTTAGAAATGGTCAAAAAATTGTTACAAATTCTTTTGGGATTTACACACAGGATTTAAACACGATTCGCCCGCACCTACAGTAGAAGCTACCATCGTGACGTGCACAGCTCCAGCATTCAGCCTGCGCCCAACGCTGCTACAGTGTCTCAATATGAATCAGGCCATCGGGCGACAACATTTGTGAGCAACATGTCCGTGTCTGTCACATATATAACTTGGACATTGAGGGAATGAAAATGCTTCCTGTTAACAAAGGCACATTAATTTTCACTCTGTGCTCTTATAGTAATATGATTGCAGTCAATAGCATCGCATTTGGAAAATTAGACTTTGCTGCGTTTTTATTTGCCTGTTCACCGTGTAAGGAAAGTTGATGTAGTTTGGTGATGAAGCAGTTACACCTCCTGACACGTCTGGCAAAATTCGGCTGAAGGTTGGCTGTCCCAGTCCGGTCAGCCCATGGAGGTATTATAAGAACTGGAGAAAGTGAACAAGTCCCGCCCCCATTAATTTCAATGGGATTGCTAGGCTAGTGAAAATTGCCAAAATTGAAAAAAAAATTCAAGCTTCAATATGGCGTTTCAAGGGGCTTGTTTCCGGTGCCATTTTACTTAGCCAATTAAGTGCCAGGTTACTGATAGACGTAAGAAACAGAAGGAGAGCTCGTGCCCACACTAAGCTCGTGCATGAGCTGAGAGTAGAACAGCCACCAATCAGCATGAGGAAAACGGCACAATGTATTTCTTGAAAATGGCGACGAGGAAGTGCCTTGCTAATCGGTCAAATCCAGACCCCCTGGGTCAGCCAGTTCTCGATTCAGCCAGTGGCAAGAAAGCCGATGCAAGTCAGCACTTGCAGGGAGACTGGGATGGCATGATTCGGGCGGTACCTCTTGGCAAATCCCTCTTACTGTATATAGCCTACCATTTGCAAGCTAACAAGCAACATGTTTGAGCCTTGATGTATTATTGACAAATAACACAACATGCATGAAAGCCATAAGTGGATAATTAACAAAGCATACATAGCCTATCAACATGTCTTTCTCGCACCAAATAAGATGGAATTTTTGACGGGCGCACGAAACAACAATCAACCAATTTTTAGATTTTAAACAGGATTAGATTAAGGCAGTTGTCATTGATGCGTGTCATTGCGCGATGTTATGTTTGTTAAACTTAGATTATTGAACCAATTTCGGGTCGTTGTACCTGAGGAGGTGCGCACATTTTACTGTCAAGTTCACTTTTTTTAAATACCAAAGCTTGCGTAGAACGAGGCATACGCATCGTTTATAAATGAGGCCCCTGGCCTTGTATGCAAACTGTTATGGCTCTTGATACCTCGCCAGCTGTCTCTTTAGGTGTTGAACTATGATCTTTTCTGTGACTTCATAATCACCGATGTAAGGGCTATTGGCCAATACTCATTGTCTTCCTTGGGGCATTGTTTTTTGGGGTTTGGCTTGATGTGAAATGTTTTCCATGCTAGTGGTATGGAGTGTATATCGACCGACAGCTGAAAAATTGTTTGCCACACAGGGGCTAATTCCCTGGCAAAGGATTATAAAATTAGTGCACTGCTGTGGTCAGGCCCTAATACTTTCCTTGGGTAGGCTAGTTGCGCTGGAAAGTACCCCTGACCTCCTCCACAATTATGGAAATTCTGTCAATGTCAGAGGGTTTACTACTGTTCTTATGTTTACACAATTCTTGAGAAGAAGGATCAAAATGGCAGAAGAAATAATTGAGCTCATTTGCAAACATATATGATATATTATACAGTATATTGCCAGTCACAATGGTTTTGTTTGAGGGGGACATTACAGTCAATACCCCCACCTACCTCACTGATCTCCTGATATTTCTTTTCCACCGCCAAACTAGTCAGACTCTACACAGTTCGGTATAGCGCAGCATTACACGGCACGGCACGGCACGCACATTTACGAATCCTACTATGGCCCTATGCCTACGCCTGATTGGCTGAGCTCAATGACACTGTGCTGTGTTAGGATAGGATTAAGCAGAGCCATATAAAGAGACTTTTTTCCCGTCGGGATCTCGTTGGGAGAGTTTGAGCTTGCTCAGTCGGGGCTGGCGTCGGGGTGTTGGCGGTTGGGGTACTCTGATTGGTTGTGCGGGAGGTGTTTGTTGTTGCAGCTCAAAATGGCTACCCCTTGGCTTTGTTTGCTAGTGTAGCACAGGCTGGTTTGTTTTGTTTTGTTTACTACTAGGCTAGTTGTCCGTGTTGGTTGCAAAACGAAATGGCTTGCTTTGTTTGCTAGTCTAGCACAGGCTGGTTTGTTTTGTTTTGTTTACTACTAGGCTAGTTGTCCGTATTGGTTGCAAAACGAAATGGCTTGCTTTGTTTGCTAGTCTAGCACTTGCTAGTTTTGCTACTACTAGCCTACTAGTTCTACAACAAGATACTTTCTTGGCAAGTGGACATTGGACTCGTGTTAAATGTGTGTGGTTTATGTGCTACTCACGAGACTAGCCACCCTAGCGCCCCTGGTGCTATCCCAGCGAGTGTATGCGCAGGCGCACAAAGTTTAAGCGGTGGTGGGGTCGGTTGACGTCGCAGCGGTATGTTTCGCAGTTTGTTGTCGGCTGATCTCAGCCAACGCCAGGCGACGGGAATTGGGAGTTGGGAGTTGGCTCGAGTCTGGTGCAGTGTATCTGGGCCTTTACTGAAATTACATTATGTAAACCAGGTACAGGCCCATCCTGGTTAATGGCCCCAAGGATGTTAGCCACCTGCACCACCAATATTTAAAGATCCCCCAGCTTCGTCGCACATATGACGTCATTTCATCTGACCAATCAGTGGACAGCACTTTTCACATGACATTTTAGTATCGGCTAGTCCCGACTAGACCCACCTCTGAAACAGGTACGAGGAGGTACTAAAAATTGTAACGGGTCCCACCTTCAATCCGCAGTGGAAAGGCTTTCAATCAGGGTAGAGTCGTACTGTGCCGTACCGTACCGTTACGAAAATGTGCGTGGGAAAAGAAACACTGCACTCCCGCCTGGTCACTGAGATCCTTCTCAGCAGGCCTACTCCATGTCCCTAATGTGAACCTCAGCACCCTGGGAGAGAGGGCTTTCAGCTACAGAACATGTATCGCCTCCAAGCTGTGGAATTCACTGCCAGACTGCATCAGACACTTAGCCTGACGACGTCATACTCAATTCTTGTCAGAATATGAGTCTGAAACTGCTCCATTCAGCTGTGATTATGGGGTGTGATTCAACCGATACAGGGCGGGGGGGATAGCTCTGCACTCATTGGATAGACCAAACCAAACAGAACAAGTTATTGGCTGTCAGTATCTATCTTGTACAACACCTGATGGCGAAATCCAAGACAACGAAATATGTAGCAGGGTAGGCTATATGGAAAACATCCTCCTTCGTTTTTAAAAATAATTCCTTCAAACTGTATGCAATGAACAGCTGGGGAAGTGTGTCGTTAACCCAACGAGCTAACAGACATTTTTAAACAAACGGGAACAACATCACCCAAACATGCTGTTTTAACTTGGTGAAAGTGAAACTGAAGTTTTCCCACATATCCACGTTGGTCTAAGTGTTCAGAAATAGTTGTGTGAATCCGTGATAAAACCTCCGTTTCAATAGCTAAGCTAAACGAAAGGCCAAACTGCATGAACAAATTATGCATTCATAATACGCGTCAGCGGTCAAATGACCGGCGCTTGACGCTTGTAGTGTTAACTCCACATGACTACTGATCCATTGTTCTTCATGTAAAGGGAGACAGTCCGACGTGTTTGTGTAGCGCGTTTGGGACCTGTTTTTGCACCTTACAAGAGTAAGGAGTAAAGGTAAGGCTCTTATATGAAATTGCAAAACAATTGTGAGGTATTACTAGCCTGACCAAGATGTAGGGTCTGGGAACTCACCGTAGGCAGGGCTCAATCGGAGGGGTGGGATAAACAGTTAGGATTAGGGTTTCAAATTCCCTCTCCACGCAATAGGATAGCGCCAGAGTCCCTTTAGGGAGAGCCGGTCCACTTCCTATTAACTCCATTGTACCGGATTGTTCCTGCAATCTGTTGAAATTCCGCTAAGGACGCTGCCGAGCAAGTGATAAATGAATTGTGGTCTATGGAGCTAAGCGGCTAAAACTCGTTTTTTTCACAGTTGACAACTTAATTTCTTAATGTACATTGTCGTAGTAGCTACGTCGTGAAGCTGAACCTTCTTTTAGGTCTATGGCCGTAAAGTGGTTCGCTTTTGTGTCACGTGACATGAAAACTTTGAAAGGGTTTTTAGGAATAACAACAAATATTGAAAATTGCATTGGTCAGCTAATTGTCAAGTCAAGTTATCCTGCATCGCATGCATTAATGCAATTTCAGGAGAAAAAATTATATAAAGACAAATGTGGTATTGGGGGGTTCAGCTCCATTGCTACCCATTCATTCATCACTTGCTCGCGATTGCCCTCTAGTTGCAGTACCATGCGGAAGTTTTTAGCAAGTGGTCCTTCTCCCCTTATTAGACATTCTCTGATAGCGCTAAACAAATCACCAACAGTCGCAACTTCTGGTCACATGTCAGTCATCATTATGTTAAGCCGGCCCACCGACTCTATACATGATGTGATTGGTTCGGTGGTTTCTGCCTGAGCCCAGCTCCCAAGTCAAACGGAGAGTTGCTAGACTACCCCGGCAGCAAATTAGATTTGATGCTGCTAGGGACGTCTAGGGCTACGTTCACACATACATGGGTATTTTGATGAACAAATATTTCCTTCCCTTCGATTTCAAAAATAACATTGTGCACACTTGTCAGTTTCAGAAAACACTAACCCGTGTATATGCCGTCAAGAGCATGCCAAACCTGTAGGTAGTGGTGTAACAAGAAGTTCGAGCCCACGTTAGCCAATCAGAATCCAGAAAATAACAACAACATCAATGAATTACTTCCTTGTTTCATTTCAACTGTATTTGCTAATGCAAAAAAACTAAAAGGGTTGGCACAAACATTACATTACATTTTGTGACTTCTACTCTGAAAGCATCCATGATCACCATAGCCAAATGAAATTGTAAACATTGGTCACACTTTTTGCGCAGATACAAGTACTGCCACATACTGTGACATTGGCTGCCTAGAAGGCGCGTTTCTTGCTTAAAACTCTGTTTTTCTTTGTTTTTCTCATTTCACAGGAGTTTTCAGAAAGAATCGTATTCATAGGCGAAATTGCCATTTGTGTGTACACGAAAGGCACAAACGAAGGGAAAAGTCTCCATTTTTCAAGATACCGTGTATGTGAGAATGGGGCCTAGATTTCTAGGCTAGAGTATTGCATGTTGTATATCAATATGTAGTATTGTGTATGCCTATGCTATGCTACAAGTATCATGTTATTTGTGACACTCCTCCACAGAAATATCAAGCTGTTCTCTTACCTTTATGTACTCTGTGATTTTATTCCAAAGCAGTTTATTTTCCTTAAAGTCCTTACATTTTTTCTCCAGTTGTTTCAATTTGATCCGGATTTCCGCCTGGATTGAAAATACACATTATGGTCAAAGCTGACACTATGAAAATACTGGAGTTCTCTATCTATATGCACAACCCGAATCCGAATATGAACTGTTGAAGGAAAGAAATGTTTTTGTTTTTTGGAAAAAAAAAAATAATAATAATTTTGAATGCAATGCCAGCAACATGTCTCAAAAAAGTTGGGACAGGGGCATTTTTACCACTCTCCACATCATGTAATATGTAGCCTACAACATTATGTATACTTTTAGAAATTGAGGAGAACAGTTGCTAGAGTTTTGAGGATGAAACATGGTCCCATTCTTGTCTGATATAGGATTTCAACTGCTCAACAGTCTGGGGTCTTCTTAAGTCATGTTTTTCATTCCATGATGCACCTAATTTGACAGGTCACTTTACAACATGGATTCTTCCTCTATGGAAACAAATTGATGATATTACGGATAACTCCTTCACAATTTAAGAAACATTACTCGTATATTGTTTCATCATTTGTCCACACAATTTCACACTGTGGTAAATACCACCACATCTTTACTTCTGAGAGAGTCGTAGTCTAATCAGAATTTCTGAAAATGTGCTTATTTAAAGTGCTGGAGGCATTTTGTGATAACTTATACTGTACAGCTTTTCTACAGGTATTTAGGGGTGCTGAATCCAAATCTGCTGTATATGAAGCTCAAAAATGCCAAAATGCCTCAAAATTGAGATTCAAAATGGCCGCCACTGCCAGGCTGCTATTTTTCAGTATCGTTTTGACTAAACACTCATGTTCATAGCTTATAAACAACTCTTTTTGCAATATCCAAGCAGTTTCTTCACATTACTTCGCAAATATGAATATGGCATTAAATTGCCCATTTAGGAAAACATACAAATGTGCATTTAATTCATGTTTGTACCTTGTTTAGTCAAAAAAAATATACAAAAAAATAGATTTTAGCCTGGCAGTGGTGGCCATTTTGAATCTTAATTTGAAGCTATTTGGGACATTTTTGAGCTTCATATACAGCAGATTTGGATTCAGCTCCCCTAAATACCCCTATATTAAAGTTGTAGAATGTAAATGATCACAAAATGCCTTAGGGTTCTGATTTTGTGAAAAATGACCCTGTCTATCGGTTTCTCTCTTGTTTATCCTCGGTCATTGTTTCAGTTCACCAAATTTGTTGGAATGTTCTTCCTAATTGTTGTCTTTATCATTACACAATTTGTTCAGCCTTTTGTTGCCCCCTTCCAACTTTTTTGAGATGCGTTGAAATGGCATCGAATTAAAAATCTGCTTACAGTACATTCCCCATGCTTTAACATTTATGCTAATCTAAAACATGACAAAGCAAAATAAAACAGGCATCATAACCAACAATATCACATTTTAACACACAATGAACAACAATTAGCCTCATTCTCAGTGAACATCAATGAGTTGCAATGAGTGAAGCCAACATGTATCTGGTAAAATAATAGTTTACCTTATGTTCCTGTGCTGCTTCATCAATTGGGCTTAAGTTGTGAGTTTGATGTATTTTTGAGGTCTGGCAGACCATACACACCGGCTCCTTATCCTCTAGACAGAAAAGCTTGAGCTGTTCACAGTGTAGACTGCAGATAACTTCAGACCCCCTTTGCCGTTTTAAAAATATCTCACACAGGTCCTTTAAAGCCAGATTTGGAGGACAAAGTCCCATAGAGTTCCTCCTTCTACACACAGGACATTCCCTAGACTCTTTAGTTTCCCAGAACCGCTGCAGACAGATGCTACACACACTGTGACTACATGTCAGGATAACAGGATCCTTGTATATGTCATGGCACACAGGGCAGGAAAAATCCTCTTCTGAGAAAGACTTGGATGCCATTTTGCCCAGTCTTCCCAACAGTTAATCCAAACGTTCAATGACCATTGTGTATCCTGACATATGTAGAAACATGCCAAATTACTGAAATTTAACTCCGGTCTCAAGTACAGCGCTTTCAATTTCAATAAAGGCGTTAGCAGAGCAGAATGAATGTAACAGTGGGGATGGCAACCGGTTCCTCAACTACTCGGTCAAATGTTCCTCATTCCTTTAAGTAGGACTCTGATTGGTCTACACCGCTCCAATTATTGCTAGACAGATTCACACACTTTGTAGAACTGGTTCTCTTACCATGTATAGAACAAAAGTCAACTGGCTGAAGTCCTGACTGAAGAATCAGGACATGTTTCTTGAAAATATCTGCCACCAGTGATGGGCAAAATAGTGGGCAAAGCTACTATCTACTTCATATTGTAAGCTACTTTGAAAGAAGAAAACAATGAATATAGATCTCTGTTCCGTGGGTCAGTGAGTACTGTCAGAATGAAAAAAAATAAATTAAAAAAATCGGTAAAAGCAGCCGGGTAGCTACAATGCACTCTGGGGGCAGTAACATACTTTTTTTTGCTGGTGCACCTTAAAAAAAAGTTAGGCGCATCAGTGCAACCAACGCAAGAAGTTAGTCTGGAGCTCTCTGTTGTCTCTCTCACTCTCCATCACGCACAGCACACTTGCACACACACACACACACACACACACACACACACACTCACACACACCAACCTCACCCACACCCACACACACACAGCTTGCTAGGTTACCATAGCAAATAGGCTCACCCCAGAAATGACATCATTTGTCAGTCGCCTAATGGTAAATGCAGGTGTAGAGATCTACATAAAACAGATACTGTATTTACTTTAATATCAGGCCTAGTACGAAACTTGTTGTTATTTGTTTATTGTTATTTAATTGTTGTCACTGGCACTTATGGGCTAAATGGGCTTAGTTTTGGAGCCAAATGTTGGAGTTGGAAATAAATACCTCTGTTTCTTTGTTAAATAAAATCCAAATGCTTGATCATTTTACACATCACATCACTCACATCATTTTTGTTAAAGGAACCGTATGTAGGATTTTGGCCAAAACCGAGTACTGCATTTAGTTTCAAAATACTGTAGAGCAGTGTATCGCCGCCCCCTCCCCTCTGAGTCACGGTTGCCAGCTAGCTGCAGGATCCAGCAGGAACGTAGGCTGCAAGCTTTCAATTGCAAGTGCTAATGCTGTTTTCCTCATCAGCATAATGACAGAGAAACGAACTCTGATAATGCATTGCTAACGTTAGCAATGACTACAAGCTGTTATTTCCCAAACAATTCCTTAGCCTACCTTTTCAAAATGACCCACCTCCTCATATGGCTAACATTACTTTGCACGAACATGCATAACTTTGTTAGACTGTCATGAATAGGCTATTTGAAATGTCCATTTATAGCCTACAAGTAAGTTAGCCAAACTGATGAATGTTTACCTGTCCAATAGCAAATTAACAACACTGACGTCTGTCTTCAAATTCTTCTCCGTTTTCAGCGGTCTCAATCTCCTAAATCCTTGTTTTATTTCGACGTATTTCGGATTCATAACAAGGTCTTTTAGGTTCCATAACGTAGACATTTTTTATCTGACACGTTTGTAGCTGCAGCTGTCTATGGTGGTAACTAGCATAGCTGGCAACCCAGATGGCGAGATACTACTGACTTCGTGATTCGTACTGTAGATAGGTGTAGGGCGGCGCATCAATTCAAAACACAACATAACAACATCAACATCAGTTGAGGGCTGCAACTTCACTTTTAAATGACAATATATTGGCCGGACTATTGTTGTCAGTGATAAAAGTATTTGAAATTCACATGATTTCTAAATGTCTAGTGACATATCAGAGCCATTTTATGATTAATTGAAACACTTTTCCTACATACGGTTCCTTTAAGCATTATTTGTTTTGGTTGTATAAAATATATATATCCGACTAATCGATCAAAAAAGCGCTAGATTAATCGATTACAAAAATAATCAATAGCTGCAGCCCTACCCAGATAGCAAAACTGCACTGGGACGGAACTGGGCCACATGTACCACAACATTCGGCACGGATCTTTATAATGGACCTGATCTGGCGTCCAAACGCACATCGGTCCAAAATTGTTTTGGATCTGTTTGACGGATTTGCGGCAGATATGAACTTGCACTCGTCCAGGTCCGTCCCAGATAGCAAAACACACCTACCACGACATCCGGCACGGATCTGAATAGTGGACCTGATCCGCCGTCCAAACGCACATCGGTCCAAAATTGTTTTGGATCCGTTTAACTGATCTGGTGGCAATAAGGGCTGAGACTGCTCCCAACAAACAAGATAACGTCCCGGTGATGATTCAGAGCTTTTTAAAAAACGTATTTTGTCACTGCGACGTAAAAAGAGGAAAAATCGAATTTCACCCAACTATCTGTTCACCGTTTAGCATTTGCGCCATGGAGATTACCCAAGTCAATCTGTCACGAGCGTGTGGCGTTAGGATACTATTTATGTGAGTGAAACAGCTGTCAACGTTGGTAAGCAGTAATTGGCATGCAGTAATGATTTACAATTAAGTCTACGTCTAGTATTTCATTTCACACATTTATTTAGCTTACCTGTGGGTGCGGCTTGGAGATTGATGATCACGTCCAGATGAATAAAAATTAGATATGTTAGCTGGGTACTTATACCCGGTTAGGTCTAATACTTTCACGACTACGGTGTACAGTATTTCCCCCCTAATTCAATGGTCATATCTGGTAATGTTGTTGTTCAAACCATCAGTGGAGTAGGTTAGCCTATAAGCTAAAATATCCCAACCACATTGTTTCAAAATTCAAAACTAATATTTGCAATGCATGCTGGGAAGCAAACAAAGCAAACAAACAAGCAAACAAAGTAGGCCTACACAAAATATAATTAAAGTTATCGGAGAATGTCTAGGTTATATTTTATATCTAAACCATGAGGTTTATAAAGTCATAAAATTGTGATAAGCATCCTTAATTCTTCTGCAAAGTTTTTTATAGTGGTGACCAGTTGGGGATGTGAATTTCTGCTTAAAGTCATATGTGATATGGGACCTGCATTGCAGATCCGTACCACACACAAGAAGCGGACCCGTACCACAAATAAGAGGCGGAACCGCATTGCAGATCCGTACCACACACAATAGGGCTCGGGCACACGACTTGCATTCTAGGAATATTGCCGCCATGTTGGTAGCGCACTGAACGTGATGTCCATTCATTCAGATGCAGAAGACAAGAAGCAGAAATATAGTATTAGCTGTGCTGTGCCCGCAAAGTTTTCACGTCATGATCCCGAGCCCTATAAGCGGACCCGTACCACACATAAGAGGCGGAACTGTATTGCAGATCCGTACCACACACAGTAAGCGAACCCGTACAGGTCCGCTTCTTGTGTGTCGTACGGATCTGCAATACGGGTCCGCTTATTGTGTGTGGTACGGGTCTGCTTCTTGTGTGTGGCAGAGCCATAGAGAGAGCAGAGAGAGTTGCAACACGCTTTGATGTCGCCGCCACGCGATCAAAAGTTCCAAAAAACCTGCGCTGAATGGCTGAATTCCAGGAGGGTGGGATGTAGCTACTTCTAGATGCTGGAAGGTGTAATAATTTAACTCATTAACTACTGACCAAGAGATTGGCTGTAAATAGTTCCAAAAGTCCCATAACGAGGAAATAGCCTGGAAAAAGCACTGCCATTTTTTCCTACGGAGGTCTATGGGAGTGTCGCCACTCTGTTTTATCTACCGCTCTGGTGTGTGGTATACGGATCTGCAATTCATGGGTTTCATCAGGTCCCTTTCCACAGGTGTATAAAATGAAGCACCTTGATTATCAATGCAGACTGCATGGTGATTGATACACCTGTGCTAAGGGACCTGATGAAACCCATGAATACGGGTCTGCCTCTTGTGTGTGGTACGGGTCTGCTTCTTGTGTGTGGTACGGATCTGCAATACGGGTCCTTTTATTGTGTGTGTGTGGCACGGGTCCTCTTATTCTGTGTTGTACGGATCTGCAATACGGGTCCGCCTCTTGTGTGTGGTACGGGTCCACTTCTTGTGTGTGGTACGGATCTGCAATATGGTTCCGTTTATTGTGTGTGACACGGGTCCGCTTATTCTGTGTTGTACGGATCTGCAATACGGGTCCGCTTATTGTGTGTGGGCCACATCTGGCCCACAGTCAGATACCGTAGGTCCGCTACATACGGATCTAAAGGCTTTCATGCGGATCCGGCCCAAAGGAAATTGCTATCTGGGTACTAGACGGCACATAATTAAATTTGCAGCTGATATTGCTGTGATTAGGTTACTGGAGCAAGATGAAACTGAACATGGTCCATTGTTACATGAATTGGCTGACTGGGTGTGAAGCTGCACAAACTGGGAAAGATTGTTAAATTGTTGGTGCAACAGGTAGACCTATATCAACTATATCTGACCAGATTGGCACAGACGGCAGACAAAGTTTGCATGGATACAACCAGGGCTCTAAATTAACTTTTTTCATCACCAGCCAACTTGGCTAGTAGATCTTTTTTCTTACTAGCCAATCAGATACAACCCATTCACTTTCATTGGAGTTCATGCCGCTCCCTTTTGGTTGTAGATATACTGTAGCCTAGATATCCTAACGTCAGATCCAACCTTCATTCCCATGACAATAACCCAATTAAACTAGATGTACCATGTCCACCGTACATGTCCACGTGCATGTACAGCAATACTGACATCATCAACACTTGAAAAAAAAAAAAAAAAATTTCAAGACTATGATGAAGACGGTGTAACGTCGAAACGTTAGTCCCAAAATGTTGGCACCTTAAATAAAATTTAAAAAAATAACTTCACATCTGAGTTGCTCCGGTGAACCCCTTTTTCTTTACCATCAACACTTGATTTAGCAACCCTAACCGTCATATAAAGCCTGCTGTATGTCATGCCTAATGAACAGTTGATCAGTAATGAGGGTGAATGGGAAAGTTACCGGATCAATCTGCAAAGCAAATTCAAAAGTGTTTGCTGATTTGTCTGTTTTACCCAGGCTAAAACAAATAGCTTGAACACAATTAACATGCTGAATAAACCATTTTTTTTAAGTAAGATGCAGTATTCTCATGTACATAACAAAGAGTTTCAACCCAAATCCAAATGTAATTTTCACATATATTTATCCAAATTATCATTAGAATGTCTGCCCTTTGTCAGGTCAGCATCAGGCTCTAGGTGGAATGCCCACAGGACTCAATTGTATCGACCTAACCAATCAGAGCAACACAATAGCTTATCCTTCCTGTAGGAAGAACATCCAAACCATCTTTTATACTTAAAAAACATTTTAGGCCAGCGGTTTGATTTTACAGTGTTGTTATTGTGCGCTCAATACCTTGTACGACAGACATAGCACGATCTTAATGTCTAGCGACAGCGTTTTTGTTGCAAACAAAACTGAAGAGTGCTCAAGTGATGTGACAGACAAGGCACTGTTGTTCATCTGTCCATCATTGTACAAAGTCCTCCCAAACAATTTGATTAGTTTGAACCGCTCTGGTGTTTTTCACAAATGCTAAACACTGAACTCCATTCTCTAAACCAAATTGGCAGTTGTCCTAACAATTGTTAACACATTTTTTAATCAATCCCCTTTTCACAAAACCTTAAAATGTGGAAATTAATGCCTCAATGTAGACTACTGGTCTGGTCGCATGTGTCATGACCGGTCAGTGTATTCTTGTTGGCTACATCTAAATTATTCCTTTAATCCTAGTTGAACAATATTTCTGAAATAATAATAGTAAAAAATCTACCAAACACTGTATCCTAACCTGCTTTGTCAAATAAGGAATGCTAATTGGGTGTAGTGATGTTATTACCTCTGCCAAGAAGGTTATGTTTTCATCTGGGTTTGTTTGTCTGTCTGTCTGTTTGTTAGCAAGATAACTCAAAAAGTAATGGATTGAGGACATTTTCAGGGAAAGTTAGAAATGACCTAAGGAGGAAACGATTAAATGTTGGGAGTGATCCATATCACCGTTGGGATTTGGGAGGCGTATATGTGTTTCGCTTAGTGGTGTAATGGTATGATATGGCCACGTGGTGGCAATCTGAATAGTTTCAGTTCAAATGTATGACAACCTAGGAAGAACAATACAGGCAGAGGTCTGCGCTCTCTGAGTGCTTTTCTAGTTTATTAGTGAGTGAACAAAATCGGGCGCTGTTTTCAAAATTGTGCTTAAGCTATTTTTTTTTTAAAGTAACATTGTAAAAGTAATATTTATTTATGTAATTAAATATATAGATATAAGATAGAGCTAGCTCTCATTGGCGTAGCCAGCAGGATCACATAGCAAAGCCACAGATGTGTGTTATATGAACAAAATGGGACCTGTTTTCAAAATTGTGCTTAAGAAATTAGAAACATGTTATATATTAAATGAAACCTTGAAAAAGGCCAACTGGCCGAAACGTTGGTGTCAATAAATTTGAGATCGAGACTGAGTGTGCGGCAACATAATCCTTTTATATATTTATTGAATACAATGATTATGAAAAAAAGTGTGCAATTAATGAGATAAAAACATACAGAGATGACATGCAGTCAACGAAGGTGACATACACTTTAGGTGATGATACACTTTTCATCATTAGATTACAACAATGCACGGACATCAGTTTAGTCATTCATTGAATTTGTTTTGTTGTTTGTGAATTCAAACTTATCACAGTCTTTTCGAACACTAGTGTATGAATTAATAAGGTGTCACAACATTAAAAAATGTGAGAACAGTGTACATCAGTACAGCCAGTAAAATGGTGAGAGCAGTTACAAATGAGCAAAACACTGTTTTATTAACTTTCCTCCTTCATATTTAGGCAGCCGTAGCTTTGTAGAAAGCAGAACTTAACCGAACAGGAACATGGCCAGTGAAGACAGCAAGGTAAGCATATCTCCCAACAGTGCATAGAAACTCCACACAGAACTTTAGTTGTGTAAGAAAACTTTTTTTAAAAGTGTACTGTAAAATGAATGGAGGATAGAGAACTATAGGGGTGAACTAGTGGATCATGATGCAATATTTGCTAAATGTGTTAAAATTAGTGTATCCTGCACTTGGATTCCATAGTATCCTTGCACACCACAGATACACTTAGATACTCACTTATCTATGTCATAGAAGTCCGGATTCCGGAAAACGTTTAAAGTCACCAAAGCATAAAAGAGTTTTCGGATGAAA
Source organism: Sardina pilchardus (assembly GCF_963854185.1). NCBI lineage: Eukaryota > Metazoa > Chordata > Actinopteri > Clupeiformes > Clupeidae > Sardina > Sardina pilchardus. The sequence goes on from NC_084997.1 coordinate 27,842,099, forward strand.
ACAGGGTGAACTGTGGGTGAACTTGGTTGAACAGCGTGTGTGTGTGTGTGTGTGTGTGTGTGTGTGTGTGTGTGTGTGTGTGTGTGTGTGTGTGTGTGTGTGTGTGTGTGTGTGTGTGTGTGTGTGTGTGTGTGTGTGTGTGTGTGTGTGTGTGTGTGTGTGTGTGTGTGTGCGTGCGTGCGTGCGTGTGTGTGTGTGTGCGTGTGTCTGTGTGCGTGTGTCTGCGTCTGCTCCTACTGTGTTCATTGTGGGCTCACTAACCCTGTGGTGCATGTGTGTGTTGTACAGTAAGTATGCTCACAGCTCTTATGTGTTTGTTTACTACTCACAGATTTGAAATACAGAAGACAACCTCTCGTGTGTGTGTGTGTGTGTGTGTGTGTGTGTGTGTGTGTGTGTGTGTGTGTGTGTGTGTGTGTGCGTGTGCGTGTGTGTGTGACATTGGCCACTAAAACATTATTCACTGTAATGTTACTGCAACCTCAACTGGCAAGATGGTTAGCGAAACAGTAGGGGAAAAGAACGGAAACACTCTTTCAAGGAAAATGTCTGTAAATGTATGAATATGTGTGTTTCGATCAGGGTCAGAGAATGAGAGCTCTCCTTCGTCCCAGTCGAGCTGCACTCTGATCCTCTGGGGTTTCTGACTCACTGTGAGGAGGCTGAGGGGTTGGCATGGAGATTTGGATTTATATTGACCTCTATGATGATACACAAACCAGACCCCACTGCAGAGGGAAAACTCTCCCTTCCTCTGATGAGACTCGGTCATCACACCCAGGAACCAGCTAGCGCTCCCCCCGACCTCCACATCCCAGCAGTGTGCCCCCGAATCAAAGCCCTCGGAGCCCAACACAAATTGAAATCTATCGAATCGCTCCGGGTTATCAGGAAGCTGATGATCTACCCTCCTACCTATCTTCACACCGGTTAGATTCCCAGACAGGATGAGTCGCGACCATGCAGTGTTGGGATCCAGAGTCAAAGGAGCTGCAGAGAGACAGACAACATGAGAGTCAGATAGTGTTGATGCTGATGTTGATGATGAATGGTGTGATCGTCATCAGTCATCAACATGCAACTGGAGCTCTCATAATCTCACTGTACAGCTCACCTCAGCTCAGTACCTTAATTGAAATGAGAGTCCTGCTTGACTGTCTAACATGACAACATGACACAGAACTCACTGTATTGAACCATGTCCTGCATCTTCTGCCAGACTCTGAACTTCAGGTTTCCCAGGTGTTTCGCCACATCGATCAGAGCTCCTGAAATCTTCTCTGGATCCTGCAGTGAGCCCTGGTCTCTGGAATAACATTTAGGAGTCAGTGCTGCTGTGGGTATGCTAAACTGACAGCCACAGATATGTGACAAATATGAGAACGAAAGGAGATGGATCACTAACCTTTCCAATGTGCTCTTGTAGTTTTGTGAAATTAATGAGAAAGAGAGAGAGAGAGAGAGAGAGAGAGAGATGGGTTAGATATCTGACAGATGTGTATGTGTTTCTGTCTGTGTATTTGTTTATGTGTATTAGCGAGTGAGTCAGTGAGTGCCAGTGTATGTGCATGCATCCATACTGTGTCCATAGTTTGAAGAACTTAACTTTTAATGTTCATACAGTATATACAGTACAAAGGAAGGGGCCCTACCTGCAGTAATGTGATGTCATCAGCTCCCATCTCCTCTTCTATGGCTCTGATGGTGTCTGTGAGAGATGAGATCTTTCTGCTCATCTTCTCAATGTTCTCGTTCATCATCTGACTCTTCTCATCCTCTTCCTCCCTCAGTGAAGCTATCCTGGCTGCCTCTTCATCTCGGAGAAACTGGTGAAGCTTCTCAAACTCCTGCTTGATCTGCCTCTCTGTGTGTTGAGCCTGGACCTGCAATACCACACATCACCACATGATGGTGTCTCACACTTGGAATATGTGTATGTTAGTTATGTTGTTATCACTATTAGAGGAGCAGGCATCACTCTTACTGTAATGTATTGGGCAGTTTTATCACAGGTTTCTTTAGCCTTTCTAAAGGTAACCAGCTTCTTCCTAATAAGCTGCAGTTTAGCCTTCAGCTCTTCCTGGAATAAAATGAACATAGAGTCTTACTCAAGATTGGTCTGGATAACAGTGTTTAAGATCTCTCTGTGTGTGTGTGGTGTGTGCGTGCGTGCGTGCATGCAAGCGAGCGAGTGAGTGAGTGAGATAGAGAGAGAGAAATAGAGAAGCAAAGTTTGGATATACGAAAACGTGCTAGGCTATAGACTAGGCTACACAGACACGCCAATACGCCCGAGGGTGTTTGTTTAGGCAACCTAGCGCACCCTTTTATCAAGCCTCGCTGCGGCGTTGGGGGCAAAAAGAGACAACGGCATGCTATTTGGAAGGTGTTTTATAAGGCGAATCGAATGTGACACAAACCAGAGTGTGGGATTCGAAAGATAGAAGAAGGGATAGACTATCCCATTGTTGCCGCCCCATCATTCTTTAAGTACTGTACATCAGTGAGGACCGAGGCCCGAGGAGCGAGGGAGGACGTATAAACGCTGAATGAGAGGCACCTATAGAGACCGCCTACAGGGAGGAGGTCCAGCACCTGGCTAAGAGTTACAGTATACCCACAACAGTATACCCCTTAACATCAAGTAGAATAAGAGGATCAGTATGGACTTATGCCAATCTAGACGCAGAGCTTTAGTGAAACATACTGTATGGCCTTCTTAAGATTCCTTGGCGTCCACATCAACAATGATCTAACCTACACCCTAGTATACCTCCACCCTGATATGAATAGAGCAGCACCTTTACTTGTTTGCGACAAATTGGGTACCACCTTAGTTCTAAACTCATAATGAAAAAGATATGAAAAAACTTGTATGATTTACTCTTTCTCGTTTTCTACAACGTCATACTGTATATAGTCCTTACAGGTTACAAAGTTTTATATGTTTCAGGTTACACAGATTTAGCAAGGATCTTATAATGGTTTCACTGTCATATAAAATCTAAAACATTTCAAGAGTAAATCATACACGTTTTGTATATAAAACACATTGCTGGCAGTATAAGTTTTTTCTATATCTTTTCCATATGGGAATGCACAGTATGTTGGAAATGGATGAAATGGATGTGTAACTTTACATCTTAATGCTGATTCCACATGTGTGCTTTCACTGGCCATTGTGTGTAAATATAAATTATGTGTGCTTTTCATTCAATTCTTAAATATCACTTTAAAATAAATGCTTATTAATGTGTTACAAAATGTGTATACAGCTACCTTTCAATTAAGGTTTTGGCTATAGCTCTTCAATAATACATACCAGTCTGAAATAGTTTTAATATGTGTATGTTGATTAACTACATTGGAAAATAGCCCTTACAAAAAAGAACTATTGTAATACCACACAACGTCTAGTTTTATGTTCTATGACATTCTGTAATACCTCTAATATTCCTGCCAGAAGATCATGAGTGTAGAAGTACAGTAAGATGTGCTTTCGTATAGGTACAGACATATGGGCAGGAGGGTAATGGAAGAGAATAAAGATATAATGGACATTAGGACACCTAGTGGTTTGAGGAGAGCATAGCAAGGGTAAACGTAAAGGTAACTGAAATGTGTTTGTGAATATAGAAATGAATATTAAAAATAGCTGTCCAATGTTATAGACTATTTGAAAACATATCTGAATAGTAATCTTACCCTATACTGAAGTGCTGCTTCACTGATGGGACTGAAGTTGTGGTTTTTATGGAGTTTTGAGTCTCGACACACCAAACACACAAGCTGTTTGTCATCTTCACAGTAAAGCTTCAATTCTGAACGGTGCTCACTGCAGAATGGTTCTCTTCGACTTCTCTGCTGCAGGAAAGTCTCACACAGGTTCCTCAGATGAAGGTTAAGAGGAGGCTCATCTTTAGAGGATCTTGTCCTGCAGACAGGACATTCTCTGGATCCTTTGGTTGCCCAAAAATATTTCAGGCAGGCTTCACAGATGCTGTGAGTGCAGGGCAGAATTACTGGATCGTTGAATACTTCACAGCACACAGGACAGGAGAAATCATCCTCAGAAAAAGACTTGGAAGCCATTTCTAGTTGCAGTTACAGCTATGGCTATTTAACATCATCTGCTTTCACTTTCACCCGTCTGAATAGTGTGGACCGATAGCCTACTCACTCAAATAAAATCTTAATGTCACTGACGTAATTCAAGAGAAGATAACAGTGCTCTGAAGAACTGTGTACTTAACAATATACACGCTTATTTAACAACAACAGCTTCAAAACAAAATGTGCAGCAAAAATGACGTTGGGACAAAGTTCAGATCACGATGCAATTAAGTTTCGATTCTACGTTAAATATTGCAATGTCCTACCGCCAGGGGGCAGTGTTGACAGCAAATCCGCGCTGATAGTCATCAGCATGCCAAGCTGTAGCAGAGGGACAAGCTCTCCTCACAGACTTACAGCAGGCAGTTGTTTTCTTCTGTTGAATCCATTGCCAATTGTTTTGATAGATAATGTGGGAGTTGTTGTTGGTGGCAGAATATGACGTTTTTCTGAGCAAAAAACGCTGCCCATTGGCCAAAACTCCCCCCCTATCAAAAGTTTCCCACATCTTAAACCTACACTCTCCTCTCTTTCATATGGGGGGTGGGGGGGGGGACAGATCATTCCAAATGCATGGCAAAGTGCAGGAGGAGTACTGATACCGAAAGAGGCAAATTCTTCGAAATTGCCTTCAAAATTCTGGCAAATCAACGTACTGAATGTAGAAGGCAAAACAGCTATCAGTGTTGTAACCTTAAAACTTTCTGCTTACCTGCTGAACAATAATTTAGTGGATACACTGTACATCAGTTCAGAAGGCTAGTGCGAGGATTTGCAGGTTAAAAGATACAAACATAATATGGCCACTAATGTAAACAGCCGGGAAGGAGAAAAAAATGCCTGCACATGCTTTTCTTAGACCTGTGAGCCCCATGAAACTCTTTGGATGGCCTTCCATTTCTTCCAGGTCCCAGAGCCCCCAGTAAAGCTTGTTAAAGCCTGCTTTCAAGGTCTCCAATTCTGCTGGCTGCATCTGGAGAGACGCATCATGGCAGGGTGTTTAATCTCTTCCCCTGATATTCACCGTGTCGATGGAGCTGATCATTAGGGCATCACACTAGGTTGGAGGTGGAGGGCAACTGCAGAGCGGACTGAGCCTGCCTGTAATTTGTGCATACGTGAATGAATTTGACCACACTAACATCAACAAAAGCCTATGCAAAACAACTCCTTAACAGGAAGGAAGTGGAACCTGACAAGAGCGGTCCAGGAAGCAAAATGATCCCTACGGCACCACATACTGTAACTTTGGAAATTGTTCAGAGCTTAAAACAAAGAACAAATATGTACGACAGGGTTATTGAAGATGGCGGGCCTATAGCTGGCCCATTCTCAGAACTTAAACAGTCACTGTCCAGCCCATGCCTAAGCCCTGTTATGTTATGCGTTGATAGCCTACTCTTAAAAGTTGACAATATGTTTAGGCTGTCATAATATAAACTATTTTTATTTGATTTTTATTTGAACAGTTATGAACATTCATGAAAAGTATAACATGTGAAGAACTGATGGTGATTGCCCTTGACTTAATTTGCATTCTGGGAAATCACCCATGCAGACAGGCATCTCAATCACAGCCGCTTTTGTCACAGTGTCACCACATGGGGGCACTACAGTATAATGGCCATGACCTGCACCACAAAGAAATCATTTCACAGGATTTCAAATCTAGTCATTAAGTAATTAAGGATATTAAGATTGAGGTTCAGATTTGATCAGTTATATAAAAACAAACAAAATAAAACAAAATAACAATGAATACAGCAACACAGACCGATGGCATTAATGAAAAGGGAAAATATGCCTTCTGGTCATCGATATACTGTAGATATCCTAACATCAGAACCAACCGCGAAAAAAAAAACTAATTTATTCCCATGGCAATAACCCAATTAAATATAGCCGCAAGCGGCGATGGCGGGCCCGAGCACCTGCGGTGCGGAACCGTGACATTTGTGGAATCTAACAAAGCAACACGTACTTGTTGGTGGGCATGTGCATGAGCAACACACATGCCCACCAAATTTGGTTAATTTTCATCAATGTATGTGTCAACCACAACAGACAACATGCTAGGTGGCGCTATAGAGTCCGAAAACCACACCCAAGGCCAGAGCTCTGTCTATGACTAGTGGCAGCAATAACACACAAGCTTACCGAATTGTCGTGAATGTATGCGTCAACAATAATAGACAATGTGCTAGGTGGCGCTATAGAGTCTCTAAGCCACACCCTAGGCCAGAGCTCTATCCCTGACAAGCAGTAGCAATAGCACACATGCCCAACAAATGTGGTTCATTTTCGTGAATGTGTCAACCAGAATAGACAATGTGCTAGGTGGCGCTATAGAATCCCTAAGCCACACCCTAGGCCAGAGCTCTATCCCTGACTAGCAGTAGCAATAACACACATGCCCATCAAATGTGGTTCATTTTCGTGAATGTATCAACCATGACAGACAATGCGCTAGGTGGCGCTATAGAGTATCTAAGCCACACCCTAGGCCAGTGCTCTGTTTCTGACTTGCGGCAGTAATAAAACACAAGCTCACTAAATTTGATTCATTTTCTTGAATGTATATGTGAACCACAACAAACAACGCTCTAGGTGGCGCTATAGAGTTCCAAAGCCACACCTTAGGCCAGAGCTCTGTCTCTGACTAGTAATAGGAATAACACACAAGCCCATCAAATTTGGTTAATTTTCGTGAATGTATGTGTCATCCACAACAGACAATGCGCTAGGTGGCGCTATAGAGTCCCTAAGCCAGACCCTAGGCCAGAGCTCTGTCTTTGACTACTGATAGCAATAGCACACAAGCCCACCAAATTTGGTTCATTTTCGTGAATGTATGTGTCAACCACAACAGACAACGCACTAGGTGGCGCTATAGAGTCCCTACGCCACACCCTAGGCCAAAGCTCTGTCTCTGACTAGCCATAGCAATAACACACAAGTCCACCAAATTTGGTTCATTTTTGTGAATGTTTGTGTCAACCACAACAGATAACGTGCTGCTAGGTGGCGCTATAGAGCCCCAAAGCCACACCTTAGGCCAGAGCTCTGTCTCTGACTAGCAGAAGCAATTCCACATGTAGCTGCCAAATTACATCCAATTCACAACCTTTTTTCTGCCTATGACACCAACTTCCTGTTTCTTTATAAAACGCCATAATTCAAACCTTCGTCATTTCAATATACTTCAAAAATTCAAAAATCTGGTCGCAATTCCTTTCGGGCAACCCCTCAAGATCATTTTAGTGCTTATATGACATGATTTCGATAAACCGTCTAGGAGAAGTATTTCAAAATACGTGACGTGCAAAAATCATAATCATAATCATAACTCAAATTCTTCTAAGATTCACTGTGTAGTGTCAATGTAAAAGTTGTTGAGATTAATACAATACATATGCCCACCAAATTTGGTTCATTTTCGTGCATGTATGTGTCAAACACAACAGAAACCGCGCTAGGTGGCGCTATAGAGTCCCTGAGCCACACCCGTGGCCAGAGCTCTGTCTTTGAGTAGAAGCATCAATTCCAAAGGTAGTTGCCAAATTTCAAGAGTTTTAGAGCATGTCAAGTTGGTGAAAAAGGGCAAAACATGTCCGGTAAGAGGAAAATACTATAATAAGAATAATAAATATAGCCGCAAGCGGCGATGGCGGGCCCGAGCACCTGCGGTGCGGAGACCTGTGAAATTTCGGAATCTAACAAAGCATTATGTGTGTGCTGGTGGGCATGTGCATGAGCAACACACATGCCAACCAAATTTGGTCAATTTTCCTGAATGTATGTGCCAACTACAACAGACAACATGCTAGGTGGCGCTATAGAGTCCCTAAGCCACACCCTAGGCCAGAGCTCTATCTCTGACTATCGATAGCAATAACGCACAAGCCCACCAAATTTGGTTCATTTTCATGAATGTGTGTGTCAACCACAACAGACAATGCGCTAGGTGGCGCTATACAGTCCCTAAGACACCCTTGGCCAGAGCGCTGTCTCTGAATAGCTATAGCAATAACACACATGCCCACCAAATTTGGTTCATTTTCGTGAATGTATGTGTCAACCACAACAGACAATGCGCTAGGTGGGCTCTAGAGTCCCTAAGCCACACTCTAAGCCAGAGCTCTGTCTCTGACTAGTGGTAGCACTAACACCAGATAACCAGTGTGTTGATTGGTGTACTGTAAATCATGCATCTGTAAGGCTTACATCAATATCTTTGCTTCAGATCATTGAATTCATAAAACCTGTTGCTGTATTTAATGTGTGTGTGTGTCTTGATGTAAACAAAACATAACTAAGTCATGATTGTTTGACTTTTCTGTATTCTGGTTATTACATGCTATTCCAACCAAGCATTTTTGTGAGGATAAGAACTTGGGTCTGGCTTAGTCAGTCCCCAATTCAATCACTAAAAATGACTTAACCTGAATAAAATCATCATACACATGACTTTTTCTTTACCTTTTACTTTACATCACACTGTCATTCTTGACCGACTCATGGCAAATCTGGCCATTCATTTTCATGTGGATCAAGGAAGGGAGAGAGAGTGTGTGTGTATATGTGTGTGTGTGTGTGTGTGTGTGTGTGTCTGTGTGGAAAGAACGGGGGAGGGGGAACAATGCAGCTGAGAGAGAGAGAGAGAGAGAGAGAGAGAGAGAGAGAGAGAGACAAATGGATCAATAGAATATACACTTTTTTGATCCCGTGAGAGAAATTAATTTCTCTGCATGTAACCCAATTTAACCGAATTAGTGAACACACACAGCACACAGTGAACACACAGTGAGGTGAATCACACACTGACCAGCGGTGCTGGGAGAGCAGTGAGAGGTTGTGTGTGTGTGTGTGTGTGTGTGTGTGTGTGTGTGTGTGTGTGTGTGTGTGTGTGTGTGTGTGTGTGTGTTTGTGTGTGTGTGTGTGTGTGTGTGAGTGAGTGAGGAGAGTGTGTGTGTGTGAGTGAGAGTGTGTGTGTGTGTGAGTGAGTGATTGAGTGACCAGGAGTCCCATTTGGGTCACGGACCGCAGGTGCTTGGGCCCATCAATGCCCCTTGCGGCCTTTTTGTGTCTTAAAAGACACCCCAATTCAAACATTCACCATTTCAATATACTTCACAATTCCTCTTGGGCAACCCCTCAAGATCATTTTACTGCTGATATGATATGATTCGATAAACCCTTGGTCTGATTCGATAAACCGTCTAAGTGTTTCAAAATACATGACTTTACTGTATTCTGGTTATTACATGCCATTCCAACCAAGCATTTTTACGAGGATTAGAACTTGGGTCTGACTTAGTCACTCCCCAATTCAATCACAAAAATGACTTAACCTGAGTAAAATCTTCATACACATGATCTTTTCTTTACCTTTTACTTTGCATCACACTGTCATTCTTGACTCTGTGTGTGTGTGTGTGTGTGTGTGTGTGTGTGTGTGTGTCTGTGTCTGTGTCTGTGTCTGAGTCTCTGTGTAGCAAGCGGGGGAGGTTAGAGAGACATCCAGCTGGGAGAGAGGGGGGTCATGGGGCTAAGACAGTAGTTCTGTGTGTAACACGCGCGGGCAGAAAGGAGCGGATAGGAGAGACCATAGTCATATGAAAACCTGAATAACTCACTTTCTGTTAATGTGGCTAACGCCAAAATTTCAGCATAGGTTCATATGAGTATTAATATTTGTAAACTCACTTCATAATATTTTAGGTAAAACTATGTGTCAACCACGATCATTAATACACTATTGAGTGACAGAATTAATGCCACATCAAAACTTGTATATGACTGTGACTACAAACACACTAACTAATACTCCACTTAATTTGATCCAAATTAGTCACTGTTTTCTGCCTATAACGCCAACTTCCTGTTTCTTTTACAAGACGCCTGGATTCAAACCTTCGCCATTTCAATATACTTTTGAAATTCAAAAATCTGGTCGCAATTTCTCTTGGGCAACCCCTCAAGATTATTTTACTGCTGAAATGACATAGTTTCGATAAACCGTCTAGGAGAAGTATTTCAAAATACATGATGTGCAAAAATCAGAAAATCTCACATAATTCAAATTCTTTTAATATTCACTATATAGTTTAAATGTAAAACTTGTTCAGAATAATACAACACACATGTCCACCAAATTTGGTTCATTTCCGTGAATGTATGCGTCAACCACAGTAGACGGCGCGCTAGGTGGCGCTATACAGTCCCTGAGCCACACCCTAGGCCAAACCTTTGTCTCTAAGTACAGTTAACAATTCCACATCTAGCTGCCAAATTACAAGAGTTTTAGTGCATGTCAAGTTGGTGAAAAAGGGCGAAAAAGTTAAGAGTAAGAGGAATAGAAGTATAATAATAATAATAATAATCTGAGCAAAAACAATAGGGCCTTGCACCTACGGTGCAGCCACTTTCAGTGGCCGCACCTCGGTGCTCGGGCCCTAATAAATATAGCCGCAAGCGGCGATGGCGGGCCCGAGCACCTGCGGTGCGGAGACCTGTGACATTTCGGAATCTAACAAAGCAACATGTGCGTGTTGGTGGGCATGTGCATGAGCAACACACATGCCCACCAAATTTGGTCAATTTTCCTGAATGTATGTGTCAACCACAAAAGACAACACGCTAGGTGGCGTTGTAGAGTCCCTAAGCCACACCCTAGGCCAGAGCTCTATCTCTGACTATCGATAGCAATAACGCACAAGCCCACCAAATTTGGTTAATTTTCGTGAATGTGTGTGTCAACCACAACACAATGCGCTAGGTGGCGCTATAGAGTCCCTAAGCCACACCCGAGGCCAGAGCTCTGTCTCTGAATAACTATAGCAATAACACACATGCCCACCAAATTTGGTTCATTTTGGTGAATGTACGTGTCAACCACAACAGACAATGCATTAGGTGGCGCTCTAGAGTCCCTAAGCCACACTCTAGGCCAGAGCATTGTCTCTGACTACCGATGGCAATAACACACAAGCCCACCAAATTTGGTTAATTTTCGTGAATGTTTGTGTCAACCACAACAGACAACGCACTAGGTGGCGCTATAGAGTTCCAAATCCACACCTTAGAACAGAGCTCTGTCTCTGACCATTGATAGCAATAACACACAAGCCCACCAAATTTGGTTAATTTTCGTGAATGTTTGTGTCAACCACACCAGATAACGTGCTGCTAGGTGGCGCTATAGAGTCCCGAAGCCACACCTTAAGCCAGAGCTCTGTCTCTGACTAACGGTAGTAATAACACACAAGCCCACCAAATTTGGTTCATTTTTGTGAATGTATGAGTCAACCACAGACAACGTGCTAGGTGGCGTTATAGAGTCCTTAAGCCACACCCTAGGTCAGAGCTCTGTCTCTGACTACCGATAGCAATAACACACGAGCCCACCAAATTTGGTTCATTTTCGTGAATGTATGTGTCAACCACAACAGACAACGCACTAGGTGGCGCTATAGAGTCCCTACGCCACACCCTAGGCCAAAGCTCTGTCTCTGACTAGCGATAGCAATAACACATATGTCCACCAAATTTGGTTCATTTTCGTGAATGTTTGTGTCAACCACAACAGATAACGTGCTACTAGGTGGCGCTATAGAGTCCCTAAGCCACACCCTAGGCCAGAGCTCTGTCTCTGACTAGCGATAGCAATAACACATAAGTCCACCAAATTTGGTTCATTTTCGTGAATGTTTGTGTCAACCACAACAGATAACGTGCTACTAGGTGGCGCTATAGAGTCCCTAAGCCACACCTTAGGCCAGAGCTCTGTCTCTGACTAGCGATAGCAAAAACACATAAGTCCACCAAATTTGGTTCATTTTCGTGAATGTTTGTGTCAACCGCTACTAGGTGGCGCTATAGAGTCCCTAAGCCACACCCTAGGCCAGAGCTCTGTCTCTGACTAGCGATAGCAATAACACATAAGTCCACCAAATTTGGTTCATTTTCGTGAATGTTTGTGTCAACCACAACAGATAACGTGCTACTAGGTGGCGCTATAGAGTCCCTAAGCCACACCTTAGGCCAGAGCTCTGTCTCTGACTAGCGATAGCAAAAACACATAAGTCCACCAAATTTGGTTCATTTTCGTGAATGTTTGTGTCAACCACAACAGATAACGTGCTACTAGGTGGCGCTATAGAGTCCCGAAGCCACACCTTAGGCCAGAGCTCTGTCCCTGACTAGCAGAAGCAATTCCACATGTAGCTGCCAAATTACATCCAATTTATAACCTTTTTTCTGCTTATAACACCAACTTCCTGTTTCGTAATAAGACGCCATAATTCAAACCTTCGCCATTTCGATATGCTTCGAAAATTCAAAAATCTGTTCGCAATTCCTCTCGGGCAACCCCTCAAGATCGTTTTACTGCTCATATGACATGATTTCAATAAACCGTCTAGGAGAAGTGTTTCAAAATACATGATGTGCAAAAATCATAATCATAATCATAACTCAAATTTGTTTAAGATTCACTATGTAGTGTAAATGTAAAAATTGCTCAGATTTATACAACACATCTGCCTACCAAATTTGGTTCATTTCCGTGCATGCACATGTCAACCACAACAGACAGCGCGATAGGTGGCGCTATAGACCCCCTGAGCCACACCCTAGGCCAGGGCTCTGTCTCTCAGTATCAAATGCAATTCTACATATGCCTGCCAAATTACAAGAGTTTTGGAGCATGCCAAGTTGGTGAAACGGCCAAACGGGCTAAGACGAAGAGAGAATAATAATAAATATAGCCGCAAGCGGCGATGGCGGGCCCGAGCACCTGCGGTGCGGAGACCTGTGACATTTCGGAATCTAACAAAGCAACATGTGCGTGTTGGTGGGCATGTGCATGAGCAACACACATGGCCACCAAATTTGGTCAATTTTCCTGAATGTATGTGTCAACCACAACAGACAACACGCTAGGTGGCGCTATAGAGTCCCTAAGCCACACCCCAGGCCAGAGCTCTATCTCTGACTATCGATAGCAATAACGCACAAGCCCACCAAATTTGCCTAATTTTCGTGAATGTGTGTGTCAACCACAACAGACAATGCACTAGGTGGCGTTATACAGTCCCTAAGCCACAATCTAAGCCAGAGCTCTGTCTCTGACTAGTGGTAGCAAAAACACACAAGCCCACTAAATTTGGCTCATTTTCATGAATATATGAGTCAACCACAGTACACAACGCGCTACGTGGCGCTATAGAGCTCCTAAGCCACACCCTAGGCCAGAGCTCTATCTCTGTATCCATATTTGTTGTCCAAATTTGAGATGATAACCAGTGTGTTGATATGGTGTACTGTAAATCATGCATCTGTAAGGCTTACATCAATATCTTTGCTTCAGATCATTGAATTCATAAAATCTGTTGCTGTTTTTAATGTGTATGTGTGTCTTGATGTAAACAAAACGTAACTAAGTCATGATTGTTTGACTTTTCTGTATTCTGGTTATTACATGCTATTCCAACCAAGCATTTTTGTGAGGAAAAGAACCACTTTAGTGGTGGACTGGTCGGGGATTGAACCGGCAACCCTCCAGTTACAAGCCCAAAGCCCTAACCAGTAAGCCCAGCTGCCTCAAGGGGGGGGGGGGGGGTTGTGTGTGTGTGTGTGTGTGTGTGTGTGTGTGTGTGTGTGTGTGTGTGTGTGTGTGTGTGTGTGTGTGTGTGTGTGTGTGTGTGTGTGTGTGTGTGTGTGTGTGTGTGTGTGTGTGTGTGTGTGTGTGTGTGATTGGTGAGTGAGTGTGTGAGTGAGGAGAGTGTGTGTGTGTGTGTGTGTGAGTGAGTGAGTGAGTGAGTGAGTGACCAGGAGTCCCTAACTGCTGATATGATATGATTCGATAAACCCTTGGTTTGATTCGATAAAGCGTCTAGGACAAGTTTTTCAAAATACATGACTTTACTGTATTCTGGTTATTACATGCCATTCCAACCAAGCATTTTTATGAGGATTAGAACTTGGGTCTGACTTAGTCAGTCCCCAATTCTATCACAAAAATGACTTAACCTGAGTAAAATCTTTATACACATGATCTTTTCTTTACCTTTTACTTTGCATCACACTGTCATTCTTGACTCTCTGTGTGTGTGTTTGTGTGTGTGTGTGTGTGTCTGTGTGTGTGTGTCTGTGTCTGTGTCTGAGTCTCTGTGTGGAAAGCGGGGGAGGTTAGAGAGACATCCAGCTGGGAGAGAGGGGAGGGGTAGGAAGAACTGTGGGGGGAGGGAAACAGACAAGGAGGGGGAGAGTGGGCGAGCCACAGTGAGGGAGCCAGACCGTGCGCCGCTAGGCACACAGACCTATAAAAACCTAATAAACCTAAATATCTCACTTTCTGTTAACATGGTTAAAATCAAAATTGCAGCATAGGTTGATATGATTATAATTATTCATCAACTCGCTTCAAAATATTTTAGCTAAAACTGTGTCCACCACAATCATTAATGCGCTTTTAAAAAACACAAACAACACCAAATTCAAAACTTTGTATATGACTGTCACTACAAACACACTAACTAATACTCCATCAAATTTCATCCAAATTAGTCACTGTTTTCTGCCTATAACACCAACTTATTGTTTCTTTTATAAGACACCTAGATTCAAACCTTCGCCATTTCGATATACTTTTGAAATTCAAAAATCTGGTCGCAATTCCTTTCGGGCAACCCCTCAAGATCATTTTAGTGCTTATATGACACGATTTCGATACACCGTCTAGGAGAAGTGTTTCAAAATACGTGATGTGCAAAAATCATAATCATAATCATAACTCAAATCCTTCTAAGATTTACTATATGGTTTAAATGTAAAAGTTGTTCAGATTAATACAACGCATATGCCCACCAAATTTGGTTCATTTTCGTGCATGCATGTGTCAAACACAACAGAAACCGCGCTAGGTGGCGCTATAGAGTCCCTGAGCCACACCCTAGGCCAAAGCTCTGTCTCTGAGTTTCGATTGCAATTCTACAAATGGCTGCCAAATTACAAGAGTTTTAGAGCATGCCAAGTTGGTGAAAAAAAAAAAACAGGTAAGACGGAAAAAGAATAATAATAATAATAATAAATATAGCCGCAAGCGGCGATGGCGGGCCCGAGCACCAGCGGTGCGGAGACCTGTGAGATTTTGGAATCTAACAAAGCAACATGTGCGTGTTGGTGGGCATGTGCATGAGCAACACACATGCCCACCAAATTTGGTCAATTTTCCTGAATGTATGTGTCAGCCACAACAAACAATATGCTAGGTAGCGCTATAGAGTCCCTAAGCCACACCCTAGGCCAGAGCTCTATCTCTGACTATCAATAGCAATAACGCTAGACAGACATAGACAGAGGGGGTAGAGACAAATGGATCAATAGAATAGAATATACACTTTTTTGATCCCGTGAGGGAAATTTATTTCTCTGCATGTAACCCAATTTAACCAAATTAGTGAACACACACAGCACACAGTGAACACACAGTGAGGTGAATCACACACTGACCCAGAGCAGTGAGCTGCCTGCCCAACCAGCGGTGCTGGGGGAGCAGTGAAGGGTTAGGTGCCTTGCTCAAGGGCACTTTAGTGGTGGACTGGTTGGGGATTGAACTGGCAACCTTCCAGTTACAAGCCCCAAGCCCTAACCAGTAGGCCACGGCTGCCCAGAGGGAAGGAGGGAGGGAGGGAGGAAAGAGGGAGGGAGGGAGGGAGGGAGGGTGTGTGTGTGTGTGTGTGTGTGTGTGTGTGTGTGTGTGTGTGTGTGTGTGTGTGTGTGTGTGTGTGTGTGTGTGCGCGCGAGAGAGAGAGAGATTGACGGGGGAGGGGTGAGAGAGTGTCTGTGAGTCTGTGTAGAGAATTAGCAGGGGACGAGAGAGACATGCAGCTGAGAGAGAGAGCACCTACTCCTGCTCAGCTAAATGGATGGAGTATAAGACACATGCAAACACAAATAAACCTAAATACTCACTTACTGTGAACATGGCTAAAGTCAAAATTTCAAAATTGCAGCATAGGTTGATATGATTATAATTATTCGTCAACTCGCTTCAAAATATTTTAGCTAAAACTGTGTCCACCACAATCATTAATGCACTTTTAAAAAACACAAACAACACCAAATTCAAAACTTTGCATATGACTGTCACTACAAACACACTAACTAATACTCCATCAAATTTCATCCAAATTAGTCACTGTTTTCTACCTATAACACCAACTTTCTGTTTCTTTTACAAGACACCTAGATTCAAACCTTCGCCATTTCAATATACTTTTGTATACTTTTTAATATACTATACTCAGAGCAGTGAGCTGCCTGCCCAACCAGCGGCGCTCAGGGAGCAGTCAGGGGTTAGGTGCCTTGCTCAAGGGCACTTCAGCTGTGGACTGGTTAGGGATCGAACCGGCAATCCTCCAGCTACAAGCCCCAAGCCCTAACCAGTAGGCCACGGTTGCCCAAAGGGTGTGTGTGTGTGTGTGTGTGTGTGTGTGTGTGTGTGTGTGTGTGTGTGTGTGTGTGTGTGTGTGTGTGTGTGTGTGTGTGTGTGTGTGTGTGTGTGTGTGTGTGTGTGTGTGTGTGTGTGTGTGTGTGTGTGTGTGTGTGTCTGTCTCTGTGTCTCTAGAAAGCCGCGCGTGTGTCAATGTATGTGTGTGTGTTAGTTAGGGAGGACCCGAGAAGGGGGGTGACAGAGTGCGTGCGTGTGTCTGTTAGTTGCAACAGAGAGAGAGGCAGAGAAGGACAAAGAGGAGGGGCTGTGTGATTGGGCAAATATGAAATTAAAAATAACTCACTTTCTGTTAACATGGTTAAAATCAAAATTGCAGCATAGCTTGATATGATTATAATCATTCATCAACTCGCTTCAAAATATTTTAGCTAAAACTGTATCCACCACAATCATTAATGCGCTTTTAAAAATCACAAACAACACCAAATTCAAAACTTTGTATATGACTGTCACTACAAACACACTAACTAATACTCCATCAAATTTCATCCAAATTAGTCACTGTTTTCTGCCTATAACACCAACTTTTTGTTTCTTTTATAAGACACCTAGATTCAAACCTTCGCCATTTCAATATACTTTTGAAATTCAAAAATCTGGTCGCAATTCCTCTCGGGCAACCCCTCAAGATCATTTTACTGCTGAAAGGACATGATTTCGATAAACCGTCTAGGAGAAGTGTTTCAAAATACGTGATGTGCAAAAATCATAATCATAATCATAACTCAAATTCCTCTAAGATTTACTATATCATTTAAATGTAAAAGTTGTTCAGATTAGTACAACACATATGCCCACCAAATTTGGTTCATTTTCGTGCATGTATGTGTCAAACACAACAGAAACCGCGCTAGGTGGCGCTATAGAGTCCCTGAGCCACACCCTAGGCCAAAGCTCTGTCTCTGAGTTTCGATTGCAATTCTACAAATGGCTGCCAAATTACAAGAGTTTTAGAGCATGCCAAGTTGGTGAAAAAAAAAAAACAGGTAAGACGGAAAAAGAATAATAATAATAATAATAATAATAATAATAATAATAATAATCTGAGCAGAAACAATAGGGCCTTGCACCTACGGTGCAGCCGCTGCTACAGCGGCCGCACCTCGGTGCTCGGGCCCTAATAATAATAATAATAATAATCTGAGCAGAAACAATAGGGCCTTGCACCTATGGTGCAGCCGCTGCTACAGCGGCCGCACCTCGGTGCTCGGGCCCTAAATATAGCCGCAAGCGGCGATGGCGGGCCCGAGCACCTGCGGTGCGGAGACCTGTGACATTTCGGAATCTAACAAAGCAACATGAGGCGTGTTGGTGGGCATGTGCATGAGCAACACACATGGCCACCAAATTTGGTCAATTTTCTTGAATGTATGTGTCAACCACAACAGACAACGCGCTAGGTGGCGCTATAGAGTCCCTAAGCCACACCCTAGGCCAGAGCTGTTCTTCACTAGCGGTAGTAATAACACACAAGCTCGTGAAATTTGATTCATTTTTGTGAATGTAAATGTCAACCCAAAACGGGTAACACGCTAAGTGGCGCTATAGAGTCCCTAAGCCACACCCTCAGCCAGAGCTTTGTCTCTGAATAGCGATGGCAATAACACATGTGCCTACCAAATTTGGTTCATTTTCGTGAATGTATGTTTTAACCACAACAGACAACGCACTAGGTGGCGCTATAGAGTCCCTAAGCCACAACCTAGGCCAAAGCTCTGTCTCTGACTAGCGATAGCAATAACACATAAGTCCACCAAATTTTGTTCATTTTCGTGAATGTTTAAGTCAACCACAACAGATAACGTGCTTCTAGGTGGCGCTATAGAGTCCCTAAGCCACACCCTAGGCCAGAGCTCTGTCTCTGACTAGTGATAGCAATAACACATAAGTCCACCAAATTTGGTTCATTTTCGTGAATGTTTGTTTCAACCACAACAGATAATGTGCTACTAGGTGGCGCTATGGAGTCCCTAAGCCACACCCGAGGCCAGAGCTCTGTCTTTATCTAGCGGCAGCAATAACACTCAAGCCCACCAAATGTGGTTCATTTTTGTGAATGTTTGTGTCAACCACAGCAAACAATGCTCTAGGTGGCGCTATAGAGTCCCTAAGTCAGACCTTTGGCCAGAGCTCTGTCTCTGACTAGCAATAGGAATAACACACAAGCCCATCAAATTTGGTTAATTTTCTTGAATGTACATGTCAACCATAACAGGCAATGTGCTAGGTGGCGCTATAGAGTCCCTAAGCCACAACCGAGGCCAGAGCTCTGTTTTTATCTAGCGGCAGCAATAACACACAAGCCCACCAAATTTGGTTCATTTTTGTGAATGTTTGTGTCAACCACAACAAACAATGCTCTAGGTGGCGCTATAGAGTCCCTAAGCCACACCTTGGGCCAGAGTTTGTCTCTGACTAGCAATAGGGATAACACACAAGCCCATCAAATCGGGTTAATTTTCGTGAATGTATGTGTCAACCACAACAGGCAATGCACTAGGTGGCGGTATAGAGTCCCTTAGCCACACCCTAGGCCAGAGCTCTGTCTCTGACTAGAAATAGCAATAACACACAAGCCCACCAAATTTGGTTCATTTTTGTGAATGTATGTGTCAACCACAACAGACAACCCGACAGAGCGTTCTTAAGCCTTCTTTAATCATTGTCTAATATTAAGGAAAGTTTAAGATCTATTAACCAAGGTGTTGTCACACACACACATGGCAAATAAGTTGCAGGATTGTGGTGCCTTCTCTCATCCTCAAGAGAGCCAGAGAGGCATGGGGGATGGGTGAGAGAGTGTGTGGGGGTCGGTATGCAAATGAGGGGGGGGGGCATGGGGCTAAGATAGAAAGAGAGAGAGGGAGGGAGGCAGAGGGGTCAAGGAGGAGGCCGTGTGTGTGCGTAACTCTCTGGAAAGCTTGCGCGTGTGTAATGTGTGTGCGGTTACATGTGGTTCTGTGTGTGTAACAGGCCCAACATGAAGGCGCGGATGAGGAAAGATAGTAACACAGAGCCATCTTCATATGAAAACCTAAATAACTCACTTTCTGTTAATGTGGTTAAAGTCAAAATTGCAGCATAGGTTAATATGATTATTATTATTCATCAACTTGCTTCAATATATTTTAGCTAAAACTGTGTCCACCACAATCATTAATGCGCTTTTAAAAAACACAAACAACACCAAATTCAAAACTTTGTATATGACTGTCACTACAAACACACTAACTAATACTCTATTAAATTTCATCCAAATTAGTCACTGTTTTCTGCCTATAACACCAACTTTTTGTTCCTTTTATAAGACACCTAGGTTCAAACCTTCGCCATTTCGATATAGTTTTGAAATTCAAAAATCTGTTCGCAATTTCTCTTGGGCAACCCCTCAAGATCATTTTACTGCTAAAATGACATGATTTCGACAAACCGTCTAGGAGAAGTGTTTCAAAATACATGATGTGCAAAAATCAGAAAATCTCACATAATTCAAATTCTTTTAATATTTACTATATAGTTCCAATGTAAAAGTTGTTCGGATTAATACAACACACATGCCCACCAAATTTGGTTCATTTTCGTGCATGTATGTGTCAAACACAACAGAAATCGCTCTAGGTGGCGCTATAGAGTCCCTGAGCCACACCCGTGGCCAGAGCTCTGTCTCTGAGTAGCGACGGTAATTCCACATGTAGCTACCAAATTACAAGAGTTTTGGAGCATGCCAAGTTGGTGAAAAAGGGCCGCACGGGCTAAGAGGAAAAGAGAATAATAAGAATAATAATAATAATAAGAATAATCTGAGCAAAAACAATAGGGCCTTGCACCTACGGTGCAGCCGCTGCTACAGCGGCCGCACCTCGGTGCTCGGGCCCTAAATATAGCCGCAAGCGGCGATGGCGGGCCCGAGCACCAGCGGTGCGGAGACCTGTGAGATTTCGGAATCTAACAAAGCAACATGTGCGTGTTGGTGGGCATGTGCATGAGCAACACACATGCCCCCCAAATTTGGTCAATTTTCCTGAATGTATGTGTCAGCCACAACAGACAATATGCTAGGTAGCGCTATAGAGTCCCTAAGCCACACCCTAGGCCAGAGCTCTATCTCTGACTATCGATAGCAGTAACACTAGACAGACACAGACAGAGGGGGTAGAGACAAATGGATCAATAGAATAGAATATACACTTTTTTGATCCCGTGAGGGAAATTTATTTCTCTGCATGTAACCCAATTTAACCAAATTAGTGAACACACACAGCACACAGTGAACACACAGTGAGGTGAATCACACACTGACCCAGAGCAGTGAGCTGCCTGCCCAACCAGCGGTGCTGGGGGAGCAGTGAGGGGTTAGGTGCCTTGCTCAAGGGCACTTTAGTGGTGGACTGGTTGGGGATTGAACCGGCAACCTTCCAGTTACAAGCCCCAAGCCCTAACCAGTAGGCCACGGCTGCCCAGAGGGAAGGAGGGAGGGAGGAAAGAGGGAGGGTGTGTGTGTGTGTGTGTGTGTGTGTGTGTGTGTGTGTGTGTGTGTGTGTGTGTGTGTGTGTGTGTGTGTGTGTGTGTGTGTGTGTGTGTGTGTGTGTGTGTGTGTGTGTGTGTGTGTGTGTGTGTGTGCGTTTGTGTGTGTGTGTGCGCGTTTGTGTGTGTGTGTGCGCGCGCGCGTGCGTGCGTGAGAGAGAGAGAGAATGACGGGGGAGGGGTGAGAGAGTGTCTGTGAGTCTGTGTAGAGAAGTAGCAGGGGACGAGAGAGACATGCAGCTGAGAGAGAGAGCACCTACTCCTGCTCAGCTAAATGGATGGAGTATAAGACATATGCAAACACAAATAAACCTAAATACTCACTTACTGTGAACATGGCTAAAGTCAAAATTTCAAAATTGCAGCATAGGTTGATATGATTATAATTATTCGTCAACTCGCTTCAAAATATTTTAGCTAAAACTGTGTCCACGACAATCATTAATGCACTTTTAAAAAACACAAACAACACCAAATTCAAAACTTTGCATATGACTGTCACTACAAACACACTAACTAATACTCCATCAAATTTCATCCAAATTAGTCTGTTTTCTACCTATAACACCAACTTTCTGTTTCTTTTACAAGACACCTAGATTCAAACCTTCGCCATTTCAATATACTTTTGTATACTTTTTAATATACTATACTCAGAGCAGTGAGCTGCCTGCCCAACCAGCGGCGCTCAGGGAGCAGTCAGGGGTTAGGTGCCTTGCTCAAGGGCACTTCAGCTGTGGACTGGTCAGGGATCAAACCGGCAATCCTCCAGCTACAAGCCCCAAGCCCTAACCAGTAGGCCACGGTTGCCCAAAGTGTGTGTGTGTGTGTGTGTGTGTGTGTGTGTGTGTGTGTGTGTGTGTGTGTGTGTGTGTGTGTGTGTGTGTGTGTGTGTGTGTGTGTGTGTGTGTGTGTGTGTCTGTGTGTGTGTGTGTGTGTGTGTCTGTCTCTGTGTCTCTAGAAAGCCGCGCGTGTGTCAATGTGTGTGTGTTAGTTAGGGAGGACCCGAGAAGGGGGGTGACAGAGTGCGTGCGTGTGTCTGTTAGTTGCAACAGAGAGAGAGGCAGAGAAGGACAGAGAGGAGGGGCTGTGTGATTGGGCAAATATGAAATTAAAAATAACTTTCTGTTAACATGGTTAAAATCAAAATTGCAGCATAGCTTGATATGATTATAATCATTCATCAACTCGCTTCAAAATATTCTAGCTAAAACTGTATCCACCACAATCATTAATGCGCTTTTAAAAATCACAAACAACACCAAATTCAAAACTTTGTATATGACTGTCACTACAAACACACTAACTAATACTCCATCAAATTTCATCCAAATTAGTCACTGTTTTCTGCCTATAACACCAACTTTTTGTTTCTTTTATAAGACACCTAGATTCAAACCTTCGCCATTTCAATATACTTTTGAAATTCAAAAATCTGGTCGCAATTCCTCTCGGGCAACCCCTCAAGATCATTTTAGTGCTTAAATTACATGATTTCGATAAACCGTCTAGGAGAAGTGTTTCAAAATACATGACGTGTAAAAATCATAATCATAATCATAACTCAAATTCTTCTAAGATTCACTATATTGTTTAAATGTAAAAGTTGTTCAGATTAATAAAACACACATGTCTACCAAATTTAGTTCATTTTCGTGTATGTATGTGTCAACCACAACAGACAACACGCTAGGTGGCGCTATACTGCCCCTGAGCCACACCCTAGGCCAGAGCTCTGGTTCTGAGTAGCGTTACTAATTCCACACGTAGCTGCCAAATTTCAAGAGTTTTAGAGCATGCCAAGTTGGTGAAAAAAGGAGTTAGGTAAGACGGAAAAAACTATAATAATAATCTGAGCAAAAACAATAGGGCCTTGCACCTACGGTGCAGCCACTTTCAGTGGCCGCACCTCGGTGCTCGGGCCCTAAATATAGCCGCAAGCGGCGATGGCGGGCCCGAGCACCTGCGGTGCGGAGACCTGTGACATTTCGGAATCTAACAAAGCAACATGTGCGTGTTGGTGGGCATGTGCATGAGCAACAAACATGCCCACCAAATTTGGTCAATTTTGTGTCAACCACAACAAACAACGCTCTAGGTGGCGCTATAGAGTTCCTAAGCCACACCCTAGGCCAGAGCTCTGTCTCTGACTAGCAATAGGAATAACACACAAGCCCACCAAATTTGGTTCATTTTCGTGAATGTATGTGTCAACCACAACAGACAACGCACTAGGTGGCGCTATAGAGTCCCTACGCCACACCCTAGGCCAAAGCTCTGTCTCTGACTAGCCATAGCAATAACACACAAGTCCACCAAATTTGGTTCATTTTCGTGAATGTTTGTGTCAACCACAACAGATAACATGCTGCTAGGTGGCGCTGTAGAGTCCCGAAGCCACACCCTTGGCCAGAGCTCTGTCTCTGACTAGCCATAGCAATAACACACATGCCCACCAAATTTGGTCAATTTTCCTGAATGTATGTGTCAACCACAACAGACAACACACTAGGTGGCGCTATAGAGTCCCTAAGCCACACCCTAGGCCAGAACTCTAAATCTGACTATGGATAGCAATAACGCACAAGCCCACCAAATTTGGTTCATTTTCGTGAATGTGTGTGTCAACCACAACAGACAATGCGCTAGGTGGCGCTATAGAGTCCTTAAGCCACACCCTAGGCCAGAGCCCTGTCTCTGACTAGCCAAAGCAATAACACACAAGTCCACCAAATTTGGTTCATTTTCGTGAATGTTTGTGTCAACCACAACATATAACATGCTGCTAGGTGGCGCTGTAGAGTCCCGAAGCCACACCCTTGGCCAGAGCTCTGTCTCTGACTAGCCATAGCAATAACACACAAGTCCACCAAATTTGGTTCATTTTCGTTAATGTATGTGTCAACCACAACAGACAATGCACTGCTAGGTGGCGCTATAGAGTCCCTAAGCCACACCTTAGGCCAGCGCTCTGTCTCTGAGTAGCAGTAGCAATTCCACATGTAGCTGCCAAATTACATCCAAATTAGTCACTGTTTTCTGCCTATAACACCAACTTCCTGTTTCTTTAATAATACGCCATAATTCAAACCTTCGCCATTTCAATATACTTTTGAAATTCAAAAATCTGGTCGCAATTTCTCTTAAGCAACCCCTCAAGATCATTTTACTGCTGAAATGACATGATTTCGATAAACCGTCTAGGAGAAGTGTTTCAAAATACATGACGTGCAAAAATCATAATCATAATCATAACTCAAATTCTTCTAAGATTCACTGTGTAGTTTCAATGTAAAAGTTGTTCAGATTATTACAACACATATGCCCACCAAATTTGGTTCATTTTCGTGCATTTATGTGTCAACCACAAAAGACACCGTGCTAGGTGGCGCTATAGAGTCCCTGAGCCACACCCTTGGCCAGAGCTCTGTCTCTGAGTAGCGTTACCAATTCCACATCTAACTGCCAAATTTCAAGAGTTTTAGAGCATGCCAAGTTGGTGAAAAAAGGCCAAACATGACCTGTAAGAGGAATCCACAGACATAATAATAATAATAATAATAATAATCTGAGCAGAAGCAATAGGGCCTTGCACCTACGGTGCAGCCACTTTCAGTGGCCGCACCTCGGTGCTCGGGCCCTAAATATAGCCGCAAGCGGCGATGGCGGGCCCGAGCACCAGCGGTGCGGAGACCTGTGACATTTCGGAATCTAACAAAGCAACATGTGCGTGTTGTTGGGCATGTGCATGAGCAACACACTTGCCCACCAAATGTGGTCAATTTTCCTGAATGTATGTGTCAACCACAACAGACAACACGCTAGGTGGCGCTATAGAGTCCCTAAGCCACACCCTACGCCAGAGCTCTATCTCTGACTATCGATAGCAATAACGCACAAGCCCACCAAATTTGGCTCATTTTCATGAATGTGTGTGTCAACCACAACAGACAATGCGCTAGGTGGCGCTATAGAGTCCCTAGGCCACACCCTAGGCCAGAGCTCTATCCCTGACTAGCGGTAGCAATAATGCACATGCCCACCAAATATGGTTCATTTTCGTGAAGGTATGTGTCAACCACAACAGACAATAAGCTAGGTGGCGCTATAGAGTCCCTAAGCCACACCCGAAGCCAGAGCTCTATCCCTGACTAGCGGTAGCAATAACACAGAAGCCCACCAAATTTGGTTCATTTTCGTGAATGTATGTGTCAACCACAACAGACAACGCGTTGCTAGGTGGCGCTATAGAGTCCTTAAGCCACACCCTAGGCCAGCTCTCTATCTTTCAGAAGCGGCAGCAATAACACACAAAACCACCAAATTTGGTTCATTTCGTGAATGTATGCATCAACCACAACACAGAATCTGCTAGGTGGCGCTATAGAGTCCCTAAGCCACACCCTAGGCCAGAGCTCTGTCTCTGACTAGCAATAGCAATAACACACAAGCCCACCAAATTTGGTTCATTTTCGTGAATGTTTATGTCAACCAAGACGGACAACTCGCTGCTAGGTGGCGCTATAGAGTCCCGAAGCCACACCTTAGAGTCAAAGCCCTGTCTCTGACTAGCAGTAGCAATTCCACATTTAGCTGCGAAATTACATCCAAATTATTAACTTTTTTCTGCCTATAACACAAACTTCCTGTTTCTTTAATAAGTTGCCATAATTCAAACCTTTGCCATTTCAATATACTTTTGAAATTCAAAAATCTGTTCGCAATTTCTCTTGGGCAACCCCTCAAGATAATTTTACTGCTGAAATGACATGATTTCGATAAACCTTGTAGGAGAAGTGTTTCAAAATACATGACGTGCTGTGTGTGTGTGTGTGTGTGTGTGTGTGTGTGTGTGTGTGTGTGTGTGTGTGTGTGTGTGTGTGTGTGTGTGTGTGTGTGTGTCTCTGTGTCTCTAGAAAGCCGCGCGTGTGTCAATGTGTGTGTGTTAGTTAGGGGGGACCCGAGAAGGGGGGTGACAGAGTGTGTGTGTATGTGTGTGTGTGTGTGTCTGTGTCTCTAGAAAGCCGCGCGCTTGTCAATGTGTGTGTGTTAGTTAGGGGGGACCCGAGAAGGGGGGTGACAGAGTGTGTGGGTGTGTGTGTCTGTAAGCCGCGCGCATGTCAATGTGTGTGTGTTAGTTAGGGGGGACCCGAGAAGGGGGGTGACAGAGTGTGTGGGTGTGTGTGTGTCTGTGTCTCTAGAAAGCCGCGCGCGTGTCAATGTGTGTGTGTTAGTTAGGGGGGACCCGAGAAGGGGGGTGACAGAGTGCGTGCGTGTGTCTGTTAGTTGCAACAGAGAGACAGAGAAGCAGAGGGAGGAGGGGCTGTGTGATTGGGCAAATATGAAATTAAAAATAACTCACTTTCTGTTAACATGGTTACAATCAAAATTGCAGCATAGGTTGATATGATTATATTCATTCATCAACTCGCTTCAAAATATTTTAGCTAAAACTGTGTCCACCACAATCATTAATGCACTTTTAAAAATCACAAACAACACCAAATTCAAAACTTTGTATATGACTGACACTACAAACACACTAACTACTACTCCATTAAATTTCATCCAAATTAGTCACTGTTTTCTGCCTATAACACCAACTTATTGTTCCTTTTATAAGACACCTAGGTTCAAACCTTCGCCATTTCAATTTACTTTTGAAATTCAAAAATCTGGTCGCAATTCCTCTTGGGCAACCCCTCAAGATCATTTTACTGCTGAAATGACATGATTTCAGTAAACCGTCTAGGAGAAGTATATCAAAATACATGATGTGCAAAAATCAGAAAATCTCACATAATTCAAATTCTTTTAATATTTACTATATAGTTTCAATGTAAAACTTGTTTAGAATAATACAACACACATGTCCACCAAATTTGGTTCATTTCAGTGAATGTATGTGTCAACCACAACAGACAGCGCGCTAGGTGGCGCTATAGAGTCCCTGAGCCACACCCTAGACCAGAGGTCTGTCTCTCAGTAGAGGCATCAATTCTACAGGTAGCTGCCAAATTTCAAGAGTTTTAGAGCATGCCAAGTTGGTGAAAAAGGGCAAAACATTCCGGTAAGAGGAAAATACTATAATAAGAATAATAATCTGAGCAAAAACAATAGGGCCTTGCACCTACGGTGCAGCCACTTTCAGTGGCCGCACCTCGGTGCTCGGGCCCTAAATATAGCCGCAAGCGGCGATGGCGGGCCCGAGCACCTGCGGTGCGGAGACCTGTGAAATTTCGGAATCTAACAAAGCATTATGTGTGTGCTGGTGGGCATGTGCATGAGCAACACACATGCCAACCAAATTTGGTCAATTTTCCTGAATGTATGTGCCAACTACAACAGACAACATGCTAGGTGGCGCTATAGAGTCCCTAAGCCACACCCTAGGCCAGAGCTCTATCTCTGACTATCGATAGCAATAACGCACAAGCCCACCAAATTTGGTTCATTTTCATGAATGTGTGTGTCAACCACAACAGACAATGCGCTAGGTGGCGCTATACAGTCCCTAAGACACCCTTGGCCAGAGCGCTGTCTCTGAATAGCTATAGCAATAACACACATGCCCACCAAATTTGGTTCATTTTCGTGAATGTATGTGTCAACCACAACAGACAATGCGCTAGGTGGGCTCTAGAGTCCCTAAGCCACACTCTAAGCCAGAGCTCTGTCTCTGACTAGTGGTAGCACTAACACCAGATAACCAGTGTGTTGATTGGTGTACTGTAAATCATGCATCTGTAAGGCTTACATCAATATCTTTGCTTCAGATCATTGAATTCATAAAACCTGTTGCTGTATTTAATGTGTGTGTGTGTCTTGATGTAAACAAAACATAACTAAGTCATGATTGTTTGACTTTTCTGTATTCTGGTTATTACATGCTATTCCAACCAAGCATTTTTGTGAGGATAAGAACTTGGGTCTGGCTTAGTCAGTCCCCAATTCAATCACTAAAAATGACTTAACCTGAATAAAATCATCATACACATGACTTTTTCTTTACCTTTTACTTTACATCACACTGTCATTCTTGACCGACTCATGGCAAATCTGGCCATTCATTTTCATGTGGATCAAGGAAGGGAGAGAGAGTGTGTGTGTATATGTGTGTGTGTGTGTGTGTGTGTGTGTGTCTGTGTGGAAAGAACGGGGGAGGGGGAACAATGCAGCTGAGAGAGAGAGAGAGAGAGAGAGAGAGAGAGAGAGAGAGAGACAAATGGATCAATAGAATATACACTTTTTTGATCCCGTGAGAGAAATTAATTTCTCTGCATGTAACCCAATTTAACCGAATTAGTGAACACACACAGCACACAGTGAACACACAGTGAGGTGAATCACACACTGACCAGCGGTGCTGGGAGAGCAGTGAGAGGTTGTGTGTGTGTGTGTGTGTGTGTGTGTGTGTGTGTGTGTGTGTGTGTGTGTGTGTGTGTGTGTGTGTGTGTGTTGTGTGTGTGTGTGTGTGTGTGTGAGTGAGTGAGGAGAGTGTGTGTGTGTGAGTGAGAGTGTGTGTGTGTGTGAGTGAGTGATTGAGTGACCAGGAGTCCCATTTGGGTCACGGACCGCAGGTGCTTGGGCCCATCAATGCCCCTTGCGGCCTTTTTGTGTCTTAAAAGACACCCCAATTCAAACATTCACCATTTCAATATACTTCACAATTCCTCTTGGGCAACCCCTCAAGATCATTTTACTGCTGATATGATATGATTCGATAAACCCTTGGTCTGATTCGATAAACCGTCTAAGTGTTTCAAAATACATGACTTTACTGTATTCTGGTTATTACATGCCATTCCAACCAAGCATTTTTACGAGGATTAGAACTTGGGTCTGACTTAGTCACTCCCCAATTCAATCACAAAAATGACTTAACCTGAGTAAAATCTTCATACACATGATCTTTTCTTTACCTTTTACTTTGCATCACACTGTCATTCTTGACTCTGTGTGTGTGTGTGTGTGTGTGTGTGTGTGTGTGTGTGTCTGTGTCTGTGTCTGTGTCTGAGTCTCTGTGTAGCAAGCGGGGGAGGTTAGAGAGACATCCAGCTGGGAGAGAGGGGGGTCATGGGGCTAAGACAGTAGTTCTGTGTGTAACACGCGCGGGCAGAAAGGAGCGGATAGGAGAGACCATAGTCATATGAAAACCTGAATAACTCACTTTCTGTTAATGTGGCTAACGCCAAAATTTCAGCATAGGTTCATATGAGTATTAATATTTGTAAACTCACTTCATAATATTTTAGGTAAAACTATGTGTCAACCACGATCATTAATACACTATTGAGTGACAGAATTAATGCCACATCAAAACTTGTATATGACTGTGACTACAAACACACTAACTAATACTCCACTTAATTTGATCCAAATTAGTCACTGTTTTCTGCCTATAACGCCAACTTCCTGTTTCTTTTACAAGACGCCTGGATTCAAACCTTCGCCATTTCAATATACTTTTGAAATTCAAAAATCTGGTCGCAATTTCTCTTGGGCAACCCCTCAAGATTATTTTACTGCTGAAATGACATAGTTTCGATAAACCGTCTAGGAGAAGTATTTCAAAATACATGATGTGCAAAAATCAGAAAATCTCACATAATTCAAATTCTTTTAATATTCACTATATAGTTTAAATGTAAAACTTGTTCAGAATAATACAACACACATGTCCACCAAATTTGGTTCATTTCCGTGAATGTATGCGTCAACCACAGTAGACGGCGCGCTAGGTGGCGCTATACAGTCCCTGAGCCACACCCTAGGCCAAACCTTTGTCTCTAAGTACAGTTAACAATTCCACATCTAGCTGCCAAATTACAAGAGTTTTAGTGCATGTCAAGTTGGTGAAAAAGGGCGAAAAAGTTAAGAGTAAGAGGAATAGAAGTATAATAATAATAATAATAATCTGAGCAAAAACAATAGGGCCTTGCACCTACGGTGCAGCCACTTTCAGTGGCCGCACCTCGGTGCTCGGGCCCTAATAATAATCTGAGCAAAAACAATAGGGCCTTGCACCTACGGTGCAGCCACTTTCAGTGGCCGCACCTCGGTGCTCGGGCCCTAAATAAGATGTGGGGAGAGGGGTATGACAGGAGGAATATATGTAAAGTACTGTGGAGTAGTTTTAGTTTTATTTAGGGCCCGAGCACCGAGGTGCGGCCGCTGAAGCAGCGGCTGCACTGTAGGTGCAAGGCCCTATTGCTTCTGCTCAGATTATTATTATTCCCGTGACTTCCTCTTACAGGTCATGTTTGGCCTTTTTTCACCAACTTGGCATGCTCTAAAACTCTTGAAATTCGGCAGTTAGATGTGGAATTGGTAACGCTACTCAGAGACAAAGCTCTGGCAAAGGGTGTGGCTCAGGGACTCTATAGCGCCACCTAGCGCGGTTTCTGTTGTGGTTGACACATACATGCACGAAAATGAACCAAATTTGGTAAGCATATGTGTTGTATTAATCTGAACAACTTTTACATTTTAACGATATAGTAAATCTTAGAAGAATTTGAGTTATGATTATGATTATGATTTTTGCACATCACATATTTTGAAACACTTCTCCTAGACGGTTTATCGAAATCATGTCATATAAGCACTAAAATGATCTTGAGGGGTTGCCCGAGAGGAATTGCGACCAGATTTTTGAATTTCAAAAGTATATCGAAATGGCGAAGGTTTGAATTATGGTGTTTTATTAAGAAACAGGAAGTTGGTGTTATAGGCAGAAAAAAGGTTGTAAATTGGATGTAGTTTGGCAGCTACATGTGGAATTGCTTCTGCTAGTCAGAGACAGAGCTCTGGCGTAAGGTGTGGCTTTGGGACTCTATAGCGCCACCTAGCAGCACGTTATTTGTTGTGGTTGACACAAACATTTACGAAAATTAACCAAATTTGGTGGACTTGTGTGTTATTGCTATGGCTAGTCAGAGACAGAGCTTTGGCATAGGGTGTGTCGTAGGGACTCTATAGCGCCACCTAGTGCGTTGTCTGTTGTGGTTGACACAAACATTCAAGAAAATTAACCAAATGTGGTGGGCTTGTGTGTTATTGCTATCGGTAGTCAGAGACAGAGCTCTGGCCTAGAGTGTGGCTTGGGGACTCTAGAGCGCCACCTAATGCATTGTCTGTTGTGGTTGACACGTACATTCACCCAAATGAACCACATTTGGTGGGCATGTGTGTTATTGATTAAGTTATTCAGAGACAGAGCTCTGGCCTCGGGTGTGGCTTAGGGACTCTATAGCGCCACTTAGTGCATTGTCTGTTGTGGTTGACACATACATTCACGAAAATGAACCAAATTTGGTTAGCATGTGTGTTATTGCTATAGCTATTCACAGACAGCGCTCTGGCCAAGGGTGTCTTATGGACTGTATAGCGCCACCTAGCGCATTGTCTGTTGTGGTTGACACACACGTTCATGAAAATGAACCAAATTTGGTGGACTTGTGCGTTATTGCTATCGATAGTCAGAGATAGAGCTCTGGCCTAGGGTGTGGCTTAGGGACTCTATAGCGCCACCTAGCATGTTGTCTGTTGTGGTTGACACTTACATTCAGGAAAATTGACCAAATTTGGTGGGCATGTGTGTTGCTCATGCACATGCCCACCAACACGCACATGTTGCTTTGTTAGATTCCGAAATGTCACAGGTCTCCGCACCACAGGTGCTCGGGCCCGCCATCGCCGCTTGCGGCTATATTTATTTATGACATTTGCCCTTTCAAGGAAGTGCGATACACTCCTTTTTTGCCGTATTCTGTTTATTGATGTGTGTATGTGTTAATAGATGCAGTAGATAGTGCTGTAGATGTCTGGTTCAATGTTTGTGTTGTGGATTATGTGCCAACATGCCTGTACTGTTCAACAAATTGCCTCTCAGGGACATTAACGTTTTCTAAGTCTAATGCTAACTGACAAAGCAATTGGCCCAATAGCTTTGAAGACTCAAAAGAACCATTAAAATACCACACAGTGTTTAAAAAATCAACTATTTACCAATTTTTTCATATAGCAATAAAACATAAATCAATCAATATTTCTCTTATAGTTAACCAAATGGAATTCAGTATTTGTTCATGTTTACAATATCAAAGTAGCACATTTAAATGAAAAAATAATACATTTCAATGTACCACACATTCAAACAGCATACTTCAAATATAGGACACACAAAATACATGAAGTAAAAAATAAAACAAATTAAAGCCAGCAATAATACATTCACTATACCCAGGCAAGTAGCCAATGTTGCAGGCCTGGGGCGTAGCAGCCATTCAATGTAAAAGGGTGGCGGCTCCTTCACTCTCGGAAGCTGAAAGAAAAAGTAGCAACTTACAGTAGCTTGTCAATTTGTTTCCAGCTCCTACTCCATCCCCTACTGCGACACTTATGTATGTAAATAAGTGTTTGTGCTTGCTTTTGAGTATGTGTAATGAGATGTGTGTGTGTGTGCTTGCCTGTCTACTGTGTGTTTATGTGTGTGTCTTTATGTGTGTGTGTGTGTGTGTGTGTGTGTGTGTGTGTGTGTGTGTGTGTGTGTGTGTGTGTGTGTGTGTGTGTGTGTGTGTGTGCGCGTGTGTGCGTGTGTGTGTACATGTGCATGTGTGTGAGTGCGTACCTGTGTGTATGTATGTACAGCGCCCTACAAAAGTATTGGAACACATCCTTAAAGTTAAATATAAAATCATCTTTTGGAAATGTATTTTAATGCCTTAAATGAAACAATGAGGAAATATTCAACCTTTAAGGACATCAATTGTCTTTGTGAATGAATAATGTATTGTAAATAAATAAATATTTTCCTTAAAATACAGGGGTCATAAGTATTGGAACGCCCATGTTAAATTCCCATAGAGGATTTGTGTTTTTTATTCTTAAAGGCCAGTTATTTCATGGATCCAGGACACTATGCACCCTGATAAAGTCCCCTTGGCCTTTGGAATTAAAATAACCCCACATCAACACTATACCCTTCACCATACTAAGAGTTTGGCAGGCTTTATGTCAGTTATTAGCTGTTAGCTAATTAGCTGGTTTGAATTGCATTGAGCTCAATGAGAATGAAACCAGCTAATTAGCTAACAGCCTGATCCAGATACAGTTAAAGAGATGGAACTGATCTTCAGTGATAGATACCTTGGGGTTCAGCTGGCCTGGTCCATCCACATGTAGACTCTGTACAAAAAAAGGACAATTCAGACTGATCGAAAGCTGCATTCCTGCATCAGGAAGCCTCTGCTGTACACTTTTTATCAGACCGTGGTGGCCAGTGCTATCTTCTTTGGTGTGGTGTGCTGGGGATAGGGTGCTGAATCAGCAGACAAGAACAATATACACTTTCTAAAACTGATAGTTCCGGTCCTTTATTATGATTGGCTGAATCACGTTCCATGCTGTTTTAAAATCCAACACAAACATACACGTTGTCATGACCGCATTTTGTTCTATTCACCTTATTCGGCCCTGCCTATTTTTAAAAGTCGTTGTCTTCCGCGTTGTCTTTACATTTCCGGTCGGCTAGCTACTTCTTGTTAGCTTCATTGGGATAACACGGCAGAAGAGGATGGAGAGGCTAACTTGGAAAGAAAACCGAAAAACGCAATTAGCCCATTTCACAGTGTCCAGGTGTCTGGCCTAGTTGATGTTAATGATGCCTTAATTGGCAGGGTAAAACATCTTCCTGTTTCTGTCTTTCCTGTAGACTGAGCTGTTCCAGAGGAAGTTAGTTTACACAGTGACGACATCTTGTGAAATGGGCTAATCAGGAGGTCAGATATTGTACTTCGCCACCCTAGGCTAGTATTCACCTGTATAGAGTGGATAGATGATATGTGGCGGTGGCCGCTGTATCGGAGTATATGGAGATGTACAGTACAGTATTTTAGAGATGTACTGGCCATTTTCAGCACGTTATACCAATACACAATTGTTTGGTAATCATGGTAACTATGTTTAGAAAGTCATTGCAGAACAGCTGCTCCAAAGTCAGTGTTGTCCTAACTGTGCGCACATTGTGCACATGGTGTGTATTTTTTGGACCCCTCCCCTCTGTCCTGCTCCTGCAGTAGTGCGGCTCACTGTGGTAAGCATCTGCCTTGCTCTAGCTCCCCTCCCCCTTGAGGCCGGGTCACTTACCCAAAAGCAGGGTGCTCATTAAACCGTTATAGCTAACATGCCCATAGAGTTAGCGCCCTGGGTATTTGTGAGTAATTCCAATCCAAGTGTCAGCAGTGTGTCTTTGATCAAATCATTTTTTTTTTTTTTTGCAATTTTAGCAATGTGACAGCAGGAGTTGGGGATGTGCCCCCACCAAAGCTGAGACCAAACCTACACAGCATACTAACTTATTCTGCAAAACCTATGCTACGCTCTGTATTGTTGCCAGTTGGTATGGTCATGCAATGCTGGATGTACTGTAGTGTGTCTTGGATGCAGCATGTGTGTTGTGATTGATAATGTATAACTGCTGTAACAAAGTAATGTCCAGTAAAGGATTAATAACATACTGTATCTATCTATCTATCTAAAAGAAAAAAGATAAGCCCTCACCTATGTAGTGAATCAGCCCGCAGAAAAGCAGCATGAAAGGAAGCACTATCAGCAGCCTTATAGCCCAACTTGGGAAGGACTGAGGGTCTGATTTGTGTCAGACATGATGAGGGAGAAAAATTCTCAAATGAATTATAAAAAAAATGACTGTAATATTAAACTAGCAACCACGATGTAACCTAAAACAGTTAAAACAACTACTTGAGAGGAAACAGAGAACAATTATGAATGAATCAATCAATCAATAAATGAACTAACAAATAAATGAACAGATAGATCACAGCTAAGTTAAAAACATTGGCACATCTCACCAATCGGCAGAACCAAGGTGATGCAGTGGACTTTTTTCGGCATTTTACTCTCAGGAATGTAAAGGCAGCAAAAAGTGGTCTCGATGTCTGCCTCTGTCACATTCCTCAGCTCCAGGCTCAGGTTTCCAGCAGCCGCCTGGCTGAGGTCCAGAGCGGTCCGGTTCTGATACTGACGAGCCTGGTGTTGAAGCTTCTCCACACCGAAAACGATGAAGTGGAGCACCAAAGTGTCTACAGCTGTTTGCCAGCTGATCCGGGTGAGACTCAGAGGTGGGACTGGAGGGGGGAGGAAGCAGGGCAGCAGCACTGACTGGCCCACATTGACACTGATCTGGGGGGGCATACTGAGAGGGGGTGCTGTGGATGAAAATAGAGAATCAAAGGTCAGACCTACAAAGAAAATGGGGAAAGAACTATTATGGAGGGCAGAGCACTGCTTTTATGACACACACACACACACTGAAAAAGAAGAGTCACTGGATTTGCTTGATTTTATCATGTACATCAGTTGCACATAAATGAAACTGATTCATGCTGTGATAACCCAAATTGATCAAGTAATTTCAATGAAGTTGATTAAGTTAAGTTTATAGTAAGTATTTATGTGATTTTATTGTGTTATACAGGCGGCACGGAAATTAGACATTCGGATTTATTTAAAGCTGCCGTTGGCAAGTCTTCAAAATTCCGAGTCTAAAGTCGGAAAAGCTATGGTTGGGATGTCTACACTGATGAACAATCGTTAAAATGTCATCAGTTTAATTAACTTAAAATGTCAATTGCTGCGTTCACATGAGAGCTTTAATTCCGAATAAAACCAAGTTAAATCGGAATAAAAGTTAATTCCGCTTTAAAAGAGACCATGTAAACGCTTATTCCACTTGAAAATGATTAATCGGAATTAAACTTAATTCCGATTTAAGTGGTTGGTTTATTCCGATGTTAAAGCGGAATTAACGCACTCCTTGATCATGTAAACCTTTATTCCGATTCAAAGTTTATTCCGTTTGTTTGGCGCATGCTCATACAAGGAGGAAGACGCAGCGCATGCTTGTTTCATTGCTAATTCGGCTCCGTCTTCTTCCCCCCTTCTCCGGCACTGTTCTCCTCCTCTGCTAGCAAACGTGAAGCTTGACAATATTCTCGAGCTGCTGGTTAAATAGTAGGCCTATTATCAGAATTACTGCGAAAACCGTTTTCATTTTGTTATTGCCCATGCTATAACGTTAACCCGAGATGACAAAAAAGCCGCTAGCCAGCTAAAGTTTGTTTTCTTCCGGTAGACCTTAATTAGGCTGCGTTCATGCACCGCCTGTCCAATTGGAACCCTTCCCGACCCCCAGACGTTCAGCGGAATACAATAAAGCGGAATTAACCTATGCTCCATGTAAACGCCAATTCGGAATTATTATTTCCATGTAAACTCGAAGGAGAATATTTTAATTCTGATTTATTTAATTCTGAATAAACTAATTCGGAATTAAAAACATCATGTAAACGTGGCAAATGTTAGGGTGATTGTACACTATTGAACAAAGCTTTGTCATAAACCAATATAGAGCTTGCTTATTGGTGAATAACGACGAATATATCACCCCAAATACAAGCAGATCCCAGACGGGTAGAGGTAGAGCATCAGTCAGGGGCAGGGGCAGGGGCAGAGGCAGGAGCCGTGGAGTACGAGGCGCACAGCGTCGAAATCGACGCACACGGGAGGACCTCAGCCAAGATGACCTCATTAGAGTAAATCAACTACACTCTCAGAGGATTGCACACGGACGTGTAAGTATTTGCATTCCGACAGAATCCATATACACTTTATTTTGTTGTGTTTCATATTTCTTGTCATTTGTTATTCTTATCAAACATATGCCCTGTTTTTTTTCCTCAGAGCCAGATAAGGAGCTTGAACCTAGAGCAGGCACACGCAGCGTTGGAGCGGCAGTTGTCTCGGCAGCCAAGTATGATTTTCGACATCATCAGTATGTTACCTGATGCCCCTCCAACAGGGCCTCCTGTCCCGTGACAACCATCATGGTGTATCTGTCAGAGATGCAGAGAAATGCCAACCTTGCTGGAAAGAAAATGCTGCAACCAACCGCCTGCAAGGTGCATTTCGCAGCTACCTGATGGAGGCCTATATTTTAGAAGAGGGAGGGTTGTCCATGGCCTGCCACACAAAAGTTGTCGGGGAGGAGATTCGGTACCCTTTTGTAGAACAACAATGTAACCATGAATGCAGGTACTTTTTTGTACCCGAGCCATTTTGGACCACTTTTTGCTCAGTGGGGAATATGTTGTGCAACAGTATTAAGAAGCATTCATTGGAGTTGGTAACATGTCCTATGGAACCACTGATACTTTGTGCATGCTCAATACCTAACGCATTCAGTGACACTAACGTAGTCTGGCTATCACCATACTAAGCTCAATCTTTTAAAACATCTACTTAAGAAGAAAGAAAAAAATATGTGAATCAATCAATGAATCAATCAATGAAGAAACAAACAAATGATCAGATGAATCACAACTAGAAAACACTGGCACATCTCACCACCAGGCTTCGGCAGCACCACCATTAGGGTGATGCAGTGGACTTTTTCCACCGTCATCCTGTAAAAGGAGCAATGGCAGCAGAAAGTGGTCTGGTTATCCGCCTCTGTCACTTCCTTCAGCTCCAGGCTCAGGTTTCCAGCAGCCACCTGGCTGAGGTTCAGAGCTGTTCGGTCCTGATACTGAGGAGCCTGGTGTTGAAACTCCTCCACACCCATATTGATGTATAACAGTGAATAGGTGTCTGTTTGCCAGTAGATCCGGATGACATTCAGAGGTGGGGGTGGAGAGAGGATGAAGCAGGGCAGCAACACTGACTGGCCCACTTTGGTGTTGATCTGGGAGGGCATGAGAGGGAGTGCTGTGGATGAGAATACAGAGTCAATTGTCAGTCTTATAACTGTATAACTAATCACACACACACACACACACACACACACACACACACACGAACACACGAACAAACAAACAAACAAACAAACAAACAAACACACACACACACACACACACACACACACACACACACAGACAGACAGACAGACAGACAGACAGACACACAGACACACACACACACACACACACACACACACACACACACACACACACACACACACACACGTCACCAAGTTTGCGTGGGTCCAGTGGAGTAACCCTTTGATTTTCTATGTTTTTTACAAACAGCACCCCTTTCCAAATAAGCAATGCCCATACATGACATCCTAACAACACCTCTGCAATAACCTCACTACCCATCACTGAAAATTACATGTCAAAATTGATTAAATATACAATACAACAGTTCCTTACGGGATATCTGGGCGTACTTACTGAACTCTTTTCAACCAATGCCTTAAAGGCAAACGAATGTTACAAAATGATTGTAATATTAAATTAGCAACTAAGATATAGGGGTCATTCTGTGTGATATCACCCAATTTCAGTTAAATTTGGCAGGTGACCCTCCCCAGAAAAATCTGAAATAAAAAAGAGGTAGACAAACCTTTACCTAAATCTCAAATAGTATCTGTATCACTAATGGTTCCACTATTACACCTCTTTGAAGCTTCGAGTCATTTTAAGCATTGTGGTGAAAAATCCTTTTCGTTCAACTTGCAGTATTATTGACTCCTATGGAATTTCACACACATTAGTGAAACTATGTGAATAGAAGCCCATTTTCCTGCTGAATTTTTTAAAAAAAATTCCAATCAGTTTAGACGTATCTTGTGTAATTTCCCCTCTGCAAAGCTCTGAAAATGGCTATAAATTCATCATGTGAAAAGACATCATCACCCTTGAGGGCTTCTCATTCAAAAAGTATGTGACGCTAATTCAACAGATTTTTCCCCCCACTCATATATGGACTAGAAGGTCATGTCCATGCATTAACTTTGGTTGTAATAATTATCATATTGTCAGAGCATTTTTTTTTAATTGGGCTTGGTTTTCAAAAAGCCAATTTTCATATCTTCTCATTTCATTATGTGGACAGTTACCAGGATTTTTTTTTTTTGTTTGTTTGTTTTAATTTTGCCATACCATCATTCTGTTTGTGAGAATCATCTGTCCAAAATGTGGGCTTGTTGCTGAGTTTCTTTATTGAGATATGATTTTTGGAAAATATTCTCTATAAATCCCCTGAACTTGGATCTGCAGTACCACTTTGCACCACATGAGGTTCTCTTTGAAATGGAAGTC
The DNA here is from genome assembly GCF_963854185.1 of Sardina pilchardus. Classification (NCBI taxonomy): domain Eukaryota; kingdom Metazoa; phylum Chordata; class Actinopteri; order Clupeiformes; family Clupeidae; genus Sardina; species Sardina pilchardus. Next base: position 27,881,378 of record NC_084997.1, read on the forward strand.
AATGTAAGAGTAAGAGAGCTGGGCCTGTACTACGAAGCGGGGTTACTGGCTTAGCTGGGTAACTTCGAGAGTAAGTTGATCACGTGTGGCGTAACTTCCCGGTTAACCCGTACTACGAAAGGCGGATAGGTTTTAACCTAGGTATGCTGCCATGGCAATTTACGCTGCATCTCAAACCTGCTCCGAGCAGGTTATGATCTTGGTTAACCCGAGGTTTGCGGTTAACCACACCCCACAATGTCGACGTAGGCTACTTTGAAGATACATTATTGGAGCGCAAATTGTAAGCGCCTCTCTTCGCAAGGCGAGGGTTTTTAAAGACCGCCAGAATCTTTCTCCATATAATATTCTCTATGAAAGATAGCCTACACATTCTCAGCCGAGGGAATTCGTTGCATTTGTCAGCTGATCGAGGCAAAGTGGAGGCTATAAGCATTGGCAATATAACATATTTTCATAATTAAGAAATATTAATGCAAGCTATAACTAGGCCTATAACCCTTCTGAATGTTTTTTAGTTTCATTTTCACCTGCTGCCAGCGGCACTGCCGTTGCATCTAAAATGTTCACAGGATAGGCATACACTAAATCAGTCAATGGGGCTAAACATTCAATTATCCTTTATTAATATTTATTAATATACTGTACATGGCATGAATTGTGTTGCATCTGTAGGACTCTTATGACCTCAAAATGTATTTATTTCAACACATTTCAGACATAGATACAGACGGTTAGAAGGTTGCCGCCCCCTCTGTGGGGGAAAACATGCTAACATCACACATGAAAGTCAATGGGCTAACTCGCTAGCAGAAAACAAATGTTTTCCCCCACGGGGGGTGTTTCAGCCATGGTTAACACGGTAACTGGGGGCGGTAACCACGACTATGACGAGATGCCGTCTGTATGTATTCCGCAAGCTATTAATCCTCCGTAACACATAGGCTATTTAAGGAACATGAAATAAAACTTTACTTTCATATATCCGATCTGCAATAGCCTACTGTACGTTGCCAACAGCCTTGTCTTGCTTTGTTTGCTGCCGACGTATTTGATGTATCGTAAAGTGGGTTTTAATTCCTCGCAACATTTTATAATCATTGCGAAGTCCTTATCCGTAAAATAACGTGATCGCGTCATCATTAAAAGTGGTGATTTGCGCTGCAACCTGCAACGTTGCATTGGATTATCTTGATCGCTGTAGGCCTAAAGGGAGAGTCCAACTCTTCCAAAGACGAAATCAAGTGCCGAAAAATTTGCCTCGCTGTAGGCTATCTTCTAAAATCGCCAAAGTTAGGCTACTGCATTGCCCAGATTTGAATGATGTGGGCTATAAAAGAGGGAGTTGATACTGTTGTAAAATGCTTGTGGCGCTCCTGGTAGTCCGCCTCGCATGCATGCTTGGTATTCTGCGTGGCTTAGGTTCAAACCCAAGTGATGTTGTGTTTTTTCCCAGTAGGCTACACTTGTTTATTGTCATTTAAACCCTTCGTTGATAACACACTTTAACGCAAGCTGCACTAACGCAGGCTGCACTCTCCTAAATTAACACGAATTTAGGGCTGTGGAGCAATAACTGGTCTTCAACTGATCGCAGGAATAAGGTTCGTTTTTGTAAATTGTATTATGGACACGTCAATACCATATATGTTCGCGCAGACTTCTGTATCACACAGAAGTAGGCTTGTGGTTTTACGACTGACTATTTGTCGAATCAGAGTCACATCTGCAGTAAATTAGGTAAAACTGCCTGCTCGTGATGACGTGCTATCGTTTAGGTTTATCCCCAGTTAACAGGATCCCATCGAGATCCGTAACACCAGTGTATGTTTGTCTGTTTGTCCCTGCAATTTTCAGGGAAGGTCAGACATGACCCAAGGAAGAAACGATTACATTTTGGGAGTGATCCGTAACACCGTCGGGATTCCGGGGCCGTTTATGTGTTTCGCTTAGTGGTGTAATGGCATGGTATGGCCACGTGGTGGTGATCGGAATAGTTTAGGTTCAAATGTATGACAACCGAGGAAGAACAAGGAGGTCTGCACTCTCTGAGCGCTTTCCTAGTTCTTGAATATGTTCTGTTATGACTTTCATTTTCTAACTTATTTGGTGGTGTAGAGAACGGTTATAAAGATGGCAATTATGCTAAATCCTCATGATCAGTCAGTCTGTATAATGTGTGTATAATTTGCTTGATTAGTTTACTTTCTCTAGATAAAATTGATTAGTATGTTGTGCATGTTGCAATAATTATTTGGAGCAATTCAACTTTGAACCATAAAATGTGTGTTTAGATTGGATATGTGCAGAAAACAAGTGACTCTCTTACTCTTCCATTGTATTAAAAGAGCACCTCATGTGGTGCAAAGTGATACTGCAGATCCAATACCAGTTCAGTGGATTTATAGACAATATTTTCCAAAAATCATATCTCAATAAAGAAACTCAGCAACAAGCCCAACATTTTGGACAGATGATCTTCACATACAGAATGATACATGGTAAAATAAAAATAAATCATGTTAACTGTCCACATGGTGAAATGAGAAGATGAAAATAAAAAAAAATTAAAATCAAGCCCAATTTAAAGAGTCACTTCACCCCATAACTCCACCCACTTCACATTTCTGAAAACGTCTTTCAAAATGGGCGAGACGTTCTGAAATTTGGAGAGAGAGTGCAGCACTGCTGCAACCAATCAACCATGGTGATTTCGTGTCAATCTGGGAATGAGTGCTGCAGACATGGCTTATCACAGGTAGGCTAATCAGGGCAGCAGGTGTTGGGGCGTTTCAGTCCTAATTTGTAACGACCCGGTGACGTAGTGTCGGACTAGAAGTGCAGGACAACGTCAGCATTCCAATAGCATTTTGGACCAACATGCCATGGCATGTTTTCAAACGGTAGTATGCGCGAGAGAGCAATATTTCCAATACAAAATCAGACGAAATGTTACTTTTGTCGAGAAACACGATTTTTGTCAATATTAACCCTGCAGTACAGTTCACCACTTATGAGTATTTTCAATCAATCAACAGCTCAAAAAACCTATTTTAGGGTGCAGTGACCCTTTAAAACAAATGCCCTGAAAATATGATAATGATTACAACCAAAGTGAATGCATGGACATAATCAGATGAATTTGTGGCTTACTTTTCAAATGAGAAGCCTTCAAAAGTGATGATGCCTTTTCACATAATGAATTTATAGTCATTTTCAGAGCTTTGCAGAGGGAAAATTACACAAGATAATAGATTTAATAAATTCAACAGGGAAATGTACTTCTATTCACTTTCACTAATGTGAGTGAAATACCAAAAGTGCCAATATTGTTGCAAGTTGAACACCACAATGCTTAAAATGACTTGAAGCTTTAATGGGCTGTAGTTGTGGAACTATTAGCGATACAAATATACTATTTAAAGGGATAATCCGGAGTGAAATGCACTTTAGATCAATTTTTCGGACTATTGGGGGTACATACGTTGAGTTGACACCAAAATCATGTCATTCGGATGTATTTTGAGAAAGTTCGAGCTCACCGTTTTTAGCCAAAACTCGTTAGCCTGGAAGTGACCGGGGCGTGTCCTTTCGCCGCTACAAAACGCTATTTTTATATCTCTTCTACTGTTCCAAACAACACTACACTTACGTGGTAGTGAGTAGAGGGTCCCTAAAGCCAAACCGAAGTATCCCCACGTCTTTATGTGGTCGGATAGAGAGTCCAGAATGAATTTAATCGAGTCCTTACCTTTCCGGAAATGTTAGTAAAGTGTTGTTAAAACGTTGCTAGCTGCAGCAACGTCATTTCCGGAGAGGCACTGACTCGATTAAATTCATTCTGGACTCTCTATCCGACCACATAAAGACGTGGGGATACTTTGGTTAGGCTTCAGGGACCCTCTACTCACTACCACGTAAGTGTAGTGTTGTTTGGAACAGTAGAAGAGGTATATAAATAGCGTTTTGTAGCGGCGAAAGGACACGCCCCGGTCACTTCCAGGCTAACGAGTTTTGGCTAAAAACGGTGAGCTCGAACTTTCTCAAAATTCATCCGAATGACATGATTTTGGTGTCAACTCAACGTATGTACCCCCAATAGTCCGAAAAATTGATCTAGAGTGCATTTCACTCCGGATTATCCCTTTAAGATTTATGCATAGTCTACAAACACCTATGATTTTTTTCTGATTTTTTCTGGAAGGAGAGGGTCACTTTCGGCCACTGGGTGATTTGACACGGAATGACCCATAGCCTAAAAAAAAGTTGAAACAACTACTTGAGAAGAAAAAAATATGTGACTGAATAAATCAATCAATGAATGAACGAACAAGCAAATGAACAGATGAATCACAGCTAAGTAAAAAACACTGGCACATCTCACCAACAGGCTTCGGCAGCATTGTCAGCGTGATGCAGTTGACTCGTCTCGGAGTGTAGTGTGAACTGTCAGTACTAGTGGAGTGAAAGCAGCAGAAAGTGGTGTCCATCTCTGTCACATTCCTCAGCTCCATGCTCAGGTTTCCAGCAGCCACCTGACTGAGGTCCACAGCGGTCCGGTTCTGATACTGACGAGCCTGGCGTTCAAGCTCCTCCACGCCCTTATTGATGAAGTGGACCAACAAAGTGTATACAGGTGTTTGCCAGTAGACCCGGGTTGTGTTCAGAGGTGGGACTGGAGGGGGGATGAAGCAGGGCAGCAGCACTGACTGGCCCACTGTGGCGTTGATCTGGGAGGCCATGCTGAGATGTGCTGTGGATGAAAATAGAGAATCAAAGGTCAGACCTACAAAGAAAATGGGAACTAATGCGGTTTCATTTGACACTCACACACACTCGCTCACGCGTGCGTTATCAAGTTTGCGGGGCTCCAGTGGAGTAACCCTTTGATCTTCTTTTTTTTATTATTTGTATTTTATTAGTGTTCAGAATCTCACATACATCTATGCCAGTTTTCCATATTCTATGGCAAAGAATAAACGTATTCTCTTACTTACTGTATTCAGGTACATAAGAAAACCCGTTCAAACATACAATTGAAAAAAACAAAACAATACCTTAACAAAATTATAAATAAAAGAGGGATAAATTATTTTCAATAAAGTAAGGAAATACAGTCAGGCCATGTATCTGTGACATAATGGCACCACTTTAGCCAGTGCTCAAGAAATATTTCCATTCTTTGGTTAACATGAGCTGTTCTGCCTTCCTTAAAGGAATACGCCACCCAAAAATGAAATTAAGCTAGTCTCGGTCACCCCCAGAGTTAGAACAGTGAAAAAAACCCGGTTAAAATCCGTCCGGGCATTCTCCTGCTTTGGGAGCAGCGATGTTAGCTTTAGCTTAGAACAGTTGCTGTAGATGAAGGGTGTCAGTGAGCACGTCCTCCAAAAAGTGACCGAGACGTCTACATTTTTTTCTAAATATATCTTGGGAGCCGTGTGTTCAAAACGAGTACAAATCATAATGCAAAATCGAACGAGACTATTACCTGGGCAGATCTTTACTTGGAACTATTTTCAGCCTCATCGCCGACGAAGCACCGCTAGCTAGGCGCAAAGTTCTCACGTAGCACCACTTGTGAAGTTCCAGTCGAATCTAGTTGGGAGTTTACAAGACTGCTACGTGAGAACTTTGCGCCTAGCTAGCGGTGCTTCGTCGGCGATGAGGCTGAAAATAGTTCCAAGTAAAGATCTGCCCAGGTAATAGTCTCGTTCGATTTTGCATTATGATTTGTACTCGTTTTGAACACACGGCTCCCAAAATATATTTAGAAAAAAATGTAGACGTCTCGGTCACTTTTTTGGAGGACGTGCTCACTGACACCCTTCATCTACAGCAACTGTTCTAAGCTAAAGCTAACATCGCTGCTCCCAAAGCAGGAGAATGCCCGGACGGATTTTAACCGGGTTTTTTTCACTGTTCTAACTCTGGGGGTGACCGAGACTAGCTTAATTTCATTTTTGGGTGGCGTATTCCTTTAAGAAATGCATAGCTATATTTCTTTGTATATGCTGCCACCTTGTGCCGTTACTAGGCAATTGTCTGGTGCGAGTTAGTCTAAAAAGAGTTGTAAACACGTTTTCCTGGCGATTTCCTTACATGAAAATATTTTACGTTTGAGCCCCGGACAATATTTGTCTGTAAGTACATAAATTATTAGATAAGTATTACTTGTGGGGTGTCTTGCTTTTGTAACTTTGTAATTTGGATATGTTTTGTCTGCTTACTTAAAGGGATAATCCGGAGTGAAATGCGCTTTAGATCAATTTTTCGGACTATAGAGCTCCCCAGTCCCGCCCCTCCTCCGAGAGAGGTGCTTGTCCGGAAGTAAAATTCTCATTCATTTCTCCCATTGACTTCTGGAAAAATTCGGATATAAAGAGTTTTAGACCATGCCTTAGGCTAACCAGCTACGATGTGACTCATAAGCATATAACTTATAATTTCGAGTGAAAAAATGAACAGAAAATGTAAAAAAAGCGAAAGGTACAAGACTGTGTACATATCTTAAATTCCGAGATAGAGAACTCAAATCCCAGGATGCTTTGCAAACGTACACACATTTCCAACATTTGCAGCCTAAAGATAGTTTAACATGGTTCCATATTAATCTGAGAAAAGAAGATGATTACTTCCTACCGTTTCCATTGAGTAAATTCAACCTTCAAGATGAGAAAACCGTTATTTTTCGGAAGACCACACATCGGTCCTGATCAGCCCTGCAGCCATTTTAAGTTTTGAAGTTCCAGCGAGACGAAGCTGGACGATAGGCGCGGGAAAGCTGAGTACAGTTTGTTTGGCATTGCCATGGCAACGGCGATCTCTACCAATCAAAGGCTCTGCTTTCACCAGTTTTACACGTTAGGGTGTCGGGTAGTGTAGTACTCTCTCGTTAAATCGTGAATAAAGCATTGTTTTCTCAAAACAAGGTTGATGCCCCCATTAACTTTTGACATCTATATGAGCAGGTATAATCGCTTAGTCACATCGTAGCTGGTTTTAAGTCTACCATGGACGGTTACGATGTTATGGCTTATTCTCCAATTGTCAATGGAGAAATTGTATTGGATTTTTACTTCCGGACAAGGCTGTGGGCGGGACTGGGGAGCTCTATAGAGAGCCGAAGTCACGCCCTTCTACTTCCGGTCTATGGGACCTATTTTACGATTTTTTATGCATGGGAGTCAATGGAGAGATAACAATTATTTTTTGGTCCCGTTCGAGTTGGACCGTGCATTTCACATCCCAGATAGCAAAACTACACTGGGACGGAACTGGGCCACATCTACCACAACATTCGGCACGGATCTGCATAATGGACCTGATCCGGCGTCCAAACGCACATCGGTCCAAAATTGTTTTGGATCCTTTTGACGGATCTGCGGCAGATATGAACTTGCACTCGTCCAGGTCCGTCCCAGATAGCAAAACACACCTACCACGACATCCAGCACGGATCTGAATAGTGGACCTGATTCAGCGTCCAAACGCACATCGGTCCAAAATTGTTTTGGATCCGTTTTACTGATCTGGTGCTAATAAGGGCTAAGATTGCTCCCAACAAACAAGATAACGTCCCGGCGATGATTCAGAGCATTTTAAAGAAAGTATTTCTCACCGCGACGTAAAAAGAGGAAAAATCTAATTACCTCGACTTTCACCCAACTTACTTTTGTGCCGTTTAGCTTTTCCCTCCCCCAAGTAGCCTAGTTCTGTCACGAATTTCATGGCGTGCGGTGATTATTAACAAACGTGAAACACCTGTCATTATTTTTAAGCAGGTATTGAGCTACAGCAATGATTAGCAATTACGTGAATTGTTTGTATAGATGATACTAATTTGTCTTACCTGTTTAAGCGGTTTGTTGAATGATGATCACGTCCAGCTGATTAGACAGCTTGATAGTTAGCTGGATATTTATACTCGCTTAGGTCTGATACTTTCACGACTACGGTGTATTTTCCCCCTAATAAATTACTAAGTCAATGGTCATATCTAGTAATGTTATTGTTCAAAACATCAGTGGAGTATAAGCTAAGTCCCAACCACATTGTTTCAAAATTCAAAACTAATATTTGCAATGCATGCTGGGAAGCAAACCTCAACAAAGTAGGCCTACACAAAATATAATTAAAGTTATCAGAGAATGTTTAGGTTATATTTTATATCTAAACCATGAGGTTTATAAAGACATAAAATTGTGATAAGCAGTAGCCTATCCTTAATTCTTCTGCAAAGTTTTTTTTATAGTGGTGACCAGTTGGGGATGTTGTGAATGTCTGCCTAAAGTCATATGTAATATGGGACCTGTATTGCAGATCCGTAGCCTACCACACAAAAGAACCGGACCCGTAGGCTACCACACATAAGAGGCGGAACGGCATTGCAGATCCGTACCACACAATAAGCGGACCCGTACCACACACAAAGTACCACACACAAAAAGTATATATTCTATTCTAAGAGGCCGTACCACACACAAAAAAGTATATATTCTATTCTAAGAGGCGGAACCGTATTGCAGATCCGTACCACAAACAATAAGCGAACCCGTACAGGTTCGCTTTTGTGTGTGGTATGGATCTGCCATACGGGTCCGCTTATTGTGTGTGGTAGGCCTACGGATTCGCAATACGGGTCCGCTTATTGTGTGTGGTACGGGTCTGCTTCTTGTGTGTGGTACGGATCTGCAATAGGGCTCGGGCACACGCCTTGCATTCTAGGAATATAGCCACCATGTTGGTAGCGTACCGAACGTAATATCCATTCATTCAGATGCAGAAGACAAGAAGCAGAAATATAGTATTAGCGATTCTTTTTTTCTTGCGATCGTGGGTTGCGCGGTTACACCCAACTACACAGCACCAAGAGGGCAAAAACTAAGTAACAGGAACACACTAATAGGTGGGAGTAAATCCATAGTAAACTAAGGAGTGAGGCTGCCAATATGGCTGTGCCCGTGAAGTTTTCACGTCATGATCCCGAGCCCTATTCATGGGTTTCATCAGGTCCCTTTCCACAGGTGTATACAATCAAGCACCTTAATTATCAATGCAGACTGTATGGTGCTTGATACACCTGTGCAAAGGGACCTGATGAAACCCATGAATACGGGTCCGCTTCATATGTGTGGTACGGATCTGCAATACGGGTCCGCTTGTGTGTGTAGTACGGGTCTGCTTGTTGTGTGTAGTACGGATCAGCAATACGGGTCCGCTTATTGCGTGTGCTACGGGTCCACTTATTCTGTGTGGTACGGATCTGCAATACGGGACCGCTTATTAGGTGAGGTACAGGTCCGCTTATTTTGTGTTGTACGGATCTTCAGTACGGGTCCGCTTATTGTGTGCGGTACGGGTCTGCTTATTGTGTGTGGTACGGATCTGCAATACGGGTCTGCTTATTGGGTGTGGTAGGGGTCTGCTTATTCTGTGTTCTACGGATCTTCGATACGGGTCCGCTTATTGGGTGTGATAGGGGTCCGCTTATTCTGTGTTGTACGGATCTGCAACACGAGTCCGCTTATTAGGTGTGGGCTACATCTGGCCCACAGTCAGATACCGTAGGTCCGCTACATACGGATCTAAAGGCTTTCATGCGGATCCGGCCCAAAGGAAATTGCTATCTGGGATATGATGTGTGGGAATTTAAAAGATAATTTTTCACATTAATAAAGTTCTGTTTTTCATTAGACTTTAAAAGTTATCTAAGTTTTGTGCGAATCCGTTCAGTGGACTACATTTCTTGTCTCAAACGATGCACGTCACCAACTGAGCCACCAACTAGCAAACGAGAGGCTGGCTAGTTAGCTAGCTATTATGCTAGTTAACGGTTACATCTTGCTGCCAGCTAAGTCACTTAACAGTAGTGTTTGTACAGTCTATGAATGAAATACAACTTATCTGATGTGTTTAATCCTCTGACTGATGATATTTTCATCGGCAAGGGGAAAGCTCAAATAAGACCTGTTGCTGGCGCCCGTGGCTGTGAATTGGTCTAACGTCACTAACGCGACTGATGTGTTTGTAGTCCTTGGAAACACGATCTTTCACAATGTTGTAATTCACTAGTTACGACATACTTTTCAAATGTCTTTACATGAAAAATTGTCATTAAAATTGACAAACATCATATGGGTAATTCAAGGCACAAGACAATCGGGACCAGAAAATAATTTATATTTCTCCATTGACTGCCATTGAAAAAAAATCCAAAGATAGGTCCCATGGAGGCAATCGGAAGAGGCGGGACTTCGGCTCTCTATTGGGAGTACATACGTTGAGTTGACACCAAAGTCATTCGGATGTATTTTGAGAAAGTTCGAGTTCTCCGTTTTTAGCCAAAACTCGTTAGCCTGTAAGTGACCGGGGCAGGTCCTTTCGCCACTACAAAACGCTATTTTTATACCTCTTCTACTGTTCCAAACAACACTACACTTACGTGGTGGTCGTGAGTAGAGGGTCCCTAAAGCCAAACCGAAGTATCCCCACGTCTTTATGTGGTCGGATAGAGAGTCCAGAATGAATTTAATCGAGTCAGTACCTTTCCGGAAATGTTAGTAAAGTGTTGTGGAAGCGTTGCGCAGCTGCCGCAGCGGCATTTCCGGAAGGTACTGACTCGATTAAATTCATTCTGGACTCTCTATCCGACCACATAAAGACGTGGGGATACTTCGGTTTGGCTTTAGGGACCCTCTACTCACTACCACGTAAGTGTAGTGTTGTTTGGAACAGTAGAAGAGGTATAAAAATAGCGTTTTGTAGTGGCGAAAGGACCTGCCCCGGTCACTTACAGGCTAACGAGTTTTGGCTAAAAACGGTGAACTCGAACTTTCTCAAAATACATCCGAATGACATGATTTTGGTGTCAAATCAACGTATGTACTCCCAATAGTCCGAAAAATTGATCCAAAGTGCATTTCACTCCGGATTATCCCTTTAAGTTAGTTTGCTAGTTCTCGTTGGTCACGAGTGATATGTTATTTGCTAGCAAACGGTGTGTTAGCAGCTTAGCCTATTCTATTTGATATGTAATGTGAAATTCATGTACTTTTTCTTCTGTATTATTTTACAGTTTTACAAACAAAAACGAAACTAAAGATATCTAAACCAAAGTCAAGCCTTGGATTTATTTGAAGCTTTAGAGAACTGTTAACTAGCTGTCTAGTCCTGCCTGCTAGTGGAGACGCAGTACGAGGGCAGCATAGTAAAAAGACAACAGCGCAGCAAGTTCAAACTTTAGAAGTTAGCCCAAGAGGATGTCGCTACACGTGGATAGATTGGAGGTGGATGCCGCTGAACAGGCGCAGGGCGCGGCACTCCTAGAACTTCCCGAAGACCACCATGAGGCAACCGAGACACAAGAGTCTTTTCGAACACCTGACTCATGGTCACAGATAGCCAAAAGATCCGGTGTATCATCAGCATCATCAGCGGCTGCCAGAGCACGTGCCCAGTCAAAGGCAGCACAAGCACAGGTGACTTTCGCTGAGAAAGAGAAGCAAGCGTGATGAGGCGGAAAGCTGACCTTGAAGCCAGTCTCCACGTTCTCATGAGCCAGAGGGTGGCTGCTGCCGCCGAGGCCGCTGGATGCCTACAAACCACTGTCACCAACACACGCGCCGCTGGATGCCTACAGATAGCCAACACACGCGCAGCTGGATGCCTACAGACAGCCAACACACGCACAGCTGGATGCCTACAGACAGCCAACACACGTGCCGCTGGATGCCTACAGACAGCCAACACACGCACAGCTGGATGCCTACAGACAGCCAACGCACGCGCAGCTGGATGCCTACAGACAGCCAACACCTGCGCCGCTGGATACCTACAGACAGCCAACACCTGCGCCGCTGGATGCCTACAGACAGCCAACACACCCGCCTCTGGATGCCTACAGACAGCCAACACACCCGCCGCTGGATGCCTACAGACAGCCAACACCTGCGCCGCTGGATGCCTACAGACAGCCAACACACCCGCCGCTGGATGCCTACAGACAACCAACACACGTGCCGCTGGATGCCTACAGACAACCACCGGATGCCTACAGACCACCACCACATGTGCCGCTGGATATTTATAGGCAACCCCATCAACACACTGGAACAGCTGCTCACACGAACCCAAAGCTGAGAGTCAACTACATAAAGAAAGAACAGCTATGTGAACCATCTCCATTCAAGCCTTGTCCACAGCCGCCTCTCCCATCTCCCAGTCTGAACAAGGGACACTCCACTGAGCCACAGCCAGCTCAAGACCTGGCCAGGTATCTCATACGCCGAGAACTGGTGAGCTCCGGCCTCCTACAGTTCGATGACCATCCTGAACACTACTGGGCATGGAACGCATCCTTTTTGAGTGCCACCAAGGACTTGAATCTGACACCCAGGGAAGAACTGGATCTCCTGGTAAAGTGGCTAGTTGCAGACTCAGCAGAACAAGCACCTAGAATCCATTCAGTACACGTGCTTAACCCTCTAACCGCCCGGGTTTTTTGGGATTTTTGCATAAAAAATTCAAAAGGCCATGGCTTGAAAGTGGTCAGAGATAAAGTCCTACTGTAAATGTGAAAATCATTGAGTATGAACTTAAGTTTATAAAGGGAGTAAATTTACTCATCTAATTTGCATATTATGACGTCACAGGATGGCAATAGTGTCAAATTATGCACATTTCAGTAAATACTGGTTGTTGAACACATTTGAGCAGTTTTACTTTGATTTTTGTAATTTCTCCGACATAACAAACAAACAGGACCACAGCCACATGTAAACCAACAATAGTAAACTATTAGTATTACCACAATCCCTATGTAACTATATAATAAAGTAGCCTGGTCAAATCAGTTCCTATCGCGGATGACTTTGTAGTTCTTCAGAGCCCTATTTTTACTAGACCTGCTGTCTGTACCATGTCAATTACAGACACTATCATCATGATTATCACTGGCACCAAGCACACCATGCTTATTTGAACCCTTTGGTCAACATTGCTGCAGGTAAACACTGACGTACACACACAAAGACCCACCTCCATTCACAGACGCATCTTGACTGTCACTGCCAATGAACGACCGATCATAATCTTCAAAAGGCAGATATTCTCCTTCAGAATCAGAGTAGGTGACTTACAGACCCAAGACTTCATAACACACGACTTTGTTTTTTAACATTTGCCGTTTTTCTGCTTCAATTTGTGCATAGCGATCGCGCATTTCACTTCCGCGTTATAAACAGGAAATGCGTCTTTTTTTTTTGTTTCTCGCGAGTAATACAGGCACTTCCTGAAAACTTTTTTACTCGAATTTGGGCTTGAATCGAAGCTCTGGATGTCTGCCAACTAGTGGTGGAGAGTACAAAGGCGATTTGTCACCCTACTCGGATCTACCGTCTGTTTTAATCAGTGTTGTTGCTTGTCGCCGTACGGCGCCTTGAGCGGTTAGAGGGTTAATCCTGCTGCAGGCCTCCGCATGGTGTGGCAACGTGTGGAAGAATGCTACGGGACACCAGAGGCCATAGAACAGGCGCTCTTTAAAAAGATAGAGGAGTTTCCCAAGCTGACCAACAAAGACAATGCTAAACACAGGGAACTCGGTGATATCCTCCTTGAACTGGAATGTGCCAAAGAAGAAGGATACCTACCGGGCCTTTCCTGTCTCGATACAGCCCGCGGAGTGAATCCGATCGCAGAAAAGCTACCCTACAGCCTACAAGAGAGGTGGATAAGCATGGGGTCCAAGTTCAAAGAAGAGCACGGAGTAGCTTTCCCTCCATTCTCTCTCTTCTCCCAATTCGTCCGGCGACAGGCCAAAGTGAGGAATGACCCAAGCTTCGCCATCGCCACTTCAAACAGCAATGTGCCACACAAAGCGGAGAAAGCCGTGAAGCACAGCCACAAAGTCCCAGTAAGTGTGCACAAGACCAAAGTCACACCAAAGAACACTGATGGTGACACCAGCTCTGTGGAGAAGAAAACGAGTGAACCAGACCGTGAGTGCCCAATACACAGGAAGCCTCACCCACTCAAAAAGTGTAGGAGCGTTAGATCCAAACCTATTGAAGAACGTATAGCTTACCTGAAAGATAACCGCATCTGCTTTAAAGATGAACTGAACTGAAATAATTAACTTTGATGAAGTGTTAGTCATCACAATTACAAATAAATTGCACAAACATTTTTAATTAAAAAATTCAATACATAGCATTTTTTAAGCAACACAAAAAATGCGTTTGTTAGTATTAGAATTTGTTAGAGCAGACGTGGGGCTTTCCAACGAGCCACTTTATAAGTTGCGCTAGGACGCACATTGCATGCTCATACTTATAAGGCTATATGCCTTGAATGACATTAAATTAAGAAGTAGGCCTATTTCCTGATTGGGGACACTTTTAGTTTTTTTTTCTTTCAGTCCATGGTTCCACCATTCGATCTTGCTGCAAATTATCAGACTTGAGAAGCACGCATCGCATTGGCAACTTCGCTGCTCAGTAGCCAAATTTTCTGTCGAGGACTGAGGATACCAGCAGTTCAAGAAAAAAGTTGCAGATCATAGACAAAGAAAGCATATGCTCTGAGAACAGAACACAACTGCATGTCAAGTGTAGCCGAGGGTCTGTCTACGCAGAAACAACAAGTGCATAGGCCTACATGTTCGTGACAAAATAGGGGGAATAAAATCGCGTTTCAGTGGGAATGCTGCAAATCATGTTTTCCTCTTCTAAAGACAATTATGTACGATATAAATGACAAAAAATTAACGGCATATTTTTTTTACCGACCCGACCAAACATGACCCGAATATCATTAAAAATAGCCTATGTTTACTTGACCCATAACCGCGGGTGACCATGTTATGTGCAAATCTAACAACTGAGATGCATCCCCTATAATCATTTTAAAGATCAAAAAAGACAAGTAGAACACACAACCATAGGATTCATGAGGTCATATCCTTTTGAAATAAATTAAGTCACCGTTGATGCTACGGGGCAAACATGTGTTTCTTAGCGTCTTGAAACTTTCTTCTGTGAACTGAAAGTCCGATCAAACGTCATTCAAAGGCAGTCCATAATTCAAATGAAATTGTTTTCTAACGAAAAAGTCTTATACCTTTTAGAATAGGCCCAAATAATAGAATATTGAAATAGACAACATGTGTGTGGTGCCGGTGCGTCGGAAAATGGGACATTTTATTTTTAATTGTTTCCCGCCTGATCAAAATCGTTCAGGAATTATTTATGCAAAAGTGAAACGTTCATAATTCATTCTCCCTTCTTCGCTTTCGGTTCGGAATGAAACAGCAGAGAGCATAAACCATATAGTTTCTCCCGTAGGCCTATTTCAGGCTATTTGACAAATTTGACAAACAGCCAGCTTACATTTCAAATAAACATATAGCCTAATGTATACATAGGCAAGAGGTTTGTGGTGCGTCGGAAAATGGGACATTTTATTTTTAATTGTCAAGAATAACATTCGTGAACCATTTTGTTTTATTGCCAGCATGAAAACAAGCGTACCATCGGCCTATCCGCACATTTGAAATAAAATGTATGAATTGACCCAAAAACGAGAACACAAGTATGCTTTTAGTGGAAACTGGCCTTGTGACCTCATGAAACCATTAGTGACAGCAAAACAAACCTAAACGAAACAGCCAGATGCCTCTTCATACAATAGGCCAATAGAAGACACCTTCATAAACAATAACACCTTTTATCGTGAGACTAGGCTGTTAAAAGCAGAAAAGATGTTCAGCTTGCTTCGGGATTTAATTCACTTTTGGATTGTTTGGCTAGTGGTAAATGCCGACATTCCTAACCCTGCTCACAAGTGCCACCTGGTGGTTGTTTGGGTCATTGCAGCTTCACTTGGGAAAAATAAATAAAATACACGTGATTCACGCGCGCGGTCTCATGAGAATCTCACGTGTAAGCGGCCAATGTCAACCAACTCCCACTGTATGATATACTTACGAAAATTAGTAATTTTAATGCCATGGGTTACACATTTGAGGATCTGATGTCCAGGCATGTAGTGTCTGACTATTGTGGTGTTTTTTTCCTTGACTATTGTTTAAATAATACATAGTGGTAAGATACATTAATAACCTTTAATGCCATATACTCATAAGAAAAGGATCAACATGAAACAACATTTATAGGCATGAACAGGCATGTACGGACATGTGCTGGATCAGAGTGAAATAGGGGAAAGGGGACTTTCCACTCAAGCAGGAGTGAGGGCAATGTGCCAGCTGGTTGAAAGGGTAAAACAGATGCAAACTGGAAAACTGGAAAGAACCAGAAAACCCAAACTATGGCAAAAGAGCACAAACAACCATGACTCAACATAGTGACCTAATGAGAGGTGTGCTCGTATTCTTTAAAAATGGAGGAGGGTGAAACTTCCACCATTATGATTGGATCCTCTTGCTCCTCCGCCTTTCTGATTGGCTAAAACACGATCTGGTGACGTCTCAGAAGGAGGCGCTTCTGAACAGAATAAAAGGGGGAGCAGAGCAGCCAGAACTTCAGATCGATCTCGTCGAGGTACCAGCTGGTAGCGCCGCCTTCACTCTATTGCTTGGTAGTGCAGTTCAGACGTTGTTTGGATTGTAATATCATTGTGATACAGTGAATAAAGATCTTCAGTGTTGGGAAGTCTCTGTCTACGTGGTCTTCTTCGGATGCTTGGTCCAGAGTGATAATTGGTTTCTTTACAAGAGTTAATTGGTTCCAGAGTGCTAATTGTTGAGAAGTCCAGGAGCGTGGAATTTTCCACCACAGATCTGGAGGTTCCTACCGAGATTTGAGGAAAGACAACCAGGAGAGCAGTTCCGCCCCGGGTGAAGCAGGTTCCGGCAGTTCAGTTCTCCAACGGGCCCAAGGTAAGCAGTTTTTGCTTATATTTAGGGAGAACTGTACTGTTGGGGCTGGTGGGTAGCCTGGGACGGGTTGTCTCACCTAACACTCTGCAAAGAATAGTGAGGACACAAAGACAGAGATTGGGTTATACTGTTGATCTCAAAAGCGTTTGCGTTTATGAGTATATGGTATTTCCTCTGTGCGACAGAGAAGACAGATAGTGAGGAAGCTAGTCTGTAAAGTGTGCGACACTTATGGTGGTTTTGTGTGGTAGCTGAATATAAATACAGCTGCATATTGAAAGGTGTTAACTCTGTGCGACAGGGAAAAACGGGAAGTGCGACTAAACCGTGAAAAATAGCTGCGAGCTATACAAGAGGCATGAACATAATATTTTTTATTCTAAACTGTTTAATAATTGGGTAAAATACTGAGTGCATACCATCTTTGCTTGTTTCTGTTGTGGGGCGTGGGCCCATGTAGATGCCAGAGTGCACACACACACTGAGGATTGTGGAAAGCTTGGGGAGCCAGCGAGAGGTCTACATAGAGGAACTGGGAAAAAAGTGCACATCCATAGAAGCAGCAGTGGGAGCAGTGGTCCAATCGCTACAGACATCACACACATTAGATGTAAACCTGTTGATAGAAATATTAACGTTCAATCAAGGGGCTTTCTGGGAAGCAGAAGGTGACCCATCTACTAGACAGGAGTGTCCCCATGTTCAAATAAAAGAGCCACCCCCAAAGATCTACTTTAAAAGAATCACAGGAGAAAAGGGAGAAGAGCAGTGGAAGTGTGGGTTTAGTCAGGATCCAGGGTGGATAGAGGCAGGAGGGGAGACAGAAGCATCAGACTTAGCAGACCCGGTGACAGACAGTGAAAACAAAGAGGAACAAAAGTCAGAGTCTGAGGCGGAAGAGGAAGAGATAGTTCAGTCTTCAGACGTAGGCTGCAGCTGGAATAGCAGTCACAACTCTGGGTACGAGAGGAAAGGACAGTCCCCAGATACTTATAGCCCCTATTCAGAAAAGATCTACTCCCCAAAGACCCCAGACTTTGAGCAGGAACGCGAGGACGAGTTAGAACAACACCCCTATAGACCCTCAGAGCCAGAAGACTACTCCCCAACTGTCCCAGACGACCGAGAGAGAGAGAGGTCCTTGTGGACGGAGTGGCGTTCTAGTGAGTGGCGACGGCCAGACCCAAGAACATCCCGCCCATTGCCAAGGTGTATAGAGAAGGTGTTAGAAATAACAATTTGTCAGCCACACCAAGGGGGATTTCAGGTTGACACAATAGTAGTGGAGAAAAGTGGAACAATCTCGTCCAAACTCCTTACAGGTGCGGAGCCATTAGTAGTGCAGGAGGTGATCCAACACGCATCTCAGTTTGTGGGATACAAGTTCCAACCTGTAGTTGAGCAACTGTTCAGACTGCAGCCTGAGAGCAGAAAGTGTGGGAGGAGAGTTAGAGCAGAACAGGGAAAGAGAGCCAGAGAGTGGTGGGCCTGATAAGACCTTACAAGTGCTTTGCAAATAAGTTGTAATACAGCCGCTTTGCTGAATAAAGTATATAATCAATAAACTGTTTGCTTGAATAAAATAATAAATACGACATTTTTGAAAGTAATTGCTGAATGTTAAAACTGCAAAATAAAATAAAGAAGTAAAGAGAAATCAGAGCCTTAGTCTGAAAGTTATTAAAAGCAGACACAGAGAACAGGAAGTGAGCTGGCTGACTGCCCAGAAAAAGGGAGAAGTGGCCCCTTCCTCTCTACTCGCATACAGTCTAAAAAGACACATAGCTTAGAACAAGAGAAACATATATGAAGGCATTTATAAATACTGGGAGTGTAGAAATACAAGTTAAAGCAAAAACCATCACCGTCACTGAAAAAACAACTGAAAAGGGTAGCAAGTACCTCGTGGAAGTGAAGGATCGAGACACAGGCACAGATTTCAACATAAATTTTAAAACATACGAAGGGGTTAAGGCCTACATAGAACTGGAAAAGGGCAGTCAGGACGACACAGAAGAAACAGCTAGACCACTAACGTTACCTGTAAAAAACTAGGACTTACCTAAGATTAGGAAAACAAGGAAATAGAGACAAAAAGGAAACACGTCCACAAAGCACCAGGGGTCTCACACACATACAGGATAGAAGACACGGCCAAAGCGGGGAAAGGGGAACTACACGCCCACACACCCCTTAGGCGACATAAAATAAGGACAGAAGGACATCTAGTGGACAAAGAAAGAAAACACAACCAAAATAACAAAACAACCAAAATATAATTGTGGAACTATAATACATGGACCTGAGTGATAAGTGGTCCATAGTATTCGCCCGACTACCAGGAGGAAAGTGGCAATTGATGATAGGGAATAGCGCAGATATTTGTTGTGAGATACACGTGTGCAACAGTTACGCAGAACTTACACAGATAGTAGCACGGCTGGTAGAGAGAGCCTATATCTTTGAATCAGGAGTGTGTATGGACATAGTGAAACATTACTAAATAAAACCAAAAAAGGTAAAACATAAAGAATAAAACAAATAAATAAAATAACATAATCAGAAGCAAAATAAGATAAATATAGGAAGCGTATGGCAGAAAGCGAACAAAGAAGGGAGTGGACATTAAAAATTACTCAGGGAACAGGGACGAGGTGGAGATTACACGTCACAAACGAAAAAGGGGAACACTTTGCAGGAGGAAGAGTGTCACTTCCTGCTCACTGTCAGAGTTGGAGCTACCTGATAGACGCCGTCCTATACACAGTAGGAGACCTGTACCCAGATTGGGCTTGCTCTGAAGAGCCTGAGGAGCAAGACGAGCCAGAAGGGGAAGACAGCTCAGAAGAGGAAGGGGCGCGCTACGAGAGCTTCGCCGAGCAGCTACGAAGAAATAAAGTAGAAGAAAAGCACCACCAGGCTGAGCTAGAAGAGGATAAAAAGAACATTTGCTGCAAGTACAAGGCTGACAGTGTCGCCCAGAGAGAGAGACACAACCATATGCGCATAGTGGAGGAGGAGTATTACAAACTACATCACGAAATATACCAGGAGGAATACGAAGAAGAAAGGAAATTAGATCTCCTATATAAAGACATTAACACTGCCCTAGAACGATACCACAAAGGAGAAACAGACCCTTTGGAAGTAGAGGAAGCCATACGCCGAGGTTGGGTCCCAGGGAGCCGTACTGGGTGGATCCCAGGCCTGAACAGGGGAGAAGGCTCTATACACACTGCAGATAGCATCATAAAGGAGGTCCAGGAAGGGACATACAAGTATAAGCGCTACCCCAGACGAGGAGGGTTCAACGTGCCCGAGGAAGAAGAACCAGGGGAATTGCCCGAGTGGGAAGAAGTGGAATACCCCAACATCCGCACGTGGGTGTCATATCCAGAACTAAGAGAAAGCAAGGATCAGGAACCCAAAGAAGGAAGTGACAAAGCAGGTCCTGGAGAACAGTGAAGATCAGCAAAGAAAAACAAAGAGAGCCAACAAAATGACAACCAGACAGCCGACTCCACTGGAGGAGGTGGTAAGGGAGAACAAGATAGCAAAACCAGAAATTGAAAAGGTAAGCCAGAAATGGGCCAGCCGGACAAAATCAGACGCCTCCCCGTGGCCGCAAAGGGGAACACTCGACCCCATAGTTCTGACCCAAATGAGAGAAAAGGTCATGAACTACAAGAGCAGCAAGAAAGGAGAGGAAAGGAGGAAAAAGAGGGAAACTGAGCTTCAAGTATGGGAAGCCTTCGCAAAAATAGCCGAGCGGAGAAGAAAGGAAAAGGCTGATCAGCAGAACACTCCTGACCATGTGTCAAACCCAGGAGAAAAAGAGAAGATGCACTATCCACAACCAACCCAGAAGGAAGTGACATCACAGGATCCAGCCCCAGCTCCAGAGGCACCACCATTGGAGGAAAGACCACCGCCATATTCTGACACAAAAAGATTGTACCCAGAAGTCCCAAGCTTACAGGAAGCAATCAGACATATCAAAGCGGGGGGTCCATACGCTCCAACACTGCAAGCAGTCCAAGAAGTCGGGAGCCCCACGCTCCCCGCAATACAGGCAGCCCTGATGCTGAGAGAGATCATAATGAAAGGATCCCGTGACGAGGTAATGGAGGAAGCAATGAGGATACTGGAGCTGAGGAGGATCAGCCCTCATGGATCTCCACAGGGGTCACCCCAGGCGTCCCAGCCGTCATCACCAGAGTCACCCTCCACCCCCATAATAGTTGGATTCCCAGGGGGAGGAGCAAGTGAGAATGGAATGACGAGGAAAGAACATGCAGCAGCATCGGGAGGAATGAGTGAAGAATGGAGAAGGGAGCCAAGATGGGAAAAGGGAGTGAGCTGCGCAAGCACTCCACATGCAGGAGAAGGAGCCCTTAAAGAACAAACGGAGGAAAGCGAGAGCCTTCTGTGTGAAAAAGAGGGAGAATGGCTAAAACAGAGCCTGAGGAAATTGGGAGACCTAAGAGGACACGAGAAGGAGAAACTGGCCTGCCACATCCTGGATAAGATAGAAGAAGCAATACCCAGGGAGAAGCGAGAGGGCCAGAATATGACACCCTACTTGAAATTCCTGGAAACAGCTGAGGAAGAAGCCACCGCGCAGTTGAATCAAGTCTACGCTGAAAAAGGGGAGGCAGGGAAAACTCACCAACAGAAAACACAAGAGGAAGGAGAACAAGGAGAATCAGAAGACCCAAGGATAAGGAAGCAAGAGAAAGAGATTGAGAAAGATTGTGAAAGAAGAAGAACACGGATAAAGCAGAAACTGACAGAACTAAGAAGTCCCATGATTCGGGGACAGAAAAAAGAGGAAATAGCCCACCACATACTGGCTGAAATAGACCCACTGGAGAGATGGGCAGAAAGGGAAGGGAGCCTGGGTGAGACTAAAGGATACAGGGAATACAGACAGGACTGGGAAGAATTCCTCAAGAAGGTAAAGGAGGAAGTACAGCAAACCCTGGGGGAAATCAGCATCCAGAGGAAAAGTGAAGAGGAAGAGGACAAACTAAAAAGAGCCTCCTCTGAGTCTACAAAGAAAATAACAGGTCAGGAGGAGTGGACCCCTGGAGGGGAAGAGGATGAAGAGGAAATCCCCCAGCAAAGGAAAACCAGAAGTCATGCCAGAGGGAAAACAGAAGAGAGGACCCTAGGAGGGAAAAAGAAACAGGGGGAATGCCAGGTGAGATTCCAGGTGGCAAGTGACAGTGAGAGTGCAGAAGAAAGTGAAGACAGTGAAGAAGACGACGTTTCAAGGGAAATACAGGAAGAGGCGGAAAGAACCCTGGATAACCTCGAACAAACCATGAACGAGGTGAGCCAGGCTTACTACAAAGCGACAGAAGAAGGGGACAAAGGTAGGGCAGAACACATGAGGAAACGTTATGGTGAGCTGGAAGACTCGCTCGAGGAATTGAACGAGTCAACACAGAACGAAAAGGAATGTGCAGGCTGTCACAGGGTATGTAAGGGAATGCAGGGCCTAAGGATCCACCAAGGCAAGCAAAAGAGCTGTAGAAACAAAGGATTCGTGGTAAAGGTGTGCCCAATGCTAATTCCACCCAGAATGATAACCAAGGGACTGCTGGGAATCAACAAAGTCAAGAAAGGAGTTGAAAAGGGCATAGGAGAAATTCGGAAAGGGATGAAGAAAGGACTGGACGAAATTGAAGAAGGAGTGAAAAGAAGTCTGAAAGAAAGCAGAAAAGAGCTGGAAAAGATGGAAAGAGAAAGGAAAAAGGAGAAGGAAAGGGTCAGAAAGAAGGGGAGAACGTTGGAAGAAGTCCAAGAAGAGTCAGACCCTGAAGAAACATCCATAATAGCGCCCTTAATATACAAGGGTATCAACTCCCATTACCAGCCATGGGCCCACTCAGACGTGAGTGGTCTCCTGGCAAGGCTCCCAGTGTTACACGAAGGGGCCGGCAGATGGATTACGCATTTCGAAAATGAAACCCAGGGGAGAACCCTGGCTGTGGGAGACATCAAATATGTACTCAGCATGATATTGGGCAAAGCCGAGACCGAGACAGTGCTGGAGCGCGAGAACTTGGGCAGACTGATGTTGACACCTCGTACAGATGAAGACAGATTCGACCAGCATCGAAATGCGATATGGAAGGCCTTGAGAGCAGCTTACCCTAATCAGTACAGCCCCACAGCTGTCCATGTGGAAAAACTCAAAGACAGTGAAAATCCAGCATCCTTTGTGGAAAAGGCAGCCCAGGACTGGACGGCCAGAATGGAACAAAGGCCGGAAGAAACATACGCAACCACAGTACAGTTCAGGCAGGCAGTAATGGATGCACTGCCAAGACCAGTAAAAACACAGCTGGAGAATGACTGGAGGTGGGCCTG
This sequence comes from Sardina pilchardus, assembly GCF_963854185.1. Lineage (NCBI taxonomy): Eukaryota > Metazoa > Chordata > Actinopteri > Clupeiformes > Clupeidae > Sardina > Sardina pilchardus. The sequence continues at coordinate 27,904,653 of NC_084997.1, forward strand.
CATGACGAAGGACGAATTTAGGCAGGCAGTCGCCCACCACGTGACTCTGTACAGACAAGGGGAGGACAAGAAAGAACAGCAGGAGAAGGAGGCCCTGCGAAAACTAACCCAAATGCAAATCCAGGAGGTAAAAGGCTCAAAGAAGGCAGCCACACAGGCTCCAGTGATGCCAGCGGTCCAAGCCCCAGCAATGCCAGCTCCAACCCCAGCACCAGTACAGATGGCAGCACCAGTAATACAGCAGCCTGTGGTCATGCAGCAGCCCCAACCAGCGCCACCAATGATGCCCACACAACAGGGACCAGGGGGATGGTATGGGCAAGGACAGCAGCAACCACAGCAACAGTGGTACCCACCAAGAGGCCGTGGAGGGCCCCGTCGAGGAGGATATGGACAAGGAAGAGGAGGAGGCTATGGAAGAGGACAACAAAATCGAAACCAGCCAATGGATAACAGGTGCTGGGTGTGTTGGGGTGAAGGACACATCTCAAGAGACTGCCGAAATAGACCCCAAAACGGAGGTCAAGGAGGAGGCCAAGGTGGTGCAATGCCACCGCAGCAAAGACAAACTCAGGGAGGAGCTCAACCACAGGGACAGATGCAAGTCTCTCCCTACGGGGGAGGCTTCTACCAAAATTGACGAGGCCCAGAAAACCCAGGGGAGGGTCAGTTTCCCATCTTAACGAGGGGAGCTGATAAGGAACCAATGCTGCAGGTTCTAATACAGGGCAAAGAAGTTAAATGTTTAGTAGACACAGGAGCAACGTACACTTGTCTTCACCCAAAAGATGCCCAACACCTCCCCAGATCTTCAGGAAAGTTTATGAAGACAGTGGGTTTTTCGGGACAAACGCAGCTCATTCCAATGACGATACCAGTGTCAATTCAAATCGAAGATAAGGAAATTAGAATACCAGTCCTGGTAGCAGAGCATACGCCTGTTAACCTACTAGGAAGAGACGCCCTGTGCAACCTAAAACTCCAAATCGAATGCTCTCCCCATGGAGTGGAGATAACGGGATTGGCCACGCAAATGGCCCTGATGATAAGTGAACCCCCACAAAACGACATCCAACAGGTCTATTGGATTGGACAATTGGAACCAGACCTGGAACGAAGAATCTTTGCACAATATGGACACCAAATCAGCGACCTCCATGGTCGCCTGAGGACACCAAGGTGCCCTCTCCACTGTACAGTAAAATTCGACACGACACCCAATGAGGAAAGAGAAAAGAAATGGAACGAGGAAGTGGGTGTGTGGAAACGCATTCCAATGGACATACACGCAATAATAGTAGCCAAGGAAGGAGTGGCTGCACAAGTGAAATTTGTGGAAGGATGGGACATGGGCATACACTTTGACATGCCTGGAACAATGCCCCACATTACCCTGAGAGTGGCAGTAGGGTACAGATCGAGACAAATGGGCCCAGCAATGCTTAGGGCCAGATGTGCTAAATGGAAATACACCATGAACGATCGATTCCAAACAGCCATCGATCCCGGAAGCGGCCCAATGTTCAGGATAAAACTGGACAACCCAATCACGGTGTGGGGTGTCCCACAGGTGATTGAGATAACAGAAGCAGAGTGCCAAGAACGGAAGGAAGTGCCCTACGTGAAGGGATGCCCATACGGAAATGTATTCTGCTTGTGGCGATTGTTCCCAGGAGCAGGACGACGATGTTGGGACAAGACACGACACAAGCCTTTCAGCAGTGAAGACATCGAGTGGGAAACATACAAACAACATCTGTCATGGCGCTCAAAGAAAGACTCAACACCTCTTACAGGGCCAGAGCCTGTCGCAGAGGAACGGGAGCTAACAGAGCAGGAGCAGACCTTACAGGGTGTGGCCAACATACCCTATGTAAAAAACTGTCCATACGGTAACCCATACTGCATGCATGGCCTGATAGGAGGAGCAGGATACAAATGCTGGGACAAGAAGAATCATGTACCCCTCACCATATCTGACCCAGACTGGAAAAGGTTCGTGAGCGACTGCGCGGAACAGGAGGAATACCGACGGTCTTGGAAAATGATGCTAATACAGGAAGCGACAGAGACAACCGAGGAAAGGACCAACAGGATACTAGGGCAAGTCCCACCTTCAGTGTGGTCTCAGGGGGATGGAGATATAGGGTTGGTTAAATCAGCAAGCCCTGTGGAGTTCAGACTAAAACCAGGGGCCACACTGCCGTTTCAGCCACAGTATCCAATATCACCGGAAGCAGCAGAAGGAATCAGAGGAACGATTGAGGAGCTGCTGAAGGCGGGAGTTCTAGAGGAAGTCCCAAGGGCGAGATGCAACACGCCCATCTTCCCAGTACTGAAAGCAGATGGAGTAAGATGGAGAATGGTACAGGATCTCAGGCCTGTGAACGAACGGATTGAAGACTACCCAGCGGACGTTCCGCACGCCAATGTGTTGATGACCAACATCCCACCGGATGCAACAGTGTTCTCTGCCATTGATCTGGTTCAGGCATTCTTCACCATAAGGGTGGCACCAAACAGCAGAGAGCTCTTTGCCTTCCAATACCAAGGGAAAACATTCCAATACACACGCCTCCCACAAGGCATGAAACACAGCCCACATATTTTCAACCAAGCTCTGAAGGAGGATCTGAAACATGTCAAATGCCAAAGTACGATCCTACAATACGTGGATGACATTTTGTTATGTTCACCAGACCAGGAAACATGCGAAAAGGATACCGTCCTTGTACTAACTGTCTTGGCCGAAGGGGGGTACAAGGCGTCAAGGAAGAAGTTGCAATTTGCACAGCCCCAGGTCATCTACCTGGGGCGACTGATCACCCATGGACACAAGGGCATTGCCCCAGAACACATTGAGGCCATCACCAAGGCCCCAAAACCAAACACAGTGAAACAGATGATGTCATTCATAGGTCTCATAGGGTTTAGCAGTGACTGGGTGGAATGCTATGAGCAAAAGATAGCTCCACTACGTTCCATGATTGTCAGAGCAGGGACCAGCAGCCTCAAGAATCGAGTCACATGGGCCCTAGATGGAGATGAGGCCTTTGAAAGAATCAAGAGAGAACTGCAGAGGGCGCCAGCACTGGCGCTACCTGACTACAACAAGCCTTTCCATCTGTATGTGACAGTAAAGAAGGAACCAGGACAGGATGCGTACATGGCAGCCATTGTCTCTCAAGCACAATGCCATGGAAAAAGGAAGCAAGCAGTGGCATACTACAGCTCCAAACTGGATGCGGTAGCACAAGGCTACCCACCATGTTTTCAGGGACTAGAGGCGGCATACTTAGCTTATGTCAAAGCGTCTGGCATAACAATGGGTTGGCCTGTGACAATCTACACCAGCCATGCAGTGGCTCAGCTAGCTGAACAGGGAAAGTTTTGCCTAACTCCACAAAGACAGCTCAAATACTACAACCTATCCTTCTGTCCTGACGTCACAATAAAAACATGTGATACCGCCGGAAACCCAGCTGACCTCATACCACTCGAGTATGAAGGCAGCCCACATGAATGCGTGACAGACTCAATAGCATTCTCTAAACTTAGGGAAGACCTAGAGAGTGAACCCCTGTCAGAGGGAGTTACCTATTTTGTGGACGGATCTAGTCACAACTATGACAACAAAACACATGCAGGGTTCAGTGTAGTGCAAATGCTAGGACCAAAAAACTTCGTCACAGTCATGTGCGAACCATGCGTACAACCATGTTCTGCCCAGTTGGCAGAACTCAAAGCTCTTACAGCAGCGTGCTCACTTGCAGCAGGAAAGGAAGCAACAGTACACACAGACAGTGCCTACGCACATAACGTCTGCCATGTGCATGGGGCACAATGGAAACAGAGAGGTTTCAAAAAATCAGATGGAGGACCTATCCAACATCTTGAACAAATTCAACTACTCCTAGCAGCTATGATGCGACCAACGCGGTTAGCAATATGCAAATGCAAAGCACACTGTAAGGGGCAGGACCATATTACCCTAGGTAATGCAAAGGCAGATGAGGAAGCAAAGGAAGCAGCTTTTCAGGCTAGGCTTCAGAACAAGGCTCCAAAGCCCCCTCAGGAGAATGAACCTCACACCGTAATGCTCAGCAGAGTAGGCCATGGCACGTGGCCACGGCCAATGCCATGCCCCGCCCCCTGCCCCTATCCCTACATGGAGTGCCTGTGGTGCTCCCAGTGGTACGACCCTGAGCATCACCACCAGCCAGACCCCTCTTGCTGTGCCCTATGTCAGAGGGCAAGCTGCCCTATCTGTTGGGATGCGCCCTGTGCCACCAGGTACCCAGCGGGACTGATGGATCGGATCATGACATACGATAAGTTGGTACTACAGCAGAACAAAAACATGGCACTACAGGCTCCTGCCATTGAGGTGGGGCGCATGATGGTCCCAGCTGCAGCAGCAATGCCAGGGGGAAATGAGGTGAGAGTAGTTATACTCAATCCTATACACCAACTAGACACAATTAAGGAAATGCAGGAGAATGCCCCCCACTTTGAAAAACAGAGGTGGCGAGACAGGGGGGCGGCACAGGACAGGGACGGCCTATGGAGGGCCCATGACGGCAGAGTGGTGGCCTCGAACCGGCTGCTAGATTTCCTCATTCAGGATGCGCATGACGTTGATCATTGCGCAAGGGGGGAGGTCAAGGATCAGATCCTTAATATGGGGTTCTGGGCACCACTGCTGCAGGATCGTATTAGTTTTGTACTCAGAAATTGTGACACCTGTGCAAGACATAACATACGAAAAGGTATAGGACCAAGACCTCTGGGACACATCCCACTCCCAGACGGCCCATTCAAACACTTAGTGATGGACTACATTGACATGGGCAAAACAGTTAGGAAATTCAAACATGTCTTGGTCATAGTATGTCGATACTCAAGGTGGGTGGAAGCCTGTCCAACCACTGGGCAGGATGAGGCAACTGTCATTCGCTTCCTCACAAGGGAAGTGATTAGCAGGTTTGGCATTCCAGAAACAATAAGCAGTGACAATGGCAAAGCATTCACAGCCAACACATGGAGGGAAATTGCTAAAAAACTACAGATCATGACTCGCTTTGGGTGCGTTTACCACCCCCAGAGCCAAGGAATGGTAGAAAGAGCAAATGGAACATTGAAAAATAAAATTTGCAAAATTTGCCAGCATACAGGGCTAAATTGGGTGGATGCACTGCCCATTGCTCTGATGAAAATGCGTTGTGAAAAAAATCGAACCACCTTCCTGACACCACACGAGATGGTGACAGGAAGGGCAATGCCCACTCCACGATACCATACGGATGGGCGACCCCCTCTAGCAATACTAGAGGGAGAGGTGGGCAACTACATTAAACAACTCTCTCAAGTTCACAGGGCAATTTACAAGGAACAACGGAAGAGGGAGGAGAGATTGAAGAGAGAGGCGGAAAGGGGACCCATACAGGTGGGAGATTGGGTGTACCTAAAGGTGTTCAAGAGATCGTGCCTCGACCCCAGGGCAGAGGGACCATACAAAGTGACTCACACCACTCCAAGGTCGGTAAGGGTTGAGGGGTCAGATTTGTGGTATCACCTTAACTCTTGTTACAGGGCACCTCCACCGAGAGAAGCAGGAGAACCGGAAGGCGACGACGGTGATGGGAGACCCCCAAGCCCCCCAGGGGAGGATGATGGTGGTGGGCCGCCCAGGGGAGAACCAAGTACGAGTGGGAGTACGACGAGGAGGACAATGCCGGCTCCTGATCATGGCCCTGGGCCTGGTGTGCCTGGGAGGGATATTGTTTTCTCTCCCCTATCTGTTTCTACAGGTGGTGACGCTGATGGGAACCAAGCAGGACCAAGCTGCAGGATGGGGCCTGGCGAGCGGCGACCACCCAAGGCTGAGACCGCTTCCCAACCCCAGGTATCTGGAGGAGCAGCAGCACGCCCCGCCGCTGACTACACGGACAGCTCCACAACCGACTCCTCAGCCACCACGTCTGACGAAGGAGGCTACGCCGAAGCCGAGGAAGGGCCGCAGAGGAGGGAAGAAGAAGCAGCGCCACCCTTCTCCCACGGACTACCCCCATACTACGAGGACTACGGCACTATCAACTGGGAAGACCTTCGCCCCAGTACCAGTGTCCCAGCTGAGGAAGAACCGAGGATGGACAGCACGACGCAACGAACCGAGGTCCAGGACGTCCTTGACGATGTCTTGGCCTACAAACCCCTTCCCCCCCTACTCAGCCCTCTTGGAAAGACACCCAACCGAGACCGCCCCTCTCAGAGTGGCCCCTACGTTAGCTACAGATACCCAGACACCAGCAAAGGCGCTGGGCAAGAAGACACAGAACTCTTCCGGTATAACTATCCTGGAAGAGACTGGGGTAACTACGAAGACCCATACGAAGGTGAATGGTTCCCTCCACACCCAGAAAGCGAAGGAGACGAGGAATAGGAAGAATAAAGGAAGAGGACAGAGAGGAGGCTCCCTGCCTCTTCGTCCAAAAGAAAAACAAAGACTGAATGATACAATGTACAAAGAACTGAATAACAGACCAACTAACAAACCAGGAAGTACCCTTGAAGGGTATGATGGGACAATGATTATGTACAGCGAAGGGTCAGGAGACGATGTATATATAATCACAAAGGACACGCCTAACATAAGGGGCACACTTGTAACCAATAGTACGCGGGCTCCCCTAGAAAGCACGCTGACACCCTTAGAACAGGGTAAAGGAAGACGGAAGAGGTCGCTCAGCAACACCTATGAGGCCTTCGAAAACAATGCCTGGATGAAGTGGGCTGAATTCACTGGAAAGTCGATACACCCTGAAGGACATTGTTATGTGTGTTCGGCAATCAGGCCCAAAATAACAATCGTACCAGCATCCGCCAAACTCGAAGAGGACTACCCGCCTGAAGGAAACCCGCCTTCAAATGCTCTATGGTCCCCATTCAAATGCTACATATACATGGGAAGCAGCCAATGGCGTGGGCTAGATATGACAACGGGACGATACGAACAGCGCATGAACAACTCGGAAAAATGCAGACGGGAATACCCAAGCATGGGGTTCAGAACGATGAAAAAGACTCACTGGTCCTATGAGATACCGGAAGGAGTACAGTTCGAATGCTTTGAAAGCATGTGGAAAGGAGGAGAGGTAGTTCAAGAGGGCAGGAAGCTACCTGGAAATGTATCTGGAAATGTCACTCTCTCCCCTGTGGGAAGACATGGCCCAATCAGGAGCATTTATTGGTGGTTCAAGGGAAGACATGACTTAACGCGCCGCCGTATCGCAACACACGATCCCCGATTCGAAGAACCTGGAGAAGTGGAGTATTACGAAACCTTCGAGGGACGAACAATGTTGAACTTGACGTCTGGTGATCTCACCATATCCAACCTAACCAATGAAGATCTAGGAGAGTACTCTGCTGAGATTAATGAAAATGACCCAAAGCCAGAGGACATCATCTCTCTGGGGGGCTCCCCGGAACTGAGATGGCCCATAGGTGCAGGAAAAGACGTGGGGACATTTGAAGGACTCTGTGCGACGAAATGGGTCCGCTCGAAGCATCCTTATGACTTCCACCTACAGAAGAGGAGTGACGGCACTAAGCCCCAAAAAGACGTGAGCACGTTCCTGCTTATGGATGGCCAGGACATCCCAGTGGAAGGCTCATGGTGGGCATGCGGAAGGAAATGGGGGATACGTAACACCCTACCGAAACTATGGCGGGGAATGTGCGCTAAGGTGGAGCTAGCCCAGCGAACTCACATCATTCCATGGAATGAGAAGGATTCCAAACGACCCCCAACGGTAACAGGGCCACCAAAAAGAAGAAAAAGAGAGGTGTATCTGGACCAATTCGGTCAGCCTAAGAAAATTCCCAAGGAATTTAAAGTGCGAGATGAAGTAATGGCGGGACTCGAAGCCGCCATCTGGTGGGTCGGACCATCCATAGCAGCAACGAAAAATGCATACTGGATCAATATGATCAATTACAACTATTTGCGGTTCATGAACACTTCTATAGATGCATTCACTGCCGTGGGCCGCAGAATGGATGCAATGGAACGCCGCTTGAATGCCACAGCAAGAATGGCCATGGAGACAAGAATGGCTGTGGACTGGATATTAGCCAAAGATGGTGGCGTGTGTGCAATCGTGGGAAAGGATTCCTGCTGCACATACATCCCAGGACCAGACGACGAAGTTGCAGACTTCAACAACGCGTTAGGAAGACTTAAGAATCTAAGTACGGAGGCTCACTCCATTTCAGGAAAAGAGCCCACGTTTGAACTTCCGGATATAACGGGCATAACGGGCTTCTTTGATTCTGTGGGCCAATGGTTTAGGGACACTTTCGGGTCAATAGGGGGAACTATAGTGGCGTTCCTCCTGAAAGTATTGCTGGGAATAGCCCTAGTAGTGGGACTATTCTGCTGCATCACGCAGTGTTGCAGTAGGGTCTGTTCTAAGGCAATTGCCAAACAATTCCTCGTCCAGGGAATGGAGGAGGAATACGAGATGCTCACATTGCCTGACTACGAGAAGGAGGGTGGGGCCGGCTATCCCCCACCCCCACCATGGCCGTCTCCTGAATGGGAGAGCTTGGGAATTTAAGGTTTTTCTGACATAAAATACGCCCACTGGAACTTACGCATACACACACACGTACGCTAACAAGTAACTGCAAAGACACATACCAGTCCACACCGAGCGATGGAGACAAGACAAGGTCAAAATCAAGGCTGTGGCTCGACACAATGTCGCCCATAAGGCATACACGCTTAGCATAGGTAACTTAGTATAATAGAGGATTAGCCCTCACCTGCAAGGCCATCCAACGTTAGGACAAAAACCTGGATAGATGCTTGCCCATGACAGTACTGCTTGTTCATGATGTCTGTAGCCTTGCCCCATTTGTCACAGACCACCCCTGGGCCCGCCCGAAGGGCGTGGCGGGGTGAGTGGCCCAGGCGATATCCAACGACGGGTAAGACCCTTATGGCCAGCAGGGGCAACCTAAGGCAGGGTAGGTCGTCACAAGCGCCCCACCCCAGTGTGGCGTATACTTGCGGCCAGTAACGCACACGTGGTCCGGAAGGGATCAATTCGCACCTGATCTAGGTGTCAACAAAGGGGGTTGGGTCAGTGTACGGGGAAGGCTCGACGGCCAGCAATGTCTGGTGTCTCGCAAGCAGTCTGTATATAATCTATTACTATTACGTACACGAAGATAAGGCCCATTGGCAGAACCAAGCATGTTGCTATATATCTCCTATTTGGCATGGTGGCCGTTGCGTTTACATTGGGTTGTTTGACCCGTAGGCGTTAGGGAATCATGTCTGGTGGTTACCCTAGGGGCGAAAACCGTCTCGGGCCCTAGCCTTATATTTATAGTAACGATTGGTCTCCTCTGTCGCTCTGTCTGGATATTTTATTCTACATGTAAATGCACTCACATAGTCACACCTATATACTCAGTTATATACTCATATTTCCTTTATTTGTATACTCACATATATACTTACATGCTCATTGCATAGGAACTACTTAAGTGGTGTGTTTATTGTTTAGAGTTAACATGCTCATGTGCCACTAGTCATAGGGTGCCGTGACCATATAATAGCTCACGACACGCCCATATGTTTAAATCTGCTTCGCTGCATAATTCATAGGTGAGGCTAATTTAGCCTCAAAGGGGGGAATATGTGGTGTTTTTTTCCTTGACTATTGTTTAAATAATACATAGTGGTAAGATACATTAATAACCTTTAATGCCATATACTCATAAGAAAAGGATCAACATGAAACAACATTTATAGGCATGAACAGGCATGTACGGACATGTGCTGGATCAGAGTGAAATAGGGGAAAGGGGACTTTCCACTCAAGCAGGAGTGAGGGCAATGTGCCAGCTGGTTGAAAGGGTAAAACAGATGCAAACTGGAAAACTGGAAAGAACCAGAAAACCCAAACTATGGCAAAAGAGCACAAACAACCATGACTCAACATAGTGACCTAATGAGAGGTGTGCTCGTATTCTTTAAAAATGGAGGAGGGTGAAACTTCCACCATTATGATTGGATCCTCTTGCTCCTCCGCCTTTCTGATTGGCTAAAACACGATCTGGTGACGTCTCAGAAGGAGGCGCTTCTGAACAGAATAAAAGGGGGAGCAGAGCAGCCAGAACTTCAGATCGATCTCGTCGAGGTACCAGCTGGTAGCGCCGCCTTCACTCTATTGCTTGGTAGTGCAGTTCAGACGTTGTTTGGATTGTAATATCATTGTGATACAGTGAATAAAGATCTTCAGTGTTGGGAAGTCTCTGTCTACGTGGTCTTCTTCGGATGCTTGGTCCAGAGTGATAATTGGTTTCTTTACAAGAGTTAATTGGTTCCAGAGTGCTAATTGTTGAGAAGTCCAGGAGCGTGGAATTTTCCACCACACTATCACCAGATGGGGGACGACAGTTTCAGGCCCCAGCAGCCTTTACGTTTAAAAAAAAAAAAAAAAACCTTTGACACGAGTCAGACGCATGTTGCTGTCACTTTGCGGCGATAACCGCTATAATACGAGTTAAACAGAAATCATGAGTAGAATAATTTTGTTGACAAGGCAGGGGGTAGAGAGAATAAAATACAGATGATCAATTTCGTCATCATATAGCAGGTTGATAAGGAGGAGCGTTGAAACTGGTTCTCACATTTTTCATCCAGCCTGCCACCTTTTGGCGTTACTAGGCAATTGTTAAAAAAAAAACCTGTTGCCCAATTGCTTTACACATAGGATCAGTGATGGGCAAGCTACTTGAGTTGTGTAGTGAGCTAAGCTACAAGCTACTCTACAATAAATTCAGCTTCACTACACAGAAGCTACCACCCATAAAAATGTAGCAAGCTAAGTTACAAAATCTTGTCAAAAGTAGCTTGATACATAGCAGCTACTTTCAATTAAAACTGCAAGTCAACGCAATTGTAGTGATCAACACAACTTTTAGTCAGATAAGGGCTAAAATATGTTTAGATTGATTTACTGAACAATAAGCCTAATACACAAAAAAACAGATGCAAATCAGAACACATTTTAGCTCTAGTTATGTAAGAATGCCTTTTGAATTTGTAAATAAAATAAATGTATTTTCAAGGAGATCAGTGTAGGCCTACGTGATAATAGTCGGTCGCATATCAATTCATACATGGCCGGTCGTGATGGTTAAGGTAAACTTTTTCGCATGGCTGCATTAACCGATCAAATACGCACAGCTGGATCAAGATAAGGAAAAATAGTAGCCTAGGATTGCATGAGCAGAACGTAGATTGTATTAGAAGTGAACATCAGGTAATAGGCCTACTTAAAAAAGATAGAAGTGCCTTAGTTTGCAACCAAAAAACGGGACATTTAAAAACGTGTGGCAACCAGGAAAACCTGTGGCAACCATAGATATATGGGTTCTATATATATCTATGGTGGCAACCCTACCGCATGCGCTTGTGCGGCGTGTTGTCGTGGAAACATAAACATCTTGGCTGTCTTCCTAATTTGTGGTGTTGATGGCTGCAGGAGACGCTGTTATGTATGAACATCAGAAATGTCCAGGAGAAAATAGCTTTCGAGGACGCTACTGCGCTACTTGATCAATAAAATAGCTTAGCTACAGTAAAGTTACTTGGTTTTGTAAATAGCGACGTTACCGTCAAGCTACTGAAAAATGTGGTTATAGTAGCGTCGCTACAAAAGTAGCGACGCTACTGCCCATCACTGCATAGGATGAAAGGGGGAAAAAAAATCCAGCTAGTCAATAAGGAATAGTGATGTATAATATTAGCCTATAATTAATGTGCAGTAAGCAGAATAGGCATGGCTGCATAATCTGATCAGAATGACACAGCTGTTTTGAGTTATGGTTATGGGATTTGGCAGACGCCTTTGTCGAGTTAAGGCTATGTTTATTGTTAAGCATTCAGGTATTTGTGCCACCACGTATTGACCGACAAGGAAATCGTTTGCTAAGTTATCTGCACGCCACTTACTCCGACGCACGGAGAAGTTTTGCCGTGTATTGTAGGCTAGGGCAGAGTGGCAGATTTGTTCGTTGTGGATGCTGATGGATATTGCACCGATGGATTTTGCACGGATGGATATTCCACGGATACCTCGTACTATGGACAGCTATTTCTGCGATTTGAACTCAGAAATTGAACTTGAACTGCATTAACAATCTGCCCTGAGACGGTGAACATCAGCTAGCTTCAGGGTGAGTAGAAAGGGACATCGTGTAACAGACCCGCTGTGGTTGTTAGCAGCTTATAAACGCATTATGATCGATATGTGATATATCGTCGGAGTCATGACTTAATATGCAGTCTATAATCAGAGTGCTGGCTTGTTTAGTTTGACCTAGTTTTACATGTTTCTAACGTGTTTAGAGGCTGGAAGTGAGCCCTTTCCCTAGGTTGGATCGTTTGTTGTCTAGCTAGCTTTGTTTTGTGACTGTCAGTTTGTTTTGTTGATCGCTAAAGCCTACAGTTAGCTTTATTTGTTTGTGTATGCGAATATACTGTACGTTTTTTTGTATTTTGACGACAACGTTACATCCAGCCTTTTGCCTAGTAGACATGCTGGGGATAACAGCTAAACCCCTGCCTGGCGTGTGCGTTTCAGCCCGTTTTTGCGGCAGATAGCATCGGTGGTGTCTATCGGTTTGCCCTACACCATACGGTAGCATCACTTGAAAAGATGAAAACTGATGGAATGGACTCAGGTTTCAGTCTTTCATAATTAACCCTAATCAACGACCCTGTTTTGTCAAAAGCACAGCTCTCTAAATAGTTTGTTGACTTAAAAAATTTTTGCTACAGACTCTAAATCATTGGGCTGTCGGAGGGCTAGCCAGTTTTAAGGCAGATAGGACTAACCATGCGTTGAGGGCTGGTTCCTTGTCAAAGTACCCTGCCAGGAAAAAGTTTCTCAACCCCAGCTGTTACCCTATACATTTCATTACTGCAGCCAGGGGCCTAGTCATGTTAGTTTCTGTGTCCTTAGCCATGTCAGTTAGCCCAAATGGGCTCTGGTTAGCCACAGACTCACTATCTACGATACTGTGCAACTAGTGCTAGTCATAGGCGCTAGACTGGCCTACCATGCCAGTGACGTAGCTGGTTGTTGAAATCCAACATGGCGGCGCCCGTGTAACAACAACACCACTTTCACCGTATCATTTTGTCCCTTTTAACAAATCCAGCCATTTTAATCATTGTACCAATGAGAAGAAATAAAATACATCTGTTATATCATATTTACTTCAAATTTCAGTTCAGTTCATCTTTAGGTGCTGTGGGTCAACTCGGCATATGGCGAAAGACTGCAAAGCATCAGTCAAATGTGACGAGTGCAAGGAGTGAGCGGCACATGATGGCTCTACACCCAGGCCCTCCTACATCCAGCAAGAGAGCTCAAACGGAGAAGGAGGAAAGCGGGGAGCCGCATGAAGACACACCCACAGTCACATCCAAGTGCACAGAGATATGCGGCAATGCAGACAGCCCACGCTCACCGTGCCAAGATCTGTCTTATTAATGTTTATCCTGCTGGGAGAAGAGACAAAGCCGTCAAGATGTATGCAGTGCTGGATGAGCAGAGTAACAAGTCACTCGCGAAGACAGAGTTCTTCAACCTCTTTGGCATCAAAGCCAGTCCAGCCCCCTACACATTGAAGACCTGTGCGGGGACAACAGAGACCTCCGGCAGGCGAGTCAATAACTTCATGCTCAAGTCAGTGGATGGGAAACTACAACTCCCTCTCCCCACGCTAATCGAGTGTGACATGGTGCCGGATGATCGTTCTGAAATCCCGTCTCCTGATGTCGCAAACACCTACAACCAGTGGCGAACAAGATTCCAGCTGTGGACCCGGACACTCCCATCCTCATGCTCCTGGGAAGAGACATCCTCAGAGTTCATAAGGTGCGTCAACAAATCAACGGGCCACATAATGCTCCATATGCACAGCGGCTGGACCTAGGCTGGGTCATCGTGGGTGTCGTCTGTCTGGAGGCAGCCCACAAACCAGCTCAACAAGTCAACGTGTACAAGGCTAATGTGCTGCAAAACGGCCGAACATCCTTTCTCCATCCTTGTCCAAACAACATACAGGTGAAAGAGGGCCACAGCAGCATGTTACAGCGACACAACCCCCTGTCACCCACACGTGAAGAACACACAGGCTGGGCAACCACTACAGACAGCCTCGGTCTCTCTGTTTTTGAGAGCTCCAGAGATGACAACAAGACAGCCCTGTCAGTGGACGACAAAACATTCCTGACCATCATGGACAGAGAGGTCTTTCAGGACGACGACCACAGCTGGGTAGCACCCCTGCCGTTCCGGTCGCCACGACAACTACTTCCAAGCAACAGGAATCAAGCAGTCAAACGCTTCAGCTCGCTCATAAAGACTCTGGAGAGAAAGCCAGAGATGAAAAGCCACTACATAGAGCTTATGCGGAAAATGATGGATAACGACCAAGCTGAGCAAGCACCACCGCTGAAGGCAGGTAAAGAACACTGGTACCTTCCCTCGTTTGGTGTTTACTACCCGAAAAACCCGGATCAAATAAGAGTAGTATTTGACTCAAGTGCTGAATGTGAAGGCTTATCCCTGAATGATGTACTCCTCAGCGGCCCAGACTTGAACAACACGCTGCTGGGAGTACTTCTGAGGTTCCGCAAAGAGCCAGTAGCTGTGACGGCAGACGTGCAGCAAATGTTTTACTGCTTTGTGGTCAAAAGCGATCATAGAGACTACCTCCGCTACCTCTGGTATGAGGACAATGACTTTGACAAGAATGTGGTGGAGTATAGGATGAAGGTCCACGTGTTTGGAAACACCCCATCACCCGCCATCGCCATATACTGCATGAGACGTGCTGCCGAGAAAGGTGAAGCAGCATACGGCTCTGATGCAAGACAGTTTGTGGAGCGTCAGTTCTACGTGGATGATGGGCTGACATCTGTTGCCTCACCTGAGCTGGCAATAGACCTCCTCAAGAGAACCACACAGATGCTGGTAGAGTCCAACCTGAGGCTACATAAAGTAGCTTCAAACAGCGAACAGGTAATGGCAGCTCTATCTAAGGAAGACCGTGCCAAAGACTTGAAACAGCTGGAGCTTGGTGTAGATCCTCTCCCCCTCCAGCGAAGCCTGGGCCTCTCCTGGAACCTGGAAACAGACAGCTTCATGTTCCTGGTGTCCCGGGAAGAGAAGCCATACACACGAAGAGGTATCCTATCCACTGTGAACAGTCTATACGATCCCCTGGGGTTCGTTGCTCCTATAATTATGCAAGGAAAGGCATTAGTATGGGAACTCTCAACAGAGCAGGGGTGGGACACTCCTCTTGACCCCGGGAAAGAGACAGAGTGGAACTCATGGAGAGACTCACTCGAAGCTCTGGAAAACCTGCACATAAAGAGGTGCTATACACCCGTCTCACTATCTACAACAGAGAGGAGAGAACTTTGCATTTTCTCTGATGCGTCGACAGTGGCGATAGGGGCTGTGGCGTACCTGAGAGTACTCGACACCGACGGCAAAGTACACATGGGATTCATCATGGGGAAGTCCAAGCTGGCTCCCCGGCCTGCACACACCATCCCCCGCCTCGAACTTTGTGCAGCTGTGCTCGCTGTTCAAATGTACGAGCTGATCCGAGACGAGATGGACGCCCACGTGGACAATCTCAGGTTCTTCACAGACAGTAAAATTGTACTTGGGTACGTCCATAATGCATCGAGAAGGTTTTATGTGTATGTGTCCAACAGATTGAACCGCATAAGACGATCCACTCACCCAGACCAGTGGTCCTATGTCCCCATGGACCAGAATCCCGCGGACCATGCGACAAGGTACATGCCTGCAGCACAGCTACAGCAAAGCAGTTGGCTCTCCGGCCCCAGTTTCCTGACTCGCAACACGGAGGAACCATTGGAGCCCCATGTCTTCAACCTGGTGGAGCCAGACGCAGACTTCGACATTCGACCTCAGGTCACCGCTCTGTCCACTAGGGTCTCGGACGCTCAGCTGGGCTCGGAGCGGTTTGAAAGATTCTCAAGCTGGAGAAACCTCTGCAATGCTACAGCCAGACTCATCCACGTCGCTGCGTCTTTCAAGGAAAATCCAGCAAGCGCAGAACGCAGAGGCTGGAGGTGTTTCAAAGACACACTCACCACAAATGAACTGTCACAGGCAAAGCGTGGGATCATTCGTGCTGTTCAGCTCGAGGTCTTTGAAAATGAACTGAAATGCCTAAAAGAGGGTAAGACACTTCCTAAGCAAAGCCCTCTCAAAAAGCTCAATCCAGTGATTGACGAAGATGGCCTGCTTCGGGTTGGCGGTCGTATAACATCTGCTCCTGACCTGTGCCGCGCACCCACCACATCACCACATAGCTGTCTAGTCCTGCCTGCTAGTGGAGACACAGTACGAGGGCAGCATATGAGCTGTAATCTGCTCCATTTTCTAGATTCCTGTTACAATGTCTCTCCATGAAGTGATTGTTGGACACTGGTCCGTGTAACGCTTTGCAGTGCTTTGTTCTATTTGCAGAATTCACATGAATGGTTCTAGGGTTGTACACTGCACTCTCCAAAGCCAAGGTGCCAGAAAAACGTCTGTGAGATATAGGAAAAAAGTCTCTGCACACTTGGATCCATGCAAAAAAGTGTCTTTTACTTATACCAAGCTTTCGGTCAGTAGACCTTCATCAGGGCATTGCACACCACATACAGAGCAGTACATTTAATAGCCTAACAAGGGTTCAATTAGTGCAATCAATCAAACGGGACACACCTGTCTGATTACTCATGACCTCTTGGCAGAATTCACATGAAAAAATGAAAAATGGGTTCAAAATGTTCATTATCCATTTGTCAGACTACTCAGCAAATGGACAATTGATGCTATTTTTAACTTTCGAGTGTGGTTTTTGAAACGGTAAATAATGAATTTGAAGCAAAACTAAAATTGAGTCCATTTTCCAATTTTCCATTTCTGCATCGTGGTTGGACTGAACCAAGCACACCAAGGGATGTACGGGTGGCGCCTCTGGCCAGTTGTAGAGATAGGCTATAAATGATACAGATTGAGTTATGAAGTCAAGCTCGAGGCGTAGGCCTATCTACCAGACCGACTGGAGGCGATTGAGGACCGCACTACAAGTTGACTAGAGTAAGCCAATTCATAACATCCCATTCTTAACCCAAGCAGACCAGTGGCGATTCTAGAGATTTGTAACAAGGGTGGCCCTAGTGGGGCACTGGTTAATTCAAGGGTGGCATCTAGATAAACAGAAACAGGCTCAAGTTGTTAAATTAGCACACATGCATGAGTAAAACCATGCACCAAGCACCATACTCATAAATTGAAAGTCAAAGAAGGATAAAGACCATACTCTCACATCAAATGTCTTTGTAATTGGATAAAATGTCAAATACAGTTTTCAGCTCATTTTCAGCTCTGAACAAAACCCGTTCAGAAATTAGGCCATTTGAGCAAGAGTGGAAGTGTGAAATGTTTTTTTGCCAGTGATACTTAACTGGTCTGGTTTTGGAACCCATGATTTCACAAGTTCATAAAGTTGTGACCAACTATATACAGTATATATATTTAGCATTCAGGCCAACGAATATGGTGAGGTAGCCTACATAAGACACGCAAAGTGCCTGGCCTATTTGTGTGAAAAATGCAGATGTTTGGCATTACATTTTTTACAAGTATTTAACTGCTGATATTACCTCAAAGTACTACTCGACAGGTTTGTCTTTGACAGGGGTGCGTTGTTTCCAAGTGACACTTTAGTTTGGATGGTTTTATGCTCTCATGTGCACCCTACACTGTCTTATTTTGCCCAAGGGTTGCAGCCAACTTGCATTTCACATGATATCTTAAAATTATGCATACTTTTATAAAATTAGCTCCCTAACATTATATCTAACATGACCTGTCACATAAACATTGTCTATGTCGAGGCCATGGCAATGGCTGACATAGGCTATGAATACATTTTATCAAAATAACAGGCCAATGATAGATCTGATCAGGTAACATTTTAAATCGGCGATTTTTAATTTCTTTTTAGCCACAAGCTCCGCGACCCATCACTCAGATCAGTACCACAACCCACTTTTGGGTGCCAACCCACCCGTTAAGAAACACTGGCTTAAGCTATAAACTTTCCACAATGTCAATATTACATTAGGGTAGTAGACTATTTACAATACAACATAACAATACAACAGTGTCGGCTGAGTAGGTAGAATAGGCAGATATAAAAATGTGCCTATTACGTGATTCTACAATTACAATACTGGGTTTTGTGTGTGTAATAAGATAAATGGGCACTGGCAGATGCGATAGGTAAATATATGTTTTCGTGTTAGCGCAAGCAGTAGCCTGTAGGCCTATTGTAAACTCACATGCTAAAAACAATAAGCCATGTAGCCTATAACTGCAAGCATGTTTGCTAGATTGCTTATATTTCTGAACTAGTGTGCTGCAAGTGCATCAAGAAATTTCTGGCCTTTGACTGTTAATGGTGAATCGTAGACTAGGATTTTGGGGTGGCACCTGGGGTGGCCAATTGAATCTCAAGGGTGGCCTGTGCCACCCGGAGCCACCCCTCTGGCTACGCCCCTGAAGCAGACGTCGGGTGAAGTGAAACCTCGGCCACAACGCAACTCTCATCGGTAACCCCCAGCGTTCATGGTTCAGTCCAACCCCAAGCGCAAAAACACAAAAGGCTTACTCGACATGTCAAGTCGACTGCAGACGCATGTAGTCGAATGCAAACAGAAACGTAATTCGCATCATATGCAGTGCATGCTGGTTAGACGTGTTGTTCGACTTGAAGAAATAGACGCGTTTGACTTCTCGAAAATCTGCGCAGATCTGACTTGATTTAAACACAATGCATACTGGGACAGACAAAATGCAAACTAGTTAGAAATCATGTCCGACTTCTTGCAGGCACAGTGAGAGATACCACCGTGACATGTCACATGTCCGTAAAATATCACGGGAGAATAGGCTCACTCGACATGTCAAGTCGGCTGCAGACGCATGCAGTCGAACGCAAACAGAAACTTAATTTGCGTCATATGCAGTGCATGCTGGTTAGACGTGTTGTTCGACTTGAAGAAATGTTGTGATCATGTCACAAAAATGCGACTATGTCACGTCACTCAAAGCTCGCAGGATGAAGACGCGTACAGTCACATTTCGCAATTCTCCACATCTGCTTTCAAATGCCTGCAACCGGCTGGATCCCACCCCATGACCTCAGTTCAAACACGTGATGGGGCCGTTTGGAACAGGTTTGGAAGGAATCTCCCCATGACGATTATGACAGGGGTCTCGTTCTGCCTCCCTTTCAGTAGGCTAGCCTACCGCTGTTCCAGAAATCACAAATAAGAAGGTATCCCTTCCATATCTGTTATTTAGTACATTCTAACGAAAGGGGCAAAGATTCTACAACAGAGCAAGATGGATCACTTTTGACAAGCTCAAATGTCGTCCCAGACGCTGGCTACAGTGCTGATCCTAAAATGTTAGCTGATCCATCTTGCTCCGCTATAGAATCTTTTGTAAGGAGGCAGAACGAGACCCCTGTCATAATCGTCATGGGGAGATTCCTTCCAAACGGCCCTATCATGTCCTTGAACTGACTTCATGGGGCGGGATCCAGCCGGTTGCATGCGGGCAGAACTGAATGCAGAGAGTTGCGAAATAAGACTGCAGGCGTCTTCATCCTGCGTGTTTTGAGTGACCTGACATGGTCGCATTTTTGTGACATGATCACAACATTTCTGCAAGTCGAACAACATGACTAAACAGCATGCACTGCATATGACGCAAATTACATTTCTTTTGCTATCCACAGATACCAAATACAACCTATAGGCCATAAAACAGATGAAGTGACAACAAAATAATAATTTCATTTATCTCCACTTACCCCATGTTTTTGTGTGGCATAATAGCCTATGTTCATAATCCAATGTTATCATGTGTTTCTCTATGGCAAGTCACGTTCGTAATACGTTTTTTAGATCCTAGCAAACTCCTGTATGGTATTAGCCTGACGAGCCAGACCCACATCAAGATGTAGGGTCTGGACACTCCCTGTAGACAGGGCTCAATCGGAGGGGTGGGATAAACAGTTGTCTTTCGAAATCCCTCCCCGCAATAGGATAACGCTAAACGAATCATCTTCTTGTTTTCAAGTAGCAGGATGCGTAACCTTCCCTCTCCACGCAATAGGATAACGCTAAACGAATCATCTTCTTGTTTTCAAATAACAGGATGCGTTACCGTCGCAACTTCTGGTCGCATGTCAGTCACCATTTTGTTAAGCCCACCCACCGACTCTATACACGCTGTGATTGGCCCGCTGGTGTTTCGAGTTCTCAGCTCCCTGGCTCTATGGATCGTGCCTAGACTGCCCCGCCAGCCAAATTACATTTGCTGCCGCTAGGGGCGTCTAGATTTCTAGGCTAGTATGGTATCCAATTCAAGACTCATATTGCATCCAAATTAGTTTGACAAATAAACACTTTTTGCCTTTACTTTGTTCATTGCAATGCAGTAAAAAAAAATATTATAGAGAATCACCATCTGTGCACGTCATGTGTGCTACCACGCAAACAAGTCAGGTCAGATCAGCTAGTGTCACAAATATGGAGCGAAAAAAAGTGTCAAAAAGTAATTTCTCATCACTAAATAAAAATTGCCATTTGTTTCTGGAAGGCACACACCACATATTTCTGTAAATTGCTCAGCCCCAAAGTATACCTCCACCATGGTTCTTATATTGCCATTTTCAGGGCAGTCAGGCCTACAACCATGCAAGTCATGTTGAGCTGTCAGCTTGCTGTGGTGAGACGTCAAAATGTACGAATTTGTATAGTATGCTTTTTACATTTTTATTATTTAAAAATCTAAATCAAATCAAAGTAAGTTTTCATACATGATATTGTGGCAGATCTGGGTAGCCTAGACTGTGCTGAAAAAAAACAATATATAGCATGTGTGAATGGCACTTACAATGACCAGGATAAATGCTTCTAACTAGAGGTAGTGAAAATGCCGTTAAAACAGTCTAGGGCTCATACTTTACCGCGCCGAACTTGCGCTATGCGGGTGTATCAGAAGCTGGGACGGCAGAATGCACGTAAAACAGAGGCACGTAAATAAAACATTAGGCACGATTTACGCGCAAACGGGAGAATTCCCCCCTAAATGAACGAACAAACAAAAGGTCAGATCAGATTAATCACAGCTGAGTAGAAAACACTGGCAAATCTCACCAGCAGGCTTCGGCAGCACCATCAGGGTGAAGCAGCTGACTTCCATCGGTACCCGCGTTGTCGTGGAGGGAAGGCAGCAGAAAGTGGTCTGGTTATCCGCCTCTGTCACATTCCTCAGCTCCAGGCTCAGGTTTCCAGCAGCCGCCTGGCTGAGGTCCAGAGCGGTCCGGTTCTGATACTGAGGAGCCTGGTGTTGAAGCTTCTCCACACCCATATTGATGAAGTGGACCAACAGAGTGTTAATTATTCTGTCCTCATCTGTTTTCCTATAGATCCAGGTGACATTCAGAGGTGGGGGTGGAGGGGGGATGAAGCAGGGCAGCAGCACTGACTGGCCCACAGTGACACTGATCTGGGAGGGCATACTGGGGAGTGGGAGTGCTGCGGATGAAATAGAGAATCAGGTCAGACCTTCAAAGAAAATGGGAAAAATACCGATCATACAGTAGAGTACTTCGCGTGATAGGTGTTTTGTTGTTATGTTACTTTGCATACCAAAGGACACTGGGAAAATATAGGGGGTGGTGTTTAGCCTACATGGAAAGCCTAGGTCTACAGCCTACTTCTATCATTCCAATTTACATTTCCAAGTTACTTGCACATTGCTTTTAAAGAGGACATAGAATGGATGAATTGAATTTTGCACCGTGTTCTCTGATGTTAAAATAGTATATATTCAACTTTGATTTAAAAAAATAGACTCAATTGCAATTTTACAAGACTAATTAAAACCATATATTTAGGCTGGGTATTGAAATGGTCTGTTAAAATGTCTGACTAAATGGCGCCCCCTTTGGCAACCCCAATTGAACTTCAATGGCTTTGCGATGCCTGATATCACAAGCAGGCTCTTTTCTAATTTGCCCATTTTTTAGTGTCTATTTCTAAGTTCAAGATGTTCATATGAAGGAGGGCACAACCATGCCTCATGTTCATGATAGCTCTTTGTTTATGCACAACCTCTCATAATTCATGAAAACCAGTGCTTGAAGTGGGAAAGAATAAGTGCAGGAACTCTAATTTTCTGACATTTGACATTTGTGCGGTGTTTAGGATGTTGAAAAACTTTTTTTATTTAATATTTTTTTCAAGCACTAACCTATAGGCCTAGGTTACTTTTTTCTAATTAACAAATGGAATATGGAAAACCATTAAAACAACACGAACCAGACCAGTGCAGTATAGCCACTTGTAGGCCTAACAATAGACTGGGCTAATAAGGGCCCTAGAACCAAAAACCTTTGGGCTAAAGGCCCAGATGAAGAAAACTATGAAATAGGCTGTAGGCCTACTTGTTACATTGATTTAATTAACAATAACTGGCCAAGAACAGAGATTAGGTCAAAAGTCAGAACAAGTGGGTACTGTAAGTGTGACTGTAAGTGTTCTTTCTATTGCTATTTTGGGTCCTGAAATGGTATTTCAAGCATCTGCCATGGCTATATGACAAACAGGGGTCTGAATACAACTTCTGATATGAAAAATAAATTATTTTGAAGTGGGGAATATGGAGAGGTATGAAAAAATGCAGAAATTTGATGTGATTTCCAAAAAGGATTTCTCGTGATTATAGCTAATTACACAAGGCATTCTATACGCCGTTGGAATCAGTAGGATCTCCTGTTTATTTTGATATGTAGTAGTTTGCCATAGGGCAGTAACGAAATCGTCAGATATTTCACAGAGACGAATGGGTATGACGCAGAACTGAATGTGCCATTCATTTTTGTAGGTAACTGTAATTTTCAACGCTAATTATCTCGCGAACCGTTCATCACAGAAACTAGCGGCTAGTACCATTGGAAAGGTCAGGTTCTGCAGTTTCATATGATATGCATGTTATTTCTGTGCGATTTTCTCGCGCAGCAATAAGACCGAGAAGAATGGGTGCGGCCGCGGCCGCATGGTGCGTCTCTCGAAGAGGGCAGAGAGGGTCTGCCGGCGGCCCGATGGTAATCTTCTCGCGGCCCGGTAGATCTAGAAACACTGTGATAGGGCACTGTTCTGACTGGTGGGTAGGCTAATGTAGTCTTTCATCGGTCTTGTGATATTGTCTATTCTCGGGCCACTGTGACTGTCACTGCGTCGGATCAGTTTCAGTAAGTACCGGAACGCTGAAAAAAGTGGCGGAACCTAAAAGACGAAAATACAGAAGTTCCGGAGCTGCGTTCCGGCCCACTTCAAGCACTGATGAAAACCAAGAAAAAAATTATTTCCATTCTGTCACCTTTAAAACTAGTAGAACATGTATTAAAAAAACAACTCTGTTGAATGACAGAAACTGTAAGTTAAATATCCAAACTTTTTTGTAACCCGTCTTTTATGTGGCTCTTCTGAGAAGAGAAGAAAAAGAAAAATGACCCCTCGCCTAGAACATTGATTGGTACATTAACTTAAAAAAAAAGTGTTGATTAAAATAAAGTCCTTTGCAATGTCTGCAGCAAGGAATTAGCATTTTGCATGTCACCGTAGTTCGTCAACTCTAAAATACCACATCAATGCAAAGAAATAGTGCTGACATTGAGAGGAATGTTAATTTATTTTCATTTCATTGTGTCCCCTAGGTTATAGTTGTGGCCTGAATTGCTTTGTATGTAAAAAAAACTTCTTCCCGAAGCACTTCTGAATTTATTTCCTTGGCATATTAGGTTATATTAATTTAATTATTTGTTTTAATTGATTGGCAGACCTAGTTTTGATGTATAATACACATCATGTATAATGTGACATTTTATTTGACCACTCAATTAATTTGATAGTATATTTACGCATTTGTTGCACTTTTTTTTTAAAATGCAGTTTCACATCTGAGCTCTTGCTTTGGACCAGTTAAATTGCATGTTTTCCAAAGTTCAGCATCCATATTTTAAGATATTCCAAGAAAAATACATACAAATATGAAATTGATGTTATACGCAGTATAACATCAATTTACGCAGCTCCTTTACACTAAACCTTTAAAGTATTTTTCAATTATTCATTTCTCCAGTTTTAGCACAAAAGTATAACTATATAATTCAGTATGATTTTTAAGAGACATTTTAACAGATGCACTGTTGGAAAGTTAGTCGAAAAAAAGAGAGAGAAGAAAACGCATACACATTCTGTGAAACTCACCAAAAAGCAGTAACTCAAGAATCCAGATCACCTTGTTGGCTAAAGTCATATTAGACATTCAACATCCCCACAATGCCTGAGGTCTTAGAAGTCTATAAACACTCTGTAGCTGTAGTTTTCAAGCTGTAAATGTAGCTGAAAAGTTTCAGCAGAATGAAGAGAGCTTGTTGAGAGTGACTGAATGTAAAGCGGTCGACTTCTGTTGTCAGTGATGTGTGTGAGGCAGAAAAATAACTTCCTGTTTCAGAGATGTGTGTGTCAGGGTGGGTTGGTGTGCATGAAACCTATGCTGAAATCCATACAGTTTTCAGTTTCTCTGTCTGTCATGCTTGATGGTCTTTAGGGCCCCCCAGCTCTGTACTGTACTGTATTGAGTGGCCCATAGTGCTGATGGGGTAATGGTATGGGCAGGTGTGTGTTATGGACAATGAACACAGGTGCACTTTATTGATGGCATTGAGAGAGATACCATGACGAGATCCTGAGGTCCATTGTTGCTCATCCACGACCATCACCTCATGTATAGCAGCATGATAATGCACGGCCCCATGTTGCAAGGATCTGTACACAATTCCTGGAAGCTGAAAATATCCCAGTTCATCCATGGCCAGCATACCCACCGGACATTGAGCATGTTTGGGATGCTTTAGTTTGGCATATACAACAACAGCGTGTTCCAGGTGCTGCTAATATCCCACAACATCACATACAATGTTCACCAACAAATGTAAATGTTAGACATTCAAAATACATGCAGCTGTTATGTTCTTTGTAAACAGAAGCTAGATATGTCATTAATGGACGTTATTAACTCATTGAATGCCGCATTGTTTTTGGAAGCTATGTCCCAGAGTGCCGGCAAGCTAGATCGTTGTTGACTATTTTTGTAGAGCCACAGCGTATTCTATGTTATAGTTATGGACATATACTATGGCTCATTTGAAAGGTAAGACTCTGAGCTCTCAGTGGGTGAAAACCGTTTATCTCTACGTGTCTCCATTCCTGAGAAATCGCAAGCTAAACAGTGGCCAGTTTTCATCAAAATCCCCGTTGTTCCTCTAGAAACGGAGATATAAGCCACTTAAGACAGACGTACATTTCCGGATTGTAGGATTTCATGAGTTTTTAATCGTCATCTACTTCAGTTCTCTTCATGATAGACTTCCAAAAATCACACATAAGGTGAGTTAGAGTGTCTAGTTTCGTAATTTAAAAAAAAAGCGAAAAACGCAATATTGCGTTGTTGGCACTCTACGCATGGAAGCTAAAAACGCAATATTACGTTGTTGGCACTCAATGAGTTAAGTTTAAATGTAGTGTAAATATTGGAAAATAACCAAAATCGGCCATTGTCAAACTTCAGGTGCATTGTGGTACCCCTAGATAATTATCAATCTTCATCAAACTTCATATTTATTGTTTATCAAATGGCATAATATTGTCCACCACAGAAGAGTTTTTGAGAGAAAGAGGGGCACTTTCCGCGCCCTAATGCACACACTCACAAACATACAAAGACACACACAGTAAACAGGCAGGCATACAGACGCACCTGCACACACACACACACACACACACACACACACACACACAAATGCACACATGACCCCCCCCCCCCCCCCCCCACACACACACATACCCCATTACCCCCCATTACCCCCATACACACACACACACACACACACACACTCACAAGTGAACACACACACACAGACACATGAAACACACATACACACACACACACACATCCCATTAACCCCACCACACACACTTACAAGCGAGGCAAGTAGATGCACGCACGCACACACACACACACACACACACACACACACACACACACATCCCATTAACCCCACCACACACACTTACAAGCGAAAACTCACAGACAGAGAAGCACACATACACAAAAGCAAGCACACACATACGGTCATATTTTGTACCGCTTTGCAGTACATCTAGTTAATAATCATATGTTTTCCACATATACAACTAATTTAAACAAATATTTGTGTCAGTTCAAAGGAGAAAGTGGTTTCTGCTGAAATGGAGAAGGTGTTTTTGGTTGACATTACGTCTGTTGGTTGGTTGCTGACCCACATTACTGTGGGTTAGCAACCTCAAGTTTTCCTGTTTTCTGACATTTAGATTCACACCTCTAAGTGTAAAAATAGAATGAGTGGGCTGAGAGATTAAAAAAGAGAGATAAAGAACTGGTTTGGAATATTGATATATGCAATGGCTTACACTAAAAAACTATCTAACATGAATCCAAGCAGCTAGTCCATTTGCAGTGTCCATAGCCCAGCGACACAATGAATCCACTTCAGAAACGTTGAAATAAAATGTAAAAAATCTCCGGTTTTATTTCTTGATTTCTTGGGTAACAATAGAGAATGTGAGCTGACTAATGATGCACTTAATTCAAAAGTAGCTGGCATATAGTAGTTAGCTTTTTCAGTACCAGGTAAGAAAACTGTTTGCTTCCACAGCTCTCAATATCTGAGTCACAAAAACGACACTTAAAGTATTGTAGCCAGAGTTGGCCTGCTCTGAAAGAGACAGTAGGGCAGCCGTGGTGTACTGGTTAGGGCTTCGGCTTGTAACCGGAGGGCTGCCGGTTCGATCCCCGACCAGTCCACCACGGCTGAAGTGCCCTTGAGCAAGGCACCTAACCCTTCACTGCTCCCCGAGCGCAGCTGGTTGGGCAGGCAGCTCACTGCTCTGGGTTGTGTGATTCACCTCACTGTGTGTTCACTGTGTGCTGTGTGTTCACTAATTCAGTTAAATTGGGTTAAATGCAGATAACTGATAATAACTGATAATCCTCACGGGATCAAAAAAGTATATAGTCTATTCTAGTACACTATTTTAACAATATGTGACCCTCCATAGCGAAAACAGTCACATTGTTAACATTGTTTTGATTATTATTAAGTTTTCACGAAAGGGCATAATCAACCTTCAAAACGATACCGTCCTACAGTATATCTAATGAATTGATTGTCATATTACTGAAATATAAACATTCAAAGGAGTTGAGTTCATCCTGTCATGCCAAGAGACAAACGGAGAAATCTGCCTCTGAAGTCGACTCAACACTAACAAATGCCTTTTAAGGTCGCAGCTACTTTAAAATTTACAATAGGCTATGTTATATTAACAACGACACAGCACGCATTACGTGACACGGATAGCTTGGTGGTCGTCAATGAGTGCATTTACCGTAAATTAGAGTAGAGCAGTAAAAATGAGACGCCTCTAACATTCTGCTGGAGTTGAGTTTCTCACCTCAAGAAACTCACGTTTTTAGACTAGAAAAGGTACGTTTTTCAGCTAAATGTATTCACGGCCGTACAGTGCCAGTACAATTTTAGCACAAGTAACATAAATGGTAATTCTGTCAACAATATTGCGTTATTAACGCGTTAACTCAAAACAATTTTAACAGCATTATTTTTTATCACGAGATTAACGCTCTTTCCGACCTGTGACAAGTTTTTTCATAAACTGCTGTGGCCACGTTAGAAAAACTACAGGACCCGGCTGTAAACCAGAAGCAAAACAGTAAGCGCGCCCCACAATGCCACTGTTTAGATGTCCAGCGGAAGTTAAAATGGACGCTGACAAACTAATGAATGGAAAGTTTAGTTTCAAAGGGGACATATTATGCAAAACTCACTTTTTGCGGGCCTTTGTGTTCATATTTAGGCCTCTACTGTTCTTATAAACACTCCAAGCGTGAAAAAACCCCATCCATCCGTTTTCTGTAGATCAGTAGAAAGACTTTGGTGTCAAGAATAGTATGCTGCTGTGAGCCATTTGAATTGCTCCCTTATTCTGATGTAATACTAAGGGAATTTGAATAGACCAACCCTAGCACCAGGGTCTAACATATGTGGTTGGATGCCGGCTCTGTTTGTAGTCATTTTCACCTGTGAGACGAGCAGCGCAATCAATACACACAGCCGGAGGCGTGGCCAGCCCAGAAACGGCTCAATTTGGGAGAGACCAATTCTAACCTCGTTTAAAAAGAGGTATAATATGTCCCCTTTAAAACATTGCCAGGGTCAGTTGATAAGAGCAAAGTTACCCATACACAAAATAAATATATTTTTATATATTTTTGGGTGTATGAAATATATGTTGAATATATTACGATATATTTGTCTTTCAGACAGCTTATAACAACATATTCTGAAATATATTTGAAATATATTGTGATATAAATTCACTTAAATTTGACATATATTTGCGATTTTTAACAGGTGAAATATATGTTTAATTGCATACCGCTGTACCCATACACAAAATAAATATATTGGGCATATATTCTCAAGATTGTATGTTAATATATGTCAGAATATATGTGTAAATATATTTCTAAATACATTTATAATATAAGTTGAAAACACATTCAAATATAGGGTGAAATATATTTTGAAATACATTTTTGAAATACATTTTTGAAATACATTTTTGAAATATAATTTGAAATACATTTTTGAAATATATTTTGAAATACATTTTTGAAATATATTTTTGAAATACATTTTGAAATATATTTCTACATACATGTAAATATAGGGTGAACATGTATTAAAATAAAGGGTGACATATATTTTAAAATACATTTAAATATAGGGTGAAATATATTTCTAAATACATTTAAATATAGGGTGAAATATATTAGCCTGAATGCCAGACCGAAGTTTATCCCCACCTACAGTACATCCTTTTTCTGCAGGGAACTTCGGTCTGGCACTTCTCCGTTCGGCTGCTACTATTCGAAATAGAGGTCTGTTCAGAACAATCAAATTGTCAGGGCGGGCTTTACGTGATGATTGACAGATGATCAGCAGTGACGTTCACGGCTGCATGCGTCCTCGTTCGACGATTTGGGTGTGAGACCGTGTTGGCTTAGGTTGATTTTGATTGCAATAGAAACGCTGTGGCTATGAATGCATATTTTTTTCATGCAGTTTGGCCTTTCGTTTAGCTTAGCTATGGAAACTGAGGTTTTATCACGGATTCACACAACTATTTCAGAACACTTGGACCAACGTGGATATGTGGGAAAACTTCAGTTTCACTTTCACCAAGTTAAAACAGCATGTTTGCGTGATGTTGTTCCCGTTTGTTTGAAATGTGTTTGCTTGTTGGGTTAACGACACACTTCCCCAGCTGTTCATTGCATGTTTGTACAGTTGAAGGAATTATTTTTAAAAACGAAGGAGGGGAAATGTTTTCCATATAGCCTACCCTGCTACATATTTCGTTGTCTTACATTTCGCTATCAGGTGTACAAGATAGATACTGACAGCGCAATAACTTGTTCTGTTTGGTTTGGTCTATCCAATGAGTGCAGAGCTATCCTTGCTTGGGGTTACAAGTCTGAATCCCTAACCAGTAGGCCACAGCAGTCTTACTGAATGTGTTGTGATGTGTGTACTGTATTGGGCCAGGCATACTGTCATCATTGACTGTATTGGGACTCTTTGTCTTCCTCTTCCTCCCCTTGCTCCTACCTGCCCCCCTCCTCTTCCTTGTATACCACCTCTAACACACACTTGCCCCATGCGTCTCTGGTTTATGTTCATTGAAACTCCTGTTTACTGTAAATTCTGCACTGACTTATATTGGTTGTCACATCATTAGACACAAGTGTTATACATTTTGAGTGGTAGTGTTCAAATGGGGACAACTGTGCTCTAATTGTGTTCACTTTCTGAGTTGTTTGGTTATCAATAATTAAGAAGTGCATTATAATGAACATGTGTTTAGAGTTTTGCAAAACAGGTTAATGAGTTTTGTAAAATGCACCTACTTAGGTGAAAGCAGTCTAAGGTTTTACAAAAACGGAGGTTAAATTCAATAAATGTACTCAGGCATTTCAGAATTTGATTCAGAGAATGAGGTTGTAATATAAAAAAATATATAAAATATATTGTAACATACTGTATATTTTGAAATATATATATTTACAATGTAGGGTGAAATATGTTTTAAAATATATGCAAACACACGGCATTTTTTTTTTTTTAAAGAAACGGCCAAGTATAGTTGTGTATACAAGGAATGTGGTTGAGGGTTGGGTTGGGTTGGGTTGAGGTCAGGACTCAGGTCAGGCAAGTCCCACATGTATTTGTGAGATGTGTTTTTTACCTTGAAATACAACACCTTATCCTGTGTATTAATGAATGATGCAAAATAGATTGCTGTCAGAGAACATATACACTATATTGCCAAAAGTATTTGGTCACCTGCCTTGACTCATATATGAATTTAAGTGACATCCCATTCTTAATCTATAGGGTTTAATATGATGTCGGTTCCACAAATATACATATAAAGAGAAAAAAGAACAACAATATAGGAACTTAAGTAAGTCAGTTTCCATACATACGGTAGGTGTCACAAAAATCACAGATTTTTAAGTGGATTAGTAGAACTACTAGGCATTGTCTGTATGTTGCTGCTCATTGACATATACTTGACATATATTTGACGAATATGTCAAATATAAGTTATATTTCACAATACATTCAGCAAGACTGCTGTGGCCTACTGGTTAGGGATTCAGACTTGTAACCAAAAGGTTGCCGGTTCAATCCTTGATCAAGCAAGGTAGCCCACTCTGTGGGTTAATGTGTGCTACTGTGTGCTACATCTCACTAATTCATGCAGAGACCAAATCCATTGTATGTGCAAGTATACTTGGCCATACACACTTATATTTAAAAAATAGAACATTTCACCATATTTTTAAACACATTTCAACATCTATTGTAATATATTTGGAAACATATTTTGCCATATATTTCAGAATATATTTAAATGTATTTAAAAAAATATTTCAGAAATATATTAAATGTATTTTCACCCTATATTTAAATGTATTTCAAAATATATTTCAGAAATATATCAAATGTATTTTCACCCTATATGTAAATGTATTTCAAAATATATTTCAGAAATATATAAAATGTATTTTCACCCTATATTTAAATGTATTTCAAAATATATTTCAGAAATATATAAAATGTATTTCAAAATATATTTCAGAAATATATAAAATGTATTTTCACCCTATATTTAAATGTATTTCAAAATACATTTCAGAAATATATTTCAAAATATATTCTGACATATATTAACATACAATCTTGAAAATATATGGCCAATATATTTATTTTGTGTATGGGTATCTGCATGTACTGTCGATGTGAACTGAGTTACCATTGTAGCACGACTAGTTATCATTAGCCGCATTGAGAATTTGCACGAAACTGAGAAGTCAAAGGTAGAGCAGGCGTTGGGGCAGACAAATAGGCCTACAGTTGCGCTAACGGGAGATTAGCCCACTGGACTCAGTAATGAGAACTATCTCGGGGTAACGTTAATATGTGTGTGTCTGTGTGCGACATACCTCTGGCTCTTCTCTCCCCTTCCTACTAGTGTAACTTTAGGCTAACGTTAACTGTCTTGTGCCTGCGTGCGTGCGTGCGTGCATGTGTGTGTCTTTTGGATCAATATCAAGGGAGATATGAGTTTGAATGATTTTGACTTGATGTATCTCCCTCAATTTAAGTCACAGGGAAGTGGCGGCGCTAGAGATTTGTTTTCTGGCACATGTAATATAATGTAATCAGTGACGTGCGGTCAGGGTAGGCAGGGTAGGCAGTGCCTACCCTGAGTAAATTTCATTTTAAAAAGAAGGACGACACGTATTTTTAAAAAATATTATTAAAAGCTCACACTGAAGTCACAAACAATACAATTAGAATGCAATTTCAATTCTAAAAAGTAAATTTACGTCTTATTTAAGATCAAAAACTCAAACGTGAAGGCTTACGCAAACAGCGATTCACAACACTGAACTACGCAGCAAAGCAAACATGCCTGGTTACCGTGGGAACGCCCAAGCAAGCAGTCCCAAAGCTTGCTTTGATTCCAAAGGCCAGGGTAGGCTTGTAAGGTCTCTGCCTATCCTCACCATTCATTTCAATGCTGCGAATTTCGGAGGTTGCGCATGCGTATTACATGATTCATGCGAAAGTTTATGGGGAGAATAAGCATGCTTATTCCCGCCAAGCGCTGCCTTTAGAACGCAGATAAGCCAATGGCAGTCCGGCCTCAACGGGACTCGGGACATTAGCTCGGACAACTCCAGATATGAAACAGCAGGGAGGAGGTAGCCTACAGCTACAAATTAATGGTGGATTTATGTAGTTTAGCTAATTAAAAACCCAGACGGATAACCATGGTCAACCAAGTACACCGAGAGGCTAGAAAACGAGGTTATATTTCATCAACAGTAGGCTAGCCTATAAGATGTCTCACGTTTGCAGCAGGTCTACTAAAGAAGCCAACAACGCACCAGGTATTCACTAGACTAGCATGTCACGGGCAGAAAAAAAAGTTTGGGTCTCAGTTAAAACGATTTCCCCCCTCTTAATCCCCCATACATACCAGTAGGTCTAGTGAGGGAAATTAGCTTAGGCTATTTGTTATTAAAATATGATGAGGAGGACCCCAACGAATTTTCTCCCTTATTTCCTTCTCAAACTACGTTGAAACTGCATCTTTAACAGTCCAATTTTCAAAATTTCCCCCGGACCCCCGTAGGGTAAAAAAAAAAAAGTTTTTTAAAAATGCACACCTAGTGACGCCTCTGAATCTGTAAAATGACTAAGTAGTAGCAGTATTACCATGAAAATATAGTAATGTTTGCGAGTGTATGGATGAAATTTACACATGTGAATGGCCACTGCCTACCCTGCCACAGACCTCACCGCACGCCACTGAATGTAATATAATGTCAATGCAGTCTGGGAGGAACAAAAATACCTCAACACAGTGAGCAGCAACCCTCCTCTGAGGACTAAGCTAAGTATGTATTTTGTAAGTTAATGTCAAATATACAGTAGGTTGATGAAAGAACTGTAGGCTCAAATTCAAAATATACTTAGGCCTGCACATGATTTTAAAAACAGTACCATTCGTTGGTGGTTGCTGCTCTTTGGAATAGGGGAAGCTCTGATAAAAACTGTCAGTTATTAGATAAAATATCAGGGTGCTATATTGTTCTTTGAGGGCAAAAAATCCCAAAATCCCATAATATAACAGTACACCTTACATTTCTGAGACATGGAACCTGGCTTGGTTTCATTATACCAGTTCACTTTGGGGGAAGTTTAATCTGTCCGTTGTCTGAATCTTTTTCTGATGAGAAGACTGAAACTGGTAGAATATTTGATTTATTTCAGTTGGTGAATGGGTAAGCTTCCCTACCAAGATAGCATCTTCATAGTATAACATGTGAAGAACTGATGGTGATTGCCCTTGACTTCATCTGCATTCCATGAA
The DNA here is from genome assembly GCF_963854185.1 of Sardina pilchardus. Lineage (NCBI taxonomy): Eukaryota > Metazoa > Chordata > Actinopteri > Clupeiformes > Clupeidae > Sardina > Sardina pilchardus. The sequence continues at coordinate 27,938,500 of NC_084997.1, forward strand.
TCGCCCATACAGACGTTCAGACATCTACTGTAAATCGGGGCATCTCTGAGCCATTTTGTCAAAGTGTCACCACAAGGGGGCGTTACAGTATAACAGGGCTTGTGAGCTCTCATGGCCATGTACTGCACCCCGGAGAAATCCTTTCATGGGATTTCAAATAAAGATTTCAGGTTCATATTTGCTTATAAAGACAAACAAATAAAACAAAATAACAATTTATACAGGAACACAGACCAATGGCATTCGTGAAAAGAGAAAATATCTTCATAGTCTACCCCCAGTAACATTCTCTTTCTCTCTCTTTAAGGGCATACCGTACCCGAGTATGGACAATGCTTTCCATTGTATGTCTCCTTTAAAGGGTTTTGCAGGAACAGTAATATATCATCTGCATACAGGCTGATTTTATTATGCATTTTTTCGGTCCTGATGCCTATGATGTGCATATTTTGGCGTATGGCTAAAGGTTCAATGAAAATAGTGAATGACAGTGGGCATCCTTGTCTCTGCGTAAAGTGAGGCTTTGTGAGAATAGTCCATTGGTGGTGATGGTGGCTGATGATGAGGTGTATTAGCTTGGCCCAATTATTGAATGAGTCCCCAAAGCCAAACCATTCTTCTTTTATTTATATTAAATTATCTCTGTATTCCTTGAGGCTGAATATTTGATTTACTTACAGTTGGTGAATGGGTACATTGTACAAAATAACAATGCATCTTACTGCAATAACACAAGTATACATAACTTCCCCTTCGCTAACTTAGAGTGCTTACTACAGAAATAAAAGTAACATGCCAAACTTTGGTGGGAATCCAACTTTGATAACCACAAAGGCCTCCAGTAACCATGTCTTTGATTGACAGGACAGAGTGGGTGGACCCTTCCAGCCAAGAATTCGGAATCACCTGATGGGTGAGAATCCAACTGAGCAGACCGTCAGATTCACTGTGTTGCTGAAAGATATCCCCACCCTTTCACCCACCCACACACACACACACACACACACTCACCATCCAACCGTACTCTGGCGCAGTACAAGTGAACCGTGGCCAGTGTGAGTACGCCCTGAGTATCAGTTCAGGAACTATTACAGTTTGTAAAGGTCAAGGTAGTGCATCATCCCCTGGGAGATCTGCCAGCAGGTGGAACATATAACGATGGGTGCCTCTCATTTGGGCTTTTATACGTCCTCCCTCGCTCCTCGGGCCTCAATCCTCACTGATCTATATAAAGAATGATGGGGCGAAAACAATGGGATAGTCTATCCAGTGTTAGTAGATCAGTGGAAACGCCCCTCGAGGATCGAGGAGGCATGTTGAGAAGCACCTAATGTGTACAGGAACACATACCAATGACAATTCAGAAAAGAAAATACCCCCACCCTTATCCACAAGAGTAGCCTACAAGAACATGACCAAATATGACACATAAGACCAGACCTGTACTTTGAGGACTTTTTTCTCTCCATATTGTAAAGCATATTACAGTTTTTTCAGCAGTTTACTACATGCAAAGTCTTTGCATTTCACAAAAAAAAATAAACATGTCCCTCAACCACTAATTTTAAGCCTTTGAGTCTGTTTTCAATTTCATGGCACACTTTTTGCAAAACAGTGTCTCTTCTTCTTCTCTTCCTCAGTGCTAGATTGCCTTCAGTTTATGTTGTTGGCAACGGGTGCCTCTCATATGGTGTTTTATACACCCTCCCTTCCTTCCTCAATCCTTGTCCTCACTGATCTAGATTAAGAATGATGGAGCAGCTACAACGGTATTGTCTATCCAGTGTTAGTTATAGATCAGTGGGAACGCCCCTCGAGGATCGAGCATCAAGGATAGAGGGGAGATGTTGAGAGGCACCCATGGGCTCACTTGTTGAACAGTGTTTAGGACTAACTGTTCAGTTTACAGCTATGCACTTAAGTGTCTTTACACCCTATAGTTGTATTTGATCGATTGGTTCATGGGTGTATTGATATTGAAAAGAGGAGACAATATGAGATTTCTAAAGTAGAGAAATGTGTTAAATGTTTTTTTGTAATTCCATGTGAGTAATGTTTTGCAAACTGTATGAGGGCAATGTGCTTATAACAAATCTGGGCTGATGTTTTGCCACTTAAGTGTGGTTTTGCTAACTGTGTAATACTTTTGATTTGAATGATTAAGCAACCTGAAACAAAAAAAAACTATAAATAACCATACAGGCTTCCAGTAACCCTTTCAGCAAGGAATTCAGAATCACCTGACCATGTGTATCACTGCTGGGAACGTATGCAATATCAGTCCAAGTCACATGGCAACATGATTCCATAGAATCAAACACATTGTGAAAGCCGTCACTGCAATTTCCAGTCATTAGAAGCTTACTGTGTCACATGATCAGAAACAGACAGCCCAAAGCCATCGATATCTCAAAGTTGCAACAGCCGTTGACTTCCATGTTAAAGTCAGATTAGAGCGGTCACGTGGTTAGTGGGTAGCCTCAGTAGTTCCCTTGGTCCCTGGTTTACTACGGGATTGACAGCAGCGATCGCATTAATATTTACGTTAAGTACTCAATGAAAATGACTATAAACTGCATTTCCACATTCATAGATTACTCAATAAAAATGCATTATTATGCACACGACCATACTGTAAGTCATGTAGAAAAGTCTTATTATAACACCTGAGATATTCATTCATTCTCCCATTGAGTAGTTCCTTTCAACGACTATGACATACCGAATGTGCCGCCATTGTTTGTACACGGGAGTCAATGGTAGTGTCGCAACTTTGAGATATCGATGGCTTTGAGACAGCCATATTAAAGTAAATACAGCAGTCATATGACTAAATACTATCTGCCATTGCATCCTCATGACCGCCTCAGAGCTGCCAGGAATGGAGTACGGAAAGGAGGGAAGAAAGGTAGAAAGGCTTAGTCATCTAGTCACCAGCTCAGGGGTTGGTATTCCCCACAAGAATTCATATCTCACAGCTGGGAAATGAACCAGTCGTGATGAGCTCTGCTGGAGAGAATACACTTTCTCGCTTGTGCCAAATACAATGTCATCACTTCCCCTGCTAACTTGCACTGTTGGAATGGGGAAGATCCCACCGGTTCCCCTCTGTTCAACGTCCGGTAGCAGAACTAGAAACAGAAAGGAAAGCTATCAACGAACAAACTACCCATCAATGACCAGCAGGAGCCACTCCTCGTGGCCAGAGGCATCCTTTCTGGAGTGTAGCCAGGGACGGGAAGATGGTTATTGATGTAATCCACAAGCTTACCCGAGCTTAATTACCAGAGGAGGCCATGACTCTGGGACACACACTCAGGATTGATCAAGCCTGATGATATGTCCCAGTCATCATCCACAGGTGGTCAACAGCACCACACCCCCCACCCCCACTCCCCCCATCCCCCTTCAGCCGGATAAAGGGACCAAGCAAAGACGGTTCATTGGGATTGTAACAGCCAGTAAGACATACAAATATATCGCAATGGATGTATTGCGCAACCACGGCTCAACGGGAAGCTCAAACACGAAAGGGAACAAAAATGGTGCCCCCCATGTTGTGGTGTGGATTAAAGTGAATATGGTTACAGCCTAAACCTAATATATTAGGTTGCAGTCATGTAAACATGACAGTTAGCATTCATAAAGAGGACTCCACACACACATACACGAGCACGCACGCACGCACGCACGCACGCACGCACACACACACACACACACACACACACGCACACGTACACAAACACACACACACACACACACACACACACACACACGCACACGCATACGTACACAAACACACACACACACACACACACACACACACACACACACACACACACACACACACACACACCATATTTTTCTTAATATAATAATCATAATTTGTAAAGGTCACCACCATTTATTTACATTATGCTGCCGGCCTTTATACTTATTAACATTATGTTGTTTTTAATGTTATTTTCACAATGACTGTTACAAAAAAATATCAAGCAGGAAAGATACATTTATTTCATTATGTGAAAAAATAATAATATGATGATTGGAAAGCATGCAATCAATGTGATAAAAAACAAACACGGTTAGACAGGTTAAAGTAAATCTATTACAGCAGAAATAAACCTATATAATAATATAATAGCCTATATGCTGTATATAAGGCTACAGCCAAAATCGAATGTATTAGGTTACAGTCTAATAATCAGCATTCATTCTTGGTGTCCCATATGAGGAACTGATGAGGAACCTAATTTGCATTCCAAGAAATCACCCGTACACAGACAGACGACTCAATTAGGGGCCCAGGGGGGCGCTTCAGTGTAACAGGGTTTGGGAGCTCTCATGGCCATGCACTGCACCACGAAGAAATCCTTTCACAGGATTTCAAATCCAGTTCTCCAACACTGGGATTCGGATTCAGATTTGGTCAGTTATATAAACACAAACAAATTGACAGTGGATACAGGAACACAGACCGATTACAACTCTGAAAAGAAGATAATTTCATAACCTGTACCCGCAGAAACAGTACTATGACTATACCCCCCCCCAACACACACACACACACACACACACACGCACAATGCCTCTCTGTCTCTCTTTATCTCTTTCTAAGGAATCTTTTGCACAGGTGAACTAGATGAATCATCCACAGGGAAATCCATACTGAAACTCCTAGTTGGGCAATGGCTCTCTCTGTCTACCCAGATTCAGCTTACAGCTTTTAATTGCTTATCAAAACACACAATTAACACACAACCACACAAGTACCAGAATTCCCCAGAACCTTTTGCACAATTAAACACTTCCACCAAAAGTATACAATTATTTATCAAAACTCTGTTTTGTTGTAGTATCACAAACACATCCATCAGTATGAACCCAACCCCCGCCCACCCCCACACCTCTACGCGCCTCCCCACACAACACGTAATCATTTTGATTTGAGTGTTGCAGCGGAAAAAAAAAAAAATGTAATAACCACATGCACAGGCGTCCAGTAACCACCATCAGATTCACTATGCTGTGGCCCCTAAAACTTCCCTGTCACTGCTGGGAACATACGCTATCAGCCTAGCAACTTACAGTACATGGCAGCGTGAGAGCCATCACTACAATTTCCAGTAGAAGCTTACTGTGTCACCTGACATAGCCAGCCACAGAGTAAATGCTGCAGAGTGACAGTAAATACGATCTTGCATTCTCATGACTGATTCAGTGGTCAGTAGACAGTCTGTATATGGCACCTGCTGTGGTGCACTCGTCATGACACAAGTCTGTGTCTTTCGTTTCAGCCCAACCACACACAGCTCCAGTCATCTAATGTTCCTCTAACCAGTTCAAAGCTGGCACTTCCCAGCAACACATCACATCTGCCATCCGGGAAATGAACCAGTCAGATGAGCTCTTCTAGGACCCCAGAGTTCCGCATCTCTCATCTCTCATCTTATGATTTCTACTAGGACTCCAGAGTTCCGCACCGGTCATCTCTCATCTTATGATTTCTACTAGGACCCCAGAGTTCCGCATCTCTCATCTCTCATCTTATGAGTTCTACTAGGACTCCAGAGTTCCGCACCTCTCATCTCTCATCTTATGAGTTCTACTAGGACTCCAGAGTTCCGCACCTCTCATCTCTCATCTTATGAGTTCTACTAGGACTCCAGAGTTCCGCACCTCTCATCTCTCATCTTATGAGTTCTACTAGGACCCCAGAGTTCCGCACCTCTGTTCTGAACCCCTCATTCCACTGAGACAGGGATAGCCTAATATTTAGCAGCCAGCAAGTAGCAAGACAATAATATACCAGGTTATAACAGTATAGTATAGGGTTATAATAATATAGTGTAGTGTAATATATATTGTATCATATAGTATTGCGTCATATGGTATATTATTGTATCTTATCGTTTTGTTTTATCTTTTAGTTTTGTATAGTGTATTTAATGAGTCAATACTCTGCATTGATAGACTTTGTAAACCCAGCCCGATCTGCCGGCAACTGGATTTCGCCCTGCAGCTCAGGCTGGAAACCAGCATATTTATCTCTCCTGCTTCCTGTCCAGTTTTGTTGGAAGCAATGACAAACTGGCTGATCCACCGGCAAAACACCCAGATCGTTGGTCTGATTAGTTGAAGGACTATACAAATGTCATCTGAACTATGCCCATAGATCATGCTTCTTGTGCAGTAGAAATACAGTGCAGACTCCCCAGACTAATGTTCAGTCTCAAAAGATTGAGCTTGGTCTGGTGATAGCCAGGCCACTGCATTGACGCATATTAATGCAGAAGTTGGAGTTCTTGAGAAACACAAGAGAACAGGAACTGAGGAGAAGAACGTAGTGTTTATGAAACTGTCCAACTTCTATATTCCCGGTTACACTTAAGGTGGAGAGACATAGACGTATTAAAAACAATAATCAGGAATTACCACTTATTTAGGTATGCTTTCATAGTACATTTGAGTATGTTCATAATTAGTGTTTATAGTGTTGATGGTCAGGTGAAGGCCAGATTAACCTGCCATTCCCTTTAGCTGCCCAAGCTACAGTACAGTATGCACTGTGCAGTTCCGTAGTCCAGGCAGAAACCACCTCAGAAATGCATTAAACGCTTTCACAGCTCAACGGTGCCAACTTTATTGCAGAAGGATACCAGCTGGCAGAATGGGGCAAATGTGTTTTTGGTGTTTACAAAGTTTTCATAGAGCTTTTGGGTTATTAGCTTTAAGCTGTGTTATATTATTATTATTATTATTATTATTAATATTATTATTATCATCATTATTATTATCATTTTTATTCTTACTTGCAACTTGCTGATTTGTAATTGTATTTGCAAAAGAGATGTGAAAGGTTGAGATTCTTGGAACTTGAGAGGGACATGGTGTGCTTGAGTAGGTGACAGATTGGCATGCTCATTGATAGTTGCGTGCGGTCTCAATCTCAGTTTCACTCGTACACTCTCTCTCTCTTCTGTTTTGACAAACAGTTCAAGACACATCAAAATGATGCATTCAATTCAGGATCTTAGTCGAGGGGCTTTTTGAACGGCACTGATATCAGATTCTGAAAGCCCTTCCACTAAGCAGCAGGGAATAGATTTTTTTTCAAATAAATGTCTCGTTCTCGGAAGTTGCTTTTATACCATCCCTTTCTCATCTATAACCCCCCCCCCCCCCATACACACCCACACACCCATACACACACACATGCACTCCATGGCATTCAGTTAGACAGTTTGACTTTACCAATGACTGCAAAAAGTATGGACTGCTGGTGATTGACAGCCTGGGCTTGGAAGACCAACTTGCATACCTGCAAGGCACACTCCCCATGAAATGCACAGCCGAAGTTATTTGCTGACAATGCTTTTATTCACACCTTAGGATTGTCATGTTTTTTTGTTGGGAAATAGCACCATCTACAGGAGTGGTTGTTTTTGGTTAAACACGTGTATACTGTAGCAGCAACAGCACATACTGTAGAAGTGAGTCATACTCACAGAGATCCAGATCTCTCAAAGCACCAACAACCAACAAACTGTCAATTAACAAAGATGTGTCACACTGAATGTCCTAATAACTTACTATGTTATTAGATATGGCCCATATGTTCTGACCTTATGGAAAGGGGTATGCAAATCTATACTACCCCAAGTCAACACTGCAGATACTGCACAATGCATAGTCGACGATGCTCCCTGACAAAGTACGTCTTAATTTATACCTATATACAAATCGCAGTGCCTTAGGGGTGGTGCCGTGCTGTCCATACACTTTACAGTCATTGGTATACAAATCACATAGCTGTGTCCGGCACACCACCCATGGACTGACTTCTCCTCCTCAGCTGTGACCGGTCATCAGTGGAGTGTCACTCTGCGGTTCCTTGTCATTAGCTGTGTTGTTAGCGGTGCCGTTCGCGGTGCTGTTTACTGTGCCGTTCGTTGTGGCGTCAGCTGTGCCGTCAGCGGTGCCGTTCGCGGTGCCATTCGCGGTGCCGTTTGCTGTGCCGTTTACTGTGCCATTCGCTGTGGCATCAGCTGTGCCGTCAGCGGTAACATGATCAAGTTCCCCTGCATCTCCATCATATTTCACTTCAGTATCTGTAGGAAGATAATGATGTGTGGATTACGGTGCTGATTGATGTTCATTGTGAAGGAATGAAACAGAATTATGGCTAAATGATGGAATGCAAAAGTCTGCAGAAATCGTACCTCTGCGGTCCCTTCGTCCAGTCCATCCTTGAAGAACTAAGTAGAAGAAAAACACTCCAAATTATTTTGGATATCACATTTTGTAGAACATGCTAGATAATGTAAATGATGTTTTTATCAGCTAAAGTGATCACAGGTACTGCGCTCCTCTCTACCTCAAATGGCTGCTTTAATGTATGACACATGGGATTCTGAGACACTGCACAATCATTTGGGAAACATTAGTCAGCTGTGGGTTTTTAAGTGACAGTACTAATTAACAGCAACTTGTCTATAGAAAAAGAGGAGATATACTGTAAACCCTCACCTTTGTAGAGAACCACTGCCCCACAGGCAAGAAGAGCCACTATCAGCAGTCCTGTAGCCCAGCCTGGGAAGGACTGAGAGTCTGGAGCTGTAGACTCTGTATCAGACATAATGAGGGAGAAAGCATAAGATTCTCAAATGAATTATACAAAATCACTGTTGTCATGTTAAATTAGCAACTGAGATACAACCTACTTGGTCAGAAAGAGAGAGTAAAAATCTATGAATGAATGAATGATCTAAGAGTGGAATAATGAATGAATGAATGAATGAATGAACAAAAGAATAGACAGACGATCCACAGCTACTGTAAGAAAATGACATCACTGCCATATCTCACCAACATCAGGCTTCGGCAGCACCATTAGTGTGATGCAGCTGACTTTCTTCGGCACCGCCTTGTCCTTGGACCAAAGGCAGCAGATGGTGGTCTGGTTGTCCGCCTCTGTTACGTTCCTCAGCTCCAAACTCAGGTTTCCAGTCATCACTTGATTGAGGTCCAGAGTGGTTCGGTTCTGATACTGAGGAGCCTGGCGTTGAAGCTCCTCCACACCCATATTGATGAAGTGGAGCAGCAAAATGCCCTCTTCCCTGTCTGCATCTGTTTGCCAGTAGACCCGAGTGACCCCCAGAGGTGGGGGTGGAGGGGGGATGGTGAAAGGCAGCAGCACTGACTGGCCCACAGTGACGTTCAGCTGGGAGGCCATGCTGAGAGGGAGTGCTGCTGATGAGAACAGGAAATCAAAGGTCAGACCAGATCAAAGAAAATGAGTTAATTTATTATGTATTAATTTATTTTGCTTAGTTTTTCATTTTTTCTTTCTTTCTTTCTTTCTGTAACAATTACCATACCAACCAACCATACCATACCATACCAACAATTACCAATAATTGCCAGTATTGTTGTGTGGCAATAAATTGTATTTGATGTTAATGAATACGGATTAGAGTCCTGCTGTTTGTTATGACACACACATACAGTACACAAACACACAGCAGGGAGAGAAAAAAGGAGAGAGACCACACACACATACACACACACATACATACAAATGTGCATTGTGTGTTTGTATATTGATGTATGTGTTTGTGAGAGTGTGAGTGTGTCATAATAAGCAACCGTCTGTGAGGCGTGTGAGTGTATGTGTATAAATGAACAAAGTTTAATCGCGCACATCCATATCATTCGGGTGCAGGATAAAAATATACAGTTTAAAGAAAGGTGAAGATCTGCACACCAGCAAGCCCTTACAGCCCTTCCTCAGTAAGAATTTGTGACATAAGAAACAGTGCTGCAAAACCAGAGACTGAGCTGTCTGCTGTTGACTCACTCATGCTGTTACATCCATACCAGATAAACTGTTGAGTCATTTGTGTGTGTGTGTGTGTGTGTGTGTGTGTGTGTGTGTGTGTGTGTGTGTGTGTGCCTGTGCATGAGAGACATAGGGAGACATAATAGCATGATATTGAGTATTGCAAAGCTTAGGGTTAAAACAGACAGTACCATCCATATACCATCTGATCTCTATCTCTCTCACTATCCTATTCATGGGTTTCATCAGGTCCCTTTCCACTGGTGTATAAAATCAAGCACCTAGATTATGAATACAAACTGCAAGGTGCTTTATTAACACACCCGTGATGAAACCCATGAATAGTCAAGGGAAAGGCCTGGCAGAGGAAAGTCATTCAATTCAAACCGAAACTTTTTCACGCAGACATTTTATACCAGTAGTTAACAATCTCGAAACCCTTTCATCTCAGACACGAGCGTGCAAGTCATATTGCATTACTTGGAATTCCTCTAAATACTCCGCCTCCTCCACATGACTTCATGTCTTACCCACGCAGTAAGTGATGTGAAAGTAGAAGCGTACTAACCCCTGAGAACACATGGGGTGCCTCTCATTTGGGCTTTTATACGTCCTCCCTCACTCCTCGGGCCTCGATCCTCACTGATCTACATAAAGAATGATGGGGCGGCAACAATGGGATAGTCTATCCAGTGTTAGTTGTAGATCAGTGGGAATGCCCTTCGAGGATCGAGGATCGAGGATCGAGGAGGCATGTTGAGAAGCACCCATGGTGTGCACACATGGAGAACACACATACACAAACACACACAAATAAAACACCAAATCAAATCATAATGATGCAGAGCCACACAGAGGCCAACATCTATGTAGCTGAGGGTTTATTATATACAGATTCCCTCTACCAGTATAAAAGTCGCTCACTCAAAGCTCAGTCACCGGGATCAAAGATTTTCAGCAAAACTCCACTGTGGTTACGTTTACTAGCCATTAAGAATTAATTTGCAAACTCACGCAGAACAATATCATGCACATAGCCGTCATGCAGTTGCTAGAACAGTGCTTCAGCCATTCATAGGCTGCACTGACAGAGTATTGAAACGTTGTGAAATACATACGTAATGTCTATACTGCCTATACTGTTGCCATAGCTGAAATTATTTATGATAGATTTTAGGCCCACACAGCCGGGTCTAGCTCTGCTTTGGTCATGGTCTTGACTTATCTCCTTCTGCTT
>NC_084997.1:27959577-27999577 GCF_963854185.1 Sardina pilchardus
GCTTGAGTGAGCGATCTCAAACATGTGTTTCAGATCAGATTCTCTCTCTCCATCTCAGTTCCTTTTTTCATCTTTCTCCTCTCCTCTCTTCTCCTCTCCTGTCCTCTGTCTATCTTTTACCCCTTTCCCCTTTCTCTCCCTCTTGTGCCTTACAGTAATATCTCTCTCTCTCTACTCCATTCCTCTTTTCACCACTCTCTGTGTGTGTGTGTGTGTGTGTGTGTGTGTGTGTGTGTGTGTGTGTGTGAGATGAAAAATGGAAAAAGGAAGTGTGGAATGTGCGGCCCACGTTCACACACATAAGCCCCGTCGACTGATGAGCTAGCTGATTTAAGCTCATTCATGCTTTACACTGTCGTACAGCTGGTGGTGCTCAGGTGGCTGAAACATCTGTTTGCAGTGATTACCCAGATTTATGGTGCAGCATATACACTAATCCAGCGCGAACTTTATGGGCGCTGCCATCTTGAATATCGCCATTACTGCGTGCCTGCGAGTGTGACGAGTGACACTTGCCTGTGATTTTCAATGAAAGCATCCTGTCAGAGAATGTCTAACAAGAGATCCCGCTCATGAAAGAAAATGTCAGGTGAAAGGGAACATTGGATCAATGATGTCAGACTGTGCCAAAACTTACCAATGAAGGTAATTTATTAACAACATAAGGTATTAAGACGTGTATTAATGACTGCTAACCTCTGCAACAGCCGCCTATGGAACCAACGGGCTAATTTCTTAGCAGCCAGTCACGCAGTAATGGCGGTTTTGTGTTACTTCCGTGTTTCGCTGGATTAGTGTATAATGCCTTGTAAGTGATAATTACTGCCTGTTGTTAGACACAACTTACACAATATACTTCCTCCAGAAAAAAGGGAATCTGATCTGAACCACATACTTTTGAACACAGCAATTCTAAGAACGCAGTTCTGCTCAGTACCATCTAGAGAGGGTATACCCTTAGGGCTAGTTTCTGTTTGGTTTGGATTCACACACAGAAGGAACAGTAGATTACTTAACACACATTAGTATCCCAATTATCACATAAACATAAGCCCCCCCCCCCCCCCCGACACAATTTGTGAAATGATTCGTCTTTCAAAAAAAAGGATGAATAGAAAGAAAAGGGAGATCACAATTGGTGAAATTATTCTTCTTTCAAAAAAAAAGGATGAATAGAAAGGAAAGGGAGACCACAATTGGTTAAATTATTCGTCTTTCAAAAAAGAATGAATAGAAAGGAAAGGGAGACCACAATTGGTGAAATTATTCGTCTTTCAAAAAAAGAATGAATAGAAAGGAAAGGGAGACCACAATTGGTGAAATTATTCGTCTTTCAAAAAAAGAATGAATAGAAAGGAAAGGGAGACCACAAATGGTGAAATTATTCTTCTTTCAAAAAAAGAATGAATAGAAAGGAAAGGGAGACCACAAATGGTGAAATCATTCTTCTTTCAAAAAAAGAGTGACGAGACAGGAAAGGGAGACCAGAGTGGTACAGTACAGGAGAGGGAGAGGGAGATGGTAAAGAGAGGGAGGGAGGGAGAGAGAGAGCGAGTCAATTTATAAGATAGCTCATTACGCTGATTTAAAATCACTCATTCATGCTTTACACAGTCATGCTTCAGGTGCCTGAAACATCTGTTTGCAGTGATTACCCAGATGGCTTCCCTTAAATGCAGCATAGGGCCTTGTAAGTGCTACTTACAGCCTGTTATATAATTGAAACTACTTACACAATAGACTTTCTCCAGAGAGAAATCTGATCTGAAACACATAGTAGTTGAACACTTGTACTACAACTAGAGAGGCTATTCCCCTAGGGTATTTTCTTCATTCACACGCAATAGGAACTCTAAGATTACTTAACACACAATAGCCCAATCACATGAACATAAAGTCATGAAATCAGCATTGCTTCTCATCTGACCAGAGAGCATTCGTCGTGTGACAGTAGTCAACATCGCAGCCTTCTTGTGCAGTTTTTATGTTCAGCAAATTTAAACAGAAACTTTTGAGAAATGCTTTGGCCAAGATGGCATGTACATCAAAGATGGTTGCTATGTTCAGGAAGACCCTACCCCAAAGCAGGATCATGGTACGATAAACGTACCGTAATGTCCCAACTATTAGCCGCAGCTTATACATTTATTTAGCTATATTTCTTCAGCTATATGAGGTTAATACACGGGTGCAGTTAATATGGCAATAATGTGTTTTTGTTTCTTTTCACTTGCATAAAACACAGTCCTATTAGGCTACTTATACACAATGCGGCTAATACACAGAAAATGACTGTAGTTAGAGGAACTGCGGTCAGAGGACCTCAATAATAATCCTAGTTGCATGCTGTCCAAATGCGTGGAAAAAGGGGTTTCTAGAAACTGCAGGTTCCAAAAAATCCCACACACACACAGACCAGACCGGTCACAGACACACGCACACACATACACCACCTCCGCTTCCGCTTGACTAGACCAACAAGGGCCCCCCCCCCCCCACACACACACACACACCACCTCCGCTTCCGCTTGACTAGACCAACAAGGGACAGAAGCCCCCCCCCCCCCTCCACACACACACACACACACACGCACAAACGCACCGAGAGAGAGAGAGACAAAGGGAGAAAGAAGGAAAAAGGAAATGATAGCTTCAGCGAAAGTTCTACTAGGGAGACTCGTAGTGTATCTTTCTTACTCCACCCATTCATTCACGTAACGAATCATACCCATGTTTACATTTTCGGGGAACACCCCCAATCTACGATTCATTCAATCAGTGCTAGCCTATAGGAATTCAGCGGGTGTTTTAAAACTGTTCTTTCTAACACTTCTCTCTGCTACTCAGTACGCCGTCTTCGTCGTTCCCTCCACCACCCCTCCAGCCACCACGGCCAGCAGTCTTCATCTTGTCAGCCGCAGCATGCTATCTGCACCTTCTCCCTCACAACCACCGCCGCCAGTTGGTCCCGGTCTCGACATCGGGGGGTAGGCTCTTCGCCCCTGCTTCTTCGACCAGCAGGATCTGAGTTCCGTTCATCCCTGGACGGATTCGAGACGGGGGCCTGCGCCAAAGATTGATGTTTATCCCGAACTCTTTCTATACTTGTATTCTAGCAACTCCTTTCAAATTAAATTGTTATCTGCTTCTATTCTGTCTACTGAGTCTTTCTGGTAGAACTGAGAGAGAGCGCGAGAGATGGAGAGAGAGAATCTGATCTGAGACACATGCCCCCCCCCCCCAAACACACACACACACACACCACAGACACGCACAGACACACACACACACACACACACACACACACACACACACACACACACACACACACCGCCTCTGCCTCCAGTTCCACGCGCATCCCTTATTAGTGTGTGAAAGGAAGTGTTAAAACACAAAGAGTGAAAAGAAAGTGAAGGGAGACCACAGTTGGTGAAACTTCTTTCAAAACAAGCAACTGAGACACTAAGAGGCGATCGAGATCTGTAACAACCACAGTGACCCTCATGCGTCATTACAGTGGTTGCCATCGACAGGGCAGCCATGCTCCCACTTGTCGAGAAAGAAGGGTAAAAATAAATAAATAAATACAAACTCACATCCCATGAGCAGCTGCCAAAGTGCATTTTATGTATTTCTGTTTTTCATTTTGTTGCCAGATTGTCAAAAGATCATATTACGTTTGATGTCAGTCTAAGGGACAATGATCTTTTCTCATCATATTCTCACAGGCACAAGATTCCTCCACTTTCTTACTGTGAACATCAACAGGCTTCTCCAGAGTCTCTACAGGCCTTTCAAAACACCAGGGGACAGACACTGTTTTGTGGCCGCAACTGGCTACAGCATTCTAACCGCCTTGGGTCCAGGTGTCCGGGCTCGAGTCCAACCTGTGTCATTTCCTGATCCCACCCCATCTCTCCCTCCCACTTGCTTCCTGTCATTCTAATCTACACTGTCCTTCTAGAAGTTCCCTTTTCTAAATAAAATATCTAACTATCTGTCTAGCAATCTATTAAAGGCCCAAAACCCAGGAAGTCTCTGACTAGCCCAGCCGCTTATCACACACCCCATGCCTTCTGCTGGCATAATCCTCTACTGTACCAAACACACCAGGTATTCGGTGGCCTGAGCAAGTTCACTTTGTCCTGTAAATGCTCTAATCCAAGAGTTCCCACGACTGGCAGGACATTAGCGCACCAACTCACTCCACTACTCCGAACAAACATACACCTCCTCACCATCACATTCACTATGTGCCATGAGACCAATGTCCAATCAATTCCTTCCAGAGACAATGGCAAAGAAAAAGACATCTCATTGAATATGTGGGAGTTGAGACAAGATCTGCTCAGTCATAAACACGAAAACAAACATTTGAGTCTAGAGTTTGATTAAATGAAATGATTCATTCATACAGACACATTTTAAAAGACACATTGGTGTGTGATTCAAATATGAATTTACTCACACAACCAGAACCAAACATTATTTATTCTGGGGTGAGACACTCAGAGGCGACCCAGATCTGTAACGACCCCAGTGACCCCCTCCATGTGTCATTACAGCGGTTGCCATCCACCCCGCAGGACAGCCATGCTCCCGCTTGTCGAGAAAGAGAGGTAAGAAAAAAACTGATGTTAGACGAAGAGACTGGCTTTCAGATTCCGCTTTAATTCATCCCAAAGGTCTGCTCTTTGGTTGAGGTCAGGCCAGTCAAGTTCATCCACACCAAACTCCTGTTGTCCATGTCTTTACGGACCTTGCTTTTTGCACTGGTGCACAGTCCTGTTGGAACACGAAGTTGCCAACCCAAACTGTTCCCGAAAAGTTGGGAGCATGGAAATGTCAAAAGTCTCTTGGTTAATGCTAAAGCATTCAAGGGGCCAAGCCCAGTTCGAGGATGGCCCCCCCTCCTGTTCCAACATGACTGTGCACCATTGCGCAAAGCAAGGTCCATAAAGACATGGATGACCCAGTTTGGTGTGGATGAACTTGACCGGCCTACACAGAGTCCTGACCTCAACCCAAACAGAACACTTTTGGGATGAATTAGAGCGGAATCTTAGAGCCAATCTCTTCTTCCAACATCAGTGAACACACTCCTAAACCTTGTGGAAAAGCTTCCCAGAAGAATTGAAGCAGTTATAGCTGCAAAGGGTTAACCAACTTCATAATAAACCCTATGGATTAAGGATAGGATGTCACTTAAGTTCATATGCATGTCACGGCAGGTGACCCAATACTTTTGCCAATATAGTGTATCTATCTATCTCAGGAAGTCTCTGACTAGCCTATCAGACACACCCCATGCCTTCTGCTGGCATAATCCTCTACCATACCAAACACACCAGGGGTGCCTGTCATTCAGCGTTTATACATCCTCCCTTGCTCCTCGGCCCTCGATCCTCACTGATCTACATAAAGAAAGATAGAAGAAGGGATGGACTATCCCATTGTTGCCGCCCCATCATTCTTTATGTACATCAGTGAGGATCGAGGCCCGAGGAGCGAGGGAGGATGTATAAACACTGAATGAGAGGCACTTCAGGTATTCGGTGGCCTGAGCAAGTTTACTTTGTCCTGTAAATGCAGTTCCCACGATTGGCAGGAAATTAGAACATGCTTGGCCACTCACTCACTCCACTACTCCGAACAAACATACACCTCTTCACCATCACATTCACTATTTGGTATTTGCTATGAGACCAATGCCCAATCAATTCCTAATAGAGACAACATGGCAAAGAAAAAGACATCTCCATTAATATGTAGGGGTTGAAACAAGATCTGCTCAGTCATAAATGCGAAAACAAACATTTGAGTCTAGAGTTTGATTAAATGAAATGATTCATTCATACAGACTAAACATTTTAAAAGACACATTGGTGTGAACCAAACATTATTTATTCTGGGGAAACTCACCAAAAATAAGTATTTCTAAAAAACAGGTTGTTGTCTTGTCGCACAAAGCCATAGCAAAAATCCAACGCACAAAGTTCAACGGACAGCGCAAGGTTTGTTTAATCAGGTCAGACTCCTCAGGAAAAAAATCTGTACTCTCTTTCACTTCAGCTTGCTGAATAACAGGAAGTCATTGTAGCTATCGCGAGGCAACAGTTTTCAAGTGAGTTGCTTAGGGCTGAGGAAGAAACCCTTAGCAGTGTCTTCCAGCAGACTAAACACCTGTCAGCAGAGCTCTGGTATGAGTGAGATTGAATTAATGATTGTCCTCGGCTGGCAGCTGAGTTGTTGATTTGTTTTCTTATCACCTCATGAACACACACACACCCACACACACACTCAGGCACTGCCTCCCCTTAGCCAGATCACAGATATTATAAAGCTAGATGCCGCATTGGGCTCCAGAATGTACGTAAATAGCGCCGCCATATTGGTGAGGGCAACAATCACAGCAGGCCAATGGAGAAACAGGTGTCTCTGATTACAGGCAAGTGTTGCCCATAGACAGTAAGGTGTTTGCCCCCAGCAATATGGTGGCCATGTTTACATATGCCACCTAATTGAACTCGATGGGCATGCGGTATCTAGCCTTCTAATCTATTTTTTAGACAGTGCTGGTTTCTCTAAACAATTCAGGAAATCCTCCAGGGGTCACAGGGTAAATCTCTCTCTCTCTCTCTCTCTCTTTCTTGAAAAAAAAACATATGCTTGTTGATCAAAGACAAATACACAAATAAAAAAATAATAAAATACCACATCAAAGCATTACCAAAAGCAGCCCAGAACCACAGTCCAGATATACAGTATGCCATTGAACCATAAATGCTGAAAAATAAGGCCTCTCTCTCTCTCTCTCTCTCTCTTTCTTTCTCTGTGGGTGTGTGTGTGTGTGTGTGTGTGTGTGTGTGTGTGTTTGTCTGTGTGTCTGTATGTCTGTGAACTAGACAAGTAGAGGGAAGTGCTAAAAATACAAGACTAATGCAGAAAGAACGCACAAGCTGTTCAGGGAACTAGGGGAGCATGGGGTGGTAGAGTCATTTTTTCGGTTCTTCATCATTCTAATATGTCCAAGATGTTTTGTTGTGTAACCTCAAAGTTCAAAGTTTACTTCATGTGCTCAAACAGTATATAAGCATTTATCAGCATTGAAATGCATTGTGCTCAAGTGTCCATTCAACTTCAAGAATAAATAAAAATAAACAAAAATAAATAAATAAATAAATACATAGATACTAAAAAAAAAAAAGAAATCCAGGGTCTTGTTTACAACTAAGCTACTTCCACAATGCTTTTTCAACTGAAATGTCAATAGAGTTCATAGAATGCGCTCAACTCACGAAATATTAATGACTGGGTGCTTGTGTCCAAAAGGAATAAATCCAATCAAACGAGAGTACAGCACTCCTAGTCATATGCATTAAATTGTATGGCCTGACACTGAAGATGTACTATTATGTGGGGATTTCCAAGGACAATTTGCTGCCAGGGTAGTCTTGCAACACTCAGTTGACCTGGAGGCTGGCCAGTTTCAACAAGGGCCGGGCCAATCACATCGTGTATAGCGTCGGTAGGCTTAACATAGTGATGACTGATCTGCGGCCAGAAGTTGCGACCGTTAAGCATCCTGCAACTTGAAGACCATTCTTTTAGTGCTATATATATCCTATTCCATGGAAAGGGAATTTGAAAGACCCACCCCTCGATTGAGCCCTGCTACGATGAGTTCACAGACCCTACTGCACATCTTGATGAGGGTGTCTGACTCGTCAGACTACATTCTGATGACTTGCGGTTAGAAACTATCCCTGTATCTGCAGGCACATGTCCTTCTGCTCCTGAATGTCTGCCATAAGGCAGCAGGGTGAAAAGACAGTGACTGGGATGAGTCTGACTGGGGTCAGACACTATACAATTGGCCTTTCTTCTGCAGCACTGACTGTAGAGGTCCTGGATGGATAGTAACTCTGTCCTAGTAATGCGCTCTGCTGATCTGACAACTCTTTGTAGCGATTTTTGGACCTGGGCTGTGCTGATAACCATGCCATGTTTTTATGCCACCAGTCAAAATGTTCTCTATTGCACAGCGATAAAAGTTGGTCAAATATTTTGTAGTCAATGCCAAATATTCCATTCAAGGAATGTGCTCTGAACATTCTTTGTTTGTTTGTCCCTCCACCCTGGCCAACCCCACACCCTTTGGTTATCTCTGCTAGCCACTAATAACGATACAATTATATTTCACAGTTTTGCATAATCTTATCCTTAAACTGATCTATTATTCTTATCTTATATACAAACATTCTGTTACCCCAGTGATAAGGGCAGGAGAATGTTGACATAACACCATTGAGTGTGAACTCGACCATGTAGCTTCTGATTTATGAGTCATTAAGTGGATAAGATCAGAGCCAGTTGGAGATGGAAATCGGAGAAGAGCTTACCTGTCTCCAAGGGAAAAATGACAATAATATGCTTTTCTAATCCACTGCTTACCGTATGTCAGCTGAAATGTTTCGAAAACAAAGGAAACCCCAGCCTCAAAGGTGTTTTACTCTGATGGCCTGAATCTATTCAGATGCATTACTGGTGTACATAAAACATTGCTGCATCCTTTGCAGATTCTAAATGATAGGCTAGGATAGTTTGATTCAAACACACTGTCCCAACTTGATCAAAACTTTGTCATGGTTGAAAATATCTACAGTACATCGGGTTGGTTGAAAATGACTATCAGCTGATATGTATATTGGTTATCGGCTTTTGAAACACTTAAATATCGGCACCGCCCATCAAAATCCCACCTAATACACACAGGTTGCTGTGGTTACATTACAAACAGTGCTGGTTAGTAAATGAGAAGCAGCTTTTTCAGAGGCAGATTGTCCTTTTCATGGATGTAATCATTATCAGAGGAAGCTAACCGATTTTGTTTACAGCGAGAGAGAGAGAGAGAGAGAGAGAGAGAGAGAGAGAGAGCCAATCTTGACAGAAGACAGTAAGAAAGAGACTTTTATGAAATACAAATTTGGATAATCTTCCTTATCTGTTCTTATTTGTCTTAAATGTTCCTGAATATGTTTTTGTTGTTGTTATTGTTGCTGTTGTGGTTGTAGAAGACACTCTTAGGCCTGTGTGGAAGCGATATGTGGTTGGTGAGTCACAAAGGAAAGATGTCAGTCTAGACACTTAATGTCCTACACTGTCAATCCCTTGTTCATCCAGGATTTGCCAGTGAAAACATTGGTGCTTGCAAAAGACATCTTGGGGCCGGCTATTAAAACACTAATTGACTGGAAATGAGTGGTGAACACAATAGAGATCAAGATAAGGTAAAGAACAGCCTCGCCTTCCAAGTAGTTTTCGGAATATACCCTTCAAATGAAACACAATTCCATATCACAACGTTACTGCTATTGAACAAACTACCGGTAGTGCAGTGCCCGCACAAACAATGTTTTCCAAGAAACTTGTTGCCCAATTACGGTGATGCATCATGTTAGATTGGCGATGATGTAGAATCAGGCCCGTGCAGTTAGTAGCGCTTTTTACTCACTTTGCAAAGTAAAAGAGTGAAGGGGAAAAGCGTTTGAGCCGGAGCTAATGGCAATATTAGACACATTGGGGACCTAGATACCCGTGCGTTTTTGCTGTTGGGAAATGATGAAATAACTGCATGGCCATGCCAGTGCTATTAACTCGGAAGTGATGTTTGAATGAATGTTATAAGTGAATAATGCATATCTGCATAGAGTATATTGCTGCAGATTTGCAAAGGATCATGGTAAAGAACACACACAACTGATCTTACAATCAGTTGCAGTATTCAGGGAACAGGCAGCTAGCGGATGGTGAGGAGATATTTTCTCCCTGCATATATCTCGTCATAATAATCAGTGATAACAGCGTAGTGTGTGTGTGTGTGTGTGTGTGTGTGTGTGTGTGTGTGCGTGTTCGTGTGTGTGTGTGTGTGTGTGTTCTTTACCATGATCCTTTGCAAATCTGCAGCAATATACTCTATGCAGAATATAATATTCATGAAAAGCAGAACACGCAGAGTAATAGTTTGTAGGGAGATTTTAATTTGATATAATGTGTGTTTACATTTCTGTTACATACTGTAGTGAATAATTGTCTCTGAATCATCCGAGTAGCCTTGTGAATTTACCAATGCCCATGACAGCAGTGGCTGTGTATTATTTGTTCTTGTCATTACGTAGTTATATGGGTGTGTTTATATGTGCGGGCATGCAGTCATGCAGTCACTATCGGCACTATAATAATATCCAACAATGGACTTACAGTAATAGGACTTCCATAGAAGACTTCATGGACCACACACACACAAATGCCACACACACACACACACACACACACACACACACACACACACACACACACACACACACACACACACACACACACACACACACACACACACACACACACACACACACACACACACACACACACACTACGCTCTTATCACTCATTATTGTCACGAGATATATGAGAGTGTGGACCCAAAAGCGAGGCCTGAAAACATCAGCAGCACAGCATGCAGCACAGCACACACACACACGCACACGCACACTCACACACAGACAAATGCACACACACTCACTCACACACACACACACACACACATGCACACTCACACAAATGCACACACACACACTCACACACACACACACACACACACACACACACGCACACTCACACACAGACAAATGCACACACACTCACTCACACACACACACACATGCACACTCACACAAATGCACACACACACACTCACACACACACACACACACACACACACACACACACACACACACACACACACACACACACACACACACACACACACACGTTCCTTGCCACTGTTGAAGATTCACATTCAGAAGTGCTATACGTGCTGTGAAATGAGGATGTTGATTCAAATTCTAAGTCCATGCATATTTGAACATACTAACAACATTGTCATAATTATACTCTATACACTATTGTAGAGTATTTACTCTCTGTGTAGCATCC
Source organism: Sardina pilchardus (assembly GCF_963854185.1). Lineage (NCBI taxonomy): Eukaryota > Metazoa > Chordata > Actinopteri > Clupeiformes > Clupeidae > Sardina > Sardina pilchardus. Next base: position 27,970,573 of record NC_084997.1, read on the forward strand.
CGTCACGTGGGAGCTCTTTCATCCATGCCAGTTTCAGCCTACCAGTATTTGTCAAACCCAGTGGTCAGTATTGTCTCTGAAAAGAGGCAGTTTGGTGAAACACAGTGTCGGATCAAGGCTTTACCTCCAGCAGACCACACTCCTATTCTGTGTACACCTTGATTTGCACCGAAAGGACAGTTACCCTTTTGTGAGGGCATCACTTCTGTTTCTGTACGCAAGATGCTTTTGGTTCCCCTTTGGTATCGTACTGTTGAAAGTGGCTGTCAGTAGGGAGACATGGCCCAGAGGTGAACCCACCGCCCCCTCCTCCTATCTCCTCCGGACTTCTGTGTGAGAGAGCAGCATACCTACAGTACACACACCTGCAAATAATTGGCGCCCACTCCACACACGGTGACGTGATCCACTTGACATGATTGACCTGCAAATGAGCCCTAGTAGTAAAACTGAAATAATAAATACTCTGTGTTTACTTTTTTTGTGGTGAGGCTCGTGTAGCCCTCGGCAACATGCCACTCAGGACGGTAGCTGATGTTGCACATATGAGGATCTGCCCCGGCATGTTGATAATACAGATTGAAGGCAAGCAGCCAAATAGAGCTGTGGGAACTGAGGGGTAAAACCGCTGAAGATGCATCCAGAGACGGTTGAAAAAGGTATTTAAGTATCTTTGATACATCTGACATCAAGCAAACAATAACCGATAATCACCCCTGTCAGGAGGAATATCGTCGGTCTGCGGAAACATAAATAGGCGTTTCTATCTAAGTCGGAAACACCCCCCTTTTCTTCTTCTCCTTCTTCAAGAAACTATTAACATCCGGTCTAACATGTATGTCAAAGTAAGGGCACAGCCCGCTTTCCATTAGCATTGAACCAAACTTACTAAAGCAGAACTTAAGTTTAAACGCAATCCAGCAGAAGACGTTGAAAATGGTTGTGCAGTGCATTGTTGTAGGCCTACTTGTTAAATAGATTATCCGTTACGAAAAAAATGTATTGTACTGCAGTATCACGACAGTATTTCCTATAATAATTAATTGCTACAGAATTACTGCACATCAACGCCTACAGTTAATGCAATTATTTGGATACGAAAAAAACGATATTCATAAAGTTACCACTGCATAAGCACCATGCTACTGAATTGTCAAAAGTCAGTTCTTTATTGGCCATTTGTGCATAAACCATAGACAAATTGGAATTCTTGTGCAGGCCCTTCAAGTCAAATATTTAAAAGCAGACATGACAAATATTTAAAAGCATACATGACAAAAAAATTATTCATACAAGACATCAGGCAAACATTGACGTCAAATTATACTGTGTACCCAGTCTAAGAATAGCCTACAGTCCCACAGAGGCAGAGTAGTTTAAGTGCTACAGTTGCCTACAGTGCAAATCCTGCGTCCCTGAGACTGTGTGTGTGTGTGTGTGTGTGTGTGTGTGTGTGTGTGTGCGTGCGTAAGTGTCACACATCCAAGATATTGCACCCTGTCCCATGTGGATACAAGTGCATACTTCTCATATTGCAGTTTAGATATTGCACAGTTGTCCCATTGATATTGCACCGGATTTCCATATTGCACAAGATATAAACATTTTCCCATAATAATATTGATATTGCACATGATCCCCACATTCCACTGTTAGAATATTACTCAGTCACATTGTTGCTGCACAGTTGTCCCACTAATAATATTGTACCTGATTCATATTGCACATTGTCCCATTAATAGTATCGCACAAGATATTGCACATTGTCCCTAGTATTGCACATAATCTCCACATTACACTGACAAAGTATTACACATTGTCCCCTTGTTAGCCTTGCATGTAGTCCCATATACAGTACAGTATAAGATATTGCATATTGCCCTTATTCCCCTTTGTAGTATTGCACCTTTCCCATATTCCACATGTTTACAGGTTTGTCACAAGTTGTATATGCAGTGTTTGTGTCTGAACAGAGAGTGAGTGAGCTGGGTGAAAGGAGTCTTTGATGATTCTCTCTGCTCTCTTCTGGCAGTGCTGTGCATACATGTTTTCCATAGAGGGAAGTTTTGTTCTTATGATCCTCTCTGCAGACTTTATAACATGTTGCAGAGCCCTTCTCTCAGCCTGTGTGGTGTTTCTGTACCAGACAGTGGATTGTAGGATAGGCCTACTGTACAATACAATATTTTGGACACAAAAAGGCTGCAGTAGTGTTTTCCCTTCACTCCTTTGTGAGTCACAAATCAGCTGGCAAAGCATTACGGTCTCATATTGCTTTGCATTTACAAGGATTTAGCTCGACAATACACAAACCTAACACATCATTCCCCCCTCCCCATTGATCCTCCATCCCTGCAGCACCCTCTTCGATGAAGAAGTCCATAGGCTGACTACAGTCAAATGTCTTTCACTATTCCCAGGCTGTGTATCCCAACAAATTAAAAGTATTGATTAATAACCTTGTCATTGAGCAAATGTGTTTAAGGTGTATGGAACATTATTTAATTAGACAGCATAGCTCAAGTTCATACTGAATATGGATTGTTCAATAAAGACACAACCATTTATTTGCAAAGTAGCCCAAACTTTATTATAGGACAACAGTTTAACAGTTTAAGTGCAAATGTGCAATGCTGCAATACTTTGTAGTACAAACACAGAAGAGATCAACTTCTGCAGGCCATGCAAGATAAAATAAATAAAAGTAAAACAAAATCTTGGCCTGTGTGTGTTGGTGTGTGTGTGTGTGCGAGGGTGTGTGTGTGTGTGCGTGTGTTTTGGTGTGTGTGTGTGTGTGTGTGTATGTGCGCGTGTGTATGTTGGTGTGTGCGTGTGCCATTGGAGCTACTTTGGAAATTGTAACTTTTGCAACTTTTATTGGCAGAGAACAAATGTGCAATCATGTAGATCCAACACTTTGTTATAGAACAAACCCAAAAGAGAAACTTTTGCAGGCCGTGCAAGATAAAATAAATAAAAGTAAAACAAAATCTTGGCCTGTGTGTGTTGGTGTGTGTGTGTGTGCGAGGGTGTGTGTGTGTGTGCGAGGGTGTGTGTGTGTGTGTGCGAGGGTGCTTTGGTGTGTGTGTGTGTGTGTGTGTGTGCTTTGGTGTGTGTGTGTGTGTGCGCGTGTGCTTTGGTGTGTGTGTGTGTGTGCTTTGGTGTGTGTGTGTGTGTGTGTGTGTGTGTGCTTTGGTGTGTGTGTGTGTGTGTGTGTGCGTGTGTGTGTGTGTGTGTGTGTGTGTGTGTGTGTGTGTGTGTGTGTGTGTGTGTATGTTGGTGTGTGCGTGTGCCATTGGAGCTACTTTGGAAATTGTAACTTTTGCAACTTTTATTGGCAGAGAACAAATGTGCAATCATGTAGATCCAACACTTGTTATAGAACAAACCCAAAAGAGAAACTTTTGCAGGCCATGCAAGATAAAATAAATAAAAGTAAAACAAAATCTTGGCCTGTGTGTGTGTGTGTGTGTGTGTGTGTGTGTGTGTGTGTGTGTGTGTGTGTGTTGTCAAATGCCATGGGAGCTACTTGGGAGATTGTACATCTTGTACCAAGTACCTCCCATAGCCTGTGTTTCTAAGCACCAAGTGTGCCTTTTTCCAACTTTTGTTGGCAGAGAACAAATGTGCTAACCGTAGCACAAGGCCACTGCCACGGCCTGCAATCCTGTAGATTTTTCCAATACTTATATGCACTGGATTGCTCTCAATTTTAAGATCCTCAGCTAAGCTTTCATTGATGTGGACCAATGGATGAAAAGGCTTACAAAGGTCTCGGAAACATGTAGACACCCTATTAAATGCTTCAAGCATGTAAATGTCTTGAACTTCCAAAGAGTGTAACCCCTTCTATGTGGTTACTAAGTGGCTTCCACTGTATATCGTGGAATGAAAGGGTCTTACTGTTTCGTCCATACCAACGTTTGGTTATGATGTACATTGGACTAAGGCATGCCCTTACAAATGTGGTGAACAGCATGATGTCTTGGAGTTTCTCCCCTGTTGTCTTTTCTTACATTGTGAGTATTTTAGTGCTCAAAGTCATTGTTCATTAAATCATTCGTTTATTTTGTCTACCTTGGTCTCCACTGGCACGGCTGGGATGGTCGTTGTCTCTTGCTCTCGTGCGATGTTTTGTCTGTGAACTTTCTGGAAGGGGACTGATTGCGCTTTCCCCCTCTTAACTTCGTACTGGCACTGGTCCGTGGCAAGTATCACTCCCTTCTCTCGTAGGCCACGTTCTGCTTCTTCAGGAGTCGCGTAAATGGTTGGTTCTCCCTCGCCAAACACCTTCAATTTAGCTGGATTTCGCAGATGTGATTTCACATTCTTCTCCTTGAGTAATCTCCTTAATGGAGCATATCGGGTCCTCTCCTTCTGTACTTTGCTTGTGAAATCCTGTGAAAAGTAAACGCGCTCCTCATCCAGACTGATGTTCTTCGCCCAAGCCGTCTGTAGGATTTCTTGCCTGATATTCCCATTCGGAAAGCGCACCACAATCGACCGAGGGCTGCTTGCGTTATCTTCTGTTTTCCCCGTGGTTTGTTGGCTACTCTTTGAGGGTGAACGATAGGCTGCTTCAACCTGTAGTAGTCCAGGAGGGAGCATCAACTTTTCCTTGAGAAATGTTCTTATAAATCCAGCCATGTTTCCTCCCTCTGTGCCTTCTTTAATATTATATATCCGAATGTTATTTTGACAAGCTTTGTTCTCGAGATGCTCAAGTCTGTCATTCATTCTTTTTTGCTCTTGTTTCAGCCATTCTATCGTCTCATTTGCACTTATCTCTCTTTCTTCCAATTCATGTATGCGTTGCTCAGCTTCCTTTATATCGCCATTTGCTTCTTCTAATCCCATGCGTATTTCGGTAACGTCAGCTCTTACTTGTTTTAATTCATTTGAAAACGTTCCGAAGTCTTGTCGAAGCTCTGCAATTTGTTTGGAGATTTCCTCCTTGAAGTCAGTCAACATGGCCTTCAAACTTTGTTCCAGCTTTTTGTCCACCATTGTTTCTTCAGTCACGCTTGATTTCATCTTCTTTAGTTTCTCTCGCGGAGTTTCTTGGGCAACCGTGCCAGATCTCAAGTTCATTACTTTTTGTCCATTAATTTGCGTTTTAAGAGTTCATTCAAAGGCACCTTAACTTTTGATTTATGAAGTTAGACGCCAGGGTTTGTGCGGAGCTACTCACACCGACATCTCACCTCACCGGAAGTCCATTTAGATGTAAGTTCAAGATGGGAGTTTTGGGTTAGGGGGAAGGTTTCACTTATGCACTTTTTTCTTTATGTTTTTCTGTTTATTTTTCTTAGAAATAAATACAAAGGGGAAGTGAAATATCTCTCATGGTGAAAGTTAGATGCATATCTCTAAATGTAAATGGGCTAAATAATGTCATAAAAAGGAAACGCATACTCCAGTACCTTAAGAAAGAAGGGGGAGAAGTAATATTCCTCCAAGAAACTCATTTAAGTACAATTGAGCTTGCTAAAATGGAAAAATTAGCTAATGCACAGGTGTTTCATTCCTCCCATTCAACATCTAAAAGAGGAGTCTCAATTTTGATCAAGAACCATCTTATGTTTAAGAAAATAAAATGTATTAGGGACAAGGAAGGAAGGTATGTAGTAGTTATAGGCATGCTGGAAGAGCAATGCTTAACACTAATTAATGTATATAACCCTCCAGGAAAAGGGGATGGGCTTGTGGAAAAAGTACTACAATTGTTAATGATGGAGGCACAAGGAACTGTAATTATGGCTGGAGATCTTAACCTGGTCATGAATCCAAAATTAGATACCCAGAGTAGGAAGAAACATAAATCAGAAAAAGCTGCAGACTTACTCCGGAAAGCTGAAACAGACATAGGCTTAACAGACGTTTGGCGTTGTCTACACCCCTGTGATAAAGCTTTTACTTATTACTCTGATGCACATAAGGTTTTCTCCAGACTAGATTATTTTTTTATGTACAAAAACGATATTGGAAGAGTTAGCAAGTGCGAAATTCTACCCATAACAATAACTGATCATGCTCCGGTCGTAATGGAAATGAATATGAATGTGGACAAAGGAGAAACACTTTGGAGACTGAATAACTCACTACTGGGAAATCCTCATTTAAAAGATAAAATTGCGAGGAAGATCAAGTCTTTCTTCGAGTTAAATGATAATGGTGAAGTATCGGACATAGTGCTATGGGAAGCTGCAAAGGCAACAATAAGAGGAGAAATAATTGCACTTTCCTCCTGGGAAAAGAAACAAAAAGAAAAAACAAAGACCCTCTTAGAAAAGAAAGTAGGTGACCTGCAAAAGGAATATGAGATTTGTATGAAAGCAGAGGTATATACACAATTGTGTGCCACTAAAAAACTACTGAAATCATTAGAATTAATGGAGATCGAAAAAAAATTAGTACTCTGTAAGCAAACTCATTTTGAGAATAGTACAACATCCTTGAAAAAATTGGCATTTAAGTTAAAAAAACAACAGGAAAGATCTATAGTAGCCACGGTTAAGGATAAAAGAGGTGTTTACAGAAGGGGAAAATCAAATATCGCATCTGGTTTCAGGGAATTTTACCAAGATCTGTATACACCTGAATTGGAGGTTGACAATAAAGAAACTAAAACATTTTTGGATACGTTGCAGCTTCCAGCTGTAACTGACGGTCAGAATGAAGAGTTAACACAGCCAATAACTGAAATAGAAATAGCAAAGACCATAAAGAATGGGAAGGCCGGGAGAAGCCCGGGTGACGATGGGTACACCTATGAATTCTATAAGGAATTTTCAAGGTTATTAATACCCATTTTGTGCAGGGTTTTTAATAGGATATTAGAAACAGGAGTTTGGCCCAATACCTGGAACTCAGCAATAATCTCAGTGTTGTATAAAGAAGGAAAAGACCCTGAATGTTGCTCTTCATATAGGCCTATATCCCTGCTAAATGTAGACCAAAAAGTATTTACAGCTATAATAGCCAAGAGAATGTCAAATATAATGCCTAAAATAATCAACTTGGACCAAACAGGCTTTGTAAAAGATAGATTATTGAGTGATAATATCCATCGCACCATTAATGTTATATACTATGCCTCCAAAAATAAGCTATCTATGTTAACCATAACATTGGATGCAGAGAAAGCTTTCGATAGATTATTCTGGCCCTTCCTAATAGAAGTGTGCAAGAAGTTTAAGTTTAATCAGACATTTGTTAATTTAATCAGAGGAATGTATGCAACTCCACAAGCCAGAGTGAAAGTTAACGGAACTTTGTCAGATTCATTCACAATAAAGAGAGGAACCAAACAGGGTGATCCTTTATCTCCACAACTATTTGCTCTATGTATAGAGCCATTAGCTGAAAGAATTAGACAGAATACAGAGGTAAGAGGGGTTTATGTTGGAAAGGAGGAACATAAAATAGCATTGTTTGCCGATGATATCATTTTATACTTAACAAGTGTTTACAAATCCTTGCCGACCCTAATGTGTGAAATAACATCTTACAGTAATGTGTCAGGGTATAAGTTGAATTTAAATAAAACCGAAGTGATGCAAATTGGCTGCCAATTAGATAACCAATTCAAAACTGCATATAATTTCAAATGGGACCAAAATAGCATAAAATACCTGGGGGTGATAGTACCAAATAACCTTGAACAGCTTTACCAAAGCAACTTTGGAACATTGGAAAAATCTGTTAAACAAGACCTAAATAGGTGGAGAAGTTTGCCTTTCACGTTAATGGAGAAGATCAGTGCAATAAAAATGAATATTTTACCAAGATTTTTATTTCTGTTTCAAAATATCCCACTTTATATACCTCACATAAGTTTCAAATACTGGGAGAGTTTACTTAGAAAATTCTTATGGGATGGGAAAAAACCAAGAGTTAAACTTAAAATTTTGCAACAGAGGAGAAGGGAAGGGGGGTTAGCGTTACCAAATTTAATTAACTACTATTATGCAGCACAAGTGAAATTAATTTTGATTATGTTGAACAAAGGCTTGGGCCCAAAATGGAAAAATATGGAGACAATACTGGTTGGTAACCTAAATAAACTCTTCACCACAAAGCAGATGAAAACAAATAATTTCGTACTAAATAATACGGTCAAAACTTGGAGAAAAATATGTAAGAATATAAAAATAAAAGAAGGACATCTGACATGTCTAAGAGAAATACAGAGTGATCCAGACTTTACCCCAAATACACTTGATAACACTTTTAAAAGCTGGGGAAATAAAGGCCTGGTTATGCACAGCCAAATGTTTAGTGACATTGGTGTAGAACCTTTTGAAAATATAGTAAGAGCATACCAGCTCCAAAACAATCAATTTTATCGATACTTGCAACTTAGGAATTATCTGAATGAAAAAGCACATCTCAAAAGTCTTAATGATCTACATATACTTATACAATACATGGCGAAAAAATGTCAGAGTGAGAATACTAAACATTTAACTGGACAAATATATAATATTCTACAGGAATGTGGGGCTGAAAAATTAGATCACATAAAGGAGAAGTGGGAGCTGGATTTGAACAAAACCATTAGTGAAGAGGAGTGGAAACAGTGCCTGAAAGATATTAATGTTTACACTAGATCCCCCTACTGGCAGGAATATGCCTGGAAGATGACTATTAGATACTTTCTAACACCATCAATAATGGCCAAATATGCGCAAACCAACACCAGCTGTTGGAGGGAATGCGGTGTAAACAACGCTGATTATACACATATTTTCTACTCTTGTAATAAACTTAATAAATATTGGCAGGCAGTCCAACATCTTACGCGAGAAAAGTTAAGCAAAGAGGTGTCAATACAAAATCACAATGCTATTTTGGGCATAAGACCCAGAGGGCTGGAAAAGGAACACCTCCACCTCTTTTGGGTCTTTAGAATAACAGCCTTAAAACAAATTACAAGGAATTGGAAAAAAGTAGAACCACCTACTACTGATATGTGGTTGGAAAGTATAGAGGAAATGAAAAGTATGGAAAAAATAACTTATAGAATCAATAATAAAGAGAATGTGTATGACAAAAAATGGTCCCTTTACAAATGTTAAGATGAGGAGCCAATCTAAACTATGGCACCCCCATGAGAAATCAAAACTACACTCAGTTAATAAATATGTATACCCTTCGTATTTTTTTTATTATTTTATTTTTTTTTAGGTTCATTGTTTTGTGTATGGGGGTTAGGACGTGAGTGGGTGGGTGGGTGGGTGTGTGTGTGTGTGTGGGGGGGGGGGGGGCATGGGGAGGGGGGGAGGGTGTGAGTTTATGTGAATTCTTTTGTGTGGGGGTGAATGTGGGTGTATGCGTGGATGGATGAATGTCGCAAAGTGTGGGTATTTAGGTGGATGAAAGTTGGTGGGTGTGCTGATGTGAGTGGGGGAGTGAATGTGGGGTTTGTGAGGATGGATGGATGTAGACCTGCAGATGGGAGCAAAAAGAAGGGTTAAAAGGGTGGGTGGGGTGGAGTACATGAAACAGTGTGTTTTTATTTACTTTAATTTTCTTATTTATTAATTAATTATTTTATTTAATTTTTCTATGTACCGTTTTCTTATGTCTGTTTTGAAATAATCACAAGTGGGGGAAAAAAAAAGAAAAACTGAAAATGTGTTTATAAATGAATGATTGTTCTGAACTTGAATGAACTTGAATGAACTTTGAATGAACACAATAAAGTATTAAAAAAAAAAAGCATGTAAATGTCCATCCTAAGGGTTATCCCAATTATCTTTTGCAAAATCTCCGGGGGGAGGCATGGCGGCTCCTGGGCGGGCGTCTGGTCGTGGTGCGGCTCCTGGGCGGGCGCCTGGTCGTGGTCCGGCCCCTAGCTCCTTTCCGCTGCAGTGGTGACCTCTGGTCCTTCTGTGTTGCTGAGAGATGGAGAGAGTTTAGCATATTGACCTACTGTACATCAAATGTTAGCGCAATAGATCACAAACTAAGGATACTTTGAGATACCTTTCGCCAGCAAAGCTCTGCAACACCTGCGCACACCACCACCTCCTGATAGTCGCCATGTCCTCCTAAAATGTATTGTGGTCAGCAGGAATAGGCCTAGCAGATAACTGAATATATATTTAATACTATACATCTGATTGAGATTTTATGATAAAAAAACCCACCTCACAGAAGTCAAATGGCATTTGGAGAGTAGTGTACAATGCATACTGAAATTAACATAAAAAAAAAAGTTACCTCATTGACAAAAAATGCATGAAAGACATTACAGAATACAGGCTACAACTCACCATCAGCATGAACACGCCACAATTATTGCTGAGATGCTGATAAGATGCACTCTATAAAAGATAATAACAGAGCATAACAAGTTATGATGATCTGTGCATGTATGCACTTACTCAAATTATACAGCTTGTATAACAGTAGTTCTCTGAAAATCTCTCAACACAATGAAGGTAGAGAGCATCATGGCCGAGGGCTACATGAGTGCTGCTGGTACTGGGGGAGTAGAACATGATGCCCCCTCTTCAAAAACTGGGTTGCATGGCAGATGTACCACATGATAATGAACCTAAACACACCAAGATAAAGGTGACGGGCTGGCCAAGAACCTGAACAAATTTGAACACTTGTGGCTCACCCACAAGCAAATGGTAGAGGACAACAAATTTCTGCTGTTATAAAAGCTGTACACAGACTCATTTTAGTTTTATAGAAGTTGGATAGATGGAGATAGATAGATATACCTCAGAGTCTGACAAGAAAAGGATGTTCCACTCTTCACTGGACACCATGTGTGCAAGGTTACTGTAAATATGTTTGAAGAAATATTAGTTGCAGTAACAGCAATTCCTAATAGACACTTTGAAACATATGGAACGCATAAACTGGGGAAAAAACTAATCTGGAAAAAAAATGAAGTTATAGTTTAAAACAGAACTACTATACTTCCATAAAAAAAAATATTCTTGAAGCAGTGTTTTGAAGGCCCACATAATATTTCTAAAAAGACTCTTCAAGGTCTTCATTTTATTATCTATTCTCATAAGGCAATCATGCTTTTCAGCCTACACTAGGCGTTCCTTGTGTACTAATGTGCATGGTTGAATAGCGCCCTTAAAGGTGTAGGCATAGGAATGAACAATGCTTCAAGACCCAGAGTTTTCCATGAACATCAAGAACCATCAATCGGTGCATTTCCATGCAGCTAATAAACTGTTCTAAATCATTTTCTTGGCCAAATTCTGTTTGTCAATACACCGTTTAACCTGTTTACAAGCAAGTATGATGTCACTTTTAAAGCATATGCCTGTTTAGGAAACCAAATATGGCTATTTTTGGTTTATTTTAATTGGAAAAGGATGTTTACAAAACAAAGGCATATTCAGTTTATTTTCACTAAACTGATTTAAAACAATGTATTGGCTGCATGGAAATACACCAAATCAGATTTCTAAGCAAAACCCGAAGACATCTAGGTAGGAGCCATCTCCAAAGCCACTTGGATCTCTGGAGTCAAAAAGGTGCATAGTCCTCTGTCTTGGTTTGAGAACCTGTTAAAAGTTTCATTTCATGGAGATGGCAAGATATGGGTTGGTCAAGGACCCCATTCCAATTATCAAGCACTTTACAGCTAAATGTTTCTCACTCCATTAACTATTACATCCAGATCTAATCACCTCATATCATAAAGTATTCTAGAAGACTGAGCTCTCAACTTACCCAAGACAACTGATGTAAGAGATATGCTTTTAAATACAATTTGCATTCTGGATTTTTCCATATCAGAATAAAAAGAAATCCTTAAAACAAATTCCAGAATTTAGCATTCTTCAGAATCAATTCCCATCCCCAATGGGGATGACAATGTTGCAATGTACCACATCATATACAAAGTAAAGATGATTGTGTGAAAAAAGTGTAGTATTTAAAAGAACACACCAAGGTAAGATTACTCACACACAGAGTCCAGTGTTCTGTCTTCCAGGCCGGGAGAAGAACAACATCCTTGGATGCAAAGTCACACTGAAGAAAACAAAAACTTTTCAAAGAGGAACTTGAAGGACATGGGGTTAATCCAAGTAGGTAGACAGACAAAGTAGATACAAATCATTTAATATGACTACTCACAACCATGGAATCAGCAGGGCAAGCTGAAAAAGGAGGAAGCCACGTCACCACCACATAGGCATCAACTGCAACGGTTGCTACTCCCTTTAATAAAAAATAAACAAACGACAACAAAAAATCATTACGTAGACTTTTCCAACACCACATCAAATTCAACTATTAATACATTGACGGCAAGGTCATTTCTTAAAATGAATAAACCACATACTTACATTCGCATTTCCAGTGTTGGCGATGATATTGAAACAATAATTTGCAATCTAAAGGAAACATTTAGAATGATTCACAAGTCCACATGTAACCCAGGTCATTGTGGCCTAGTCATTAGTTAAGTTGACCATAGATAGTTTGCAGAATAAGTAAATAAATAAATTCATATAGTTCATGACACATGAATAAATAGGATTTATGATAAAAAGATATTGCATACAGCAATAAATAAATAGATGACACACACAGGGTTATTCATATGCACTCATTTTATTTTAAAAGTGACGAATGTGCTTTTCTTTAATTTGATCAAGACGGGGGTGACATGTGGAGTTCACATGCTCAAGCTGAGCCAATCAGAAGCCGCCATTGACTTTGCGTTGGTAGTGTTTTTTCTCTTTTCTGCTTCGACGAGAACCAGGCGGCTGCTTGTTGAAATTCGCTGCAGATTTAGCTAACTTAGCACTTGAAACGTTGACATTTTATGTTCCTCTCGCTGCTATTGTAAGAGTCGAGAGAATAATTATAGTTTTGGCCGCTGGCCGAACGAGGATTTTGTTTTTGCAACGGACGCCAGAAGAAATGTAAGTAAAGTTGCTGGCTATGCTGCTAGTTTAAGCCGTTAGCATACGAACGCATGAAAGTTTCGTTTACCAAAGTGCACGTTGCTGAACTCCCATGTCCCCTGTGTCTTTTGAAAGCGGTTGGAAGCTGAACTGGCGTGAGCTGTGATCGTAGTACCAGTGTATGTGTGTACAGAATTTTGATCTCTGGTGAGTAACCATTGATATTAGCTCATAAATTACGTTTGAATATGCATAGTTTGAATACTTAAATCAAGCTAGATGAACATGTTGCTAATTTCATATTGTATTAAGAGAAGTGTTTATGCTCAGAATGTATAGCTTTATATTGTTACATGGCTATCACCTCATATGGTTTCTAAGTGAGAAAGAAAGACATGAGACAAAGTTGATATTTAGCAATATTGTATTTGATGTTTGATTCACATGAATATGCACAGTTATTAAGAACATTATTGTAACCTTAGTTTGGCCTATATAGGCCGGGTCTTTTTCTTTTCTTGGATTTGTCTTTCTGTGAATCCCGTGATCTGCAAGGATTCTTCTGCTGTGTGGAGGTAGCTTCCAGCAGTTGTGGCGAGCCAACCCATACTGGAGATAAGAACTGTTGTTTTAGACATAAGAACTGTTATTTTGCTGTCCACCCGGTGGATGTATTTTCATTTCTGGATTGATATTGTGATATTTCATGCTTGAAGGACAATTAATGTAATTGACTGATTTACTATTTTGAAGTTTACACTTTAATACAATACACTTAAAACTTACCTGTGGTAGGGATGTTAACCGGTAACCGGTTAACCGGTAGTCGACTGGATGTACGGTAACCGGTTAAAATTTTTTTTACCGGTTAACCGCGCCCCCCCCCCCCCCCCCGCCCTACACACACACACGTTATTGGTGTTGTACGCTATTATATGGGCCGATATGATCACTCAATAGCCTTTCTAAAAAAATATAACTGTCAGCATGAGCCGTCCCGTGGTGGAATTTATTAAGCACAACAACCACAGCACAGACCATGGTTGGTTAATATGCCTAGCAGCTTTTTGTTTGTGACTTTGTAGGCTACGTGAGCTATAGCCCGAGCTCTGTGTCGCATTGCATAGAAGGTCGACGTTGTAAAGCGACGTTGTAATGCGCCTAACCATTCTAATTTGGGGGCATAACTTTGTTTCACGGGTAGAAAACGACGCGCGACAGGACAGGGGGTCCATAACTGCCGTTATAGAATTTTCGATCACCGGTTAACCACCGGTTAAGGAGGCTCGGTAACCGGTAAAGATTTTTTTTAAATTTCGCCATCCCTAACCTGTGGGTTGCGTATGTTTTTGCTCTTCTACTCAATGCAAAATCAGATATCTCTTTCTCCTGTAACGAACCTAAATCTTTTGATGTGCTGGTCTAAAAGGTAAATATATAGTGTAGAGGTAATCTGTAATCCCAAGTGGTTACTTTTAAATAGTGAAAGCTGAGGTGGGTTACACACAAGTAAATACAGATCAAAGACAGACAACAAGTTTATACTTACTGATGCTTCAACATCGCTTTCGAGACCTAGTGTCCAAAAGTCTGACCTTCTGAGGATCGTGGAGCCGTCTAGGACAATTGGCTCATCTGGGTTGCCATTAATGTCCAACACATAGTCTATCTGTGGGGAAACATGCATAAAATGATATACATACATGCATGATTGAAGACACTTACTGAAAAACACTACTATTACACTTACTGCTTGAGAGACTCTTGCATGTGGTGCTTGTCTCCAAATTGCATCTCTGGAGTCAGCATTACTGTGGTGAATAGCTGAAATTAGAGAAACATTTTTTATGCATTACTAGAAACATACATGCATGTGCTGTACACAATCACCTGTGGAAACGCTCGAAAAGGTCTCTTACACTGATTTTGTGGTGGTATACTCAAGTTGACTTCTGTTGTCGGTGAAGGATCACCACATTCTCTTGTGTGAGAAGGCGGTGAGAGGCAGAATTCTGCTTGTCCATGCTCATTTAGAGTCAGTTCAACATCTGGGTTCACAATGTTCTTTAAGTCCTCCATGACCTTGTTTTTTTTCTGGTTGTAATGGTGGATTATGTTTCTCATTGTGAAGACATGTGCTGATGGACTGAGCATGTTCATGAAGTAGTTGTTTTTCTTCAGGATGGAGAAGAGCTGTTCAGCCACTTGGCTGTTCACTCTTCCAGCAAGCTCTGGTACCAGCCCTAATCTCCTGAGGCCATCCTTGGGATCTTTGGTGTTCCTCTCATGGAACCTGTCGTAGAGGCAATAGTGGTCGTTCGACCCGGTCAGCGGATGGCCATTTGGGTCTGGGAAAGCGTTCTTTGCTTTGAGCCAGGGTAAACTTATCTTGCCACCTTGAGATGCAAACTCCAGGTTCTCAGGGCTGGGGTCCAGCAGTCGACCCTCATGGGGGCTGAAAGGGACCATCTCAGGTTCACGCAAGTTTGCATGTGTGGCAAGCCCTCGCGCAAAATCGTAAATGGAAACATTTGGAAAGTGTTTCCATGAGAGCAATAAGTCTGTGTAGTCCCGTGGACTTTCTGCCCTCAGGTTGCATTTTATGGAAACTACCTGTCCACTAGCCTGACGACGTCATACTCAATTCTTATCAGAATATGAGTCTGAAACTGCTCCATTCAGCTGCGATTATGGGGCTTGATTCAACCGATACAGTGCGGGGGGGATAGCTCTGCACTCATTGGATAGACCAAACCAAACAGAACAAGTTATTGGCTGTCAGTATCTGCGAAATCTAGGACAGAAATATGTAGCAGGGTAGGCTATGGAAAACATCCTCCTTCGTTTTTAAAAATAATTCCTTCAAACTGTATATGCAATGAACAGCTGGGGAAGTGTGTCGTCAACCCAACGAGCAAACAGACATTTTTAAACAAACGGGAACAACATCACCCAAACATGCTGTTTTAACTGGGTGAAAGTGAAACTGAAGTTTTCCCACATATCCTCGTTGGTCTAAGTGTTCAGAAATAGTTGTGCGAATCCGTGATAAAACCTCCGTTTCAATAGCTAAGATAAACGAAAGGCCAAACTGCATGAACAAATTATGCATTCATAGCCATAGCGTTTCTGTTGCAATCAAAATCAACCTAAGCGAACATGGTCTCACACCCAACTCGTTGAACGAGGACGCATGCAGCCGTGAACGTCACTGCTGTTCATCTGTCAATCATCACGTAAAGCCCGCCCTGTGAAATGTGATTGGTCCGGGCTGATCTGTATCTCGAATAGTAGCAGCTGAACGGAGAACTGCCAGACCGAAGTTCCCTGCAGAAAAAGAATGGAGGCGGGGCTAAACTTCGGTCTGGCATCCAGGCTACCTGTCCACAGGGGCACATAACAACAGCCCAACCACCTGTGGTAGAAAGAAAGTACTCAATGATGTCAAACTCCATTACCAGTTGACATTCCAAATGGTTGACACTGTTGTGATGAACATTAGAATTGAGGCAGTTATTTTAACTTACCAGATGCCCCCCAAACCTTCTGAAATATTTTGTCGTATTTGCTCCTCGTGGCCATCTCTGCTCTTAGACGCAGGATCAGTTCCATCTTGGATCCTCTGGCGTCTATGCCACACTCTACACATTTTGCGTATGGCATGGACCTGTAATGTATTAAAAAAAAGTTAAGGTGTCATTGCCAACTGGGGAAGGTGTGAGTGATCTTATAATGCCAGAGGACATAGTGTAGTGTAGAGCAGAATACTCTGTAGAGATGCAAGATAGACCCATGAAAGAGGGATTTGTTTCAAAGCTGCTGAAAGTCAAGTGTGTATGTGTGTGTGTGTGTGTGTGTGTGTGTGTGTGTGAATGTGTTTAGATGTGTTCATAAGTGCTGAACAGTGAATGGCTGCAAAGTCAGTATAGTTTGAGTTTAAGATTCTGATTATGTTCAGGAAATGCAGATGAACTCACCTTCAAATTGGATATTTCATCCAGCAATCGATCCTCCGTTATACCCATCTCCCTACATTCCATTGGCTGCATTGATATATGGGCCTTTTCATACTCTGTATTGAGCACCAAGTTTGAGTTGCGCGTGTGAGAGCCAATCCAAGGAGCCCAGTGGTCGTAGGTTGGTTGGACTTGGAAAGGATTTTTCTGGTCACCTGAAAGAAAACACTCTGCTATTAGAGTTTGTGAGGGCAGTAGATGGCAGGACAGAGTGAAGAGTGCAATTGTTTTTAAGTGGGTAACATGGCAATTCCTTCAGATTAGTCACTTACTTTGAACAAAACCCCTTGCGATCCTCTCTAAACACAGGGATTCCCAGAAGTCATCAATATCCACCTTTCCATCAAAAGCATCAGGTGGATTCCCTAGTTCACTGACTAAAAGTTATAGGAGATATTAATATAGTTGACAATAAATGGAGGGGGGGGGGGGGGGGGGGTATTTTTTGTATATTTACTGTACCTGCCATGCTGAACACACAGTTCTTATGGAGATCCATAACAACAACAGGTGGATGATGACCACAGCGAACACAGGCAAAATCATATTTATGATTTGTTAATGCCTCAAAATGAAGGTACCCATGTATCACACTATTCTTGATGGGATATTTTTGCCCCGAGGTCAACTCGCATGCTTCAATGGCTCGACTTAAGGCTGTGTGTGTCTGAAATAAGACATGGGATTTTCAGTAACAAATTATATGTTGCATGTATGCAATATCCAACTTCACATCAAGAACTATACATTACCTGAAGGCAGTTTTGCAGAAAAATGCAAAAATGGAGTGTAAGGATGACTGTCGTCAAAATTGTGTAAACCTTCATCCCATTCTTGGTAGCGAATCATAATGCCACATGAAACACATTTCTTTAAATAAGTGGTCACACCTGTATTACATGTAGAAATCATAACATTAGTGTCACCTAAACCTTGGAAAAACAAATATATACACAATTCAAAGTTAATTTTACATGTTACTTACCCTCAACGACTCCCTTCATTGTGACTATTTTTGCCGACTTAGTTATTACACTGGGTTTACTGAGAGGAGCTTGACATTCTGGACAATGCTTTTCCTTTGGTACCAGATGCATCGGAAGTCCGGCCTCACTCGTCAAACCACAGAACTCGGTGGGCAAGTCTGCGGGATACTTTTTTTCCCTGTATATGTATTTCACCATTCTTTCTAGTTCTTTTTCTTCTTGAGGAGGGTACCTTTGTCCGAGCAAACAGGGTTCTGTTTCCGGCTCCTCTTCTTCTTCCTCCTCAGCCTCATCATCATCATTTCTGAACTGCTGCTTCATTATTTGAAAGAGATGCCATTTGGCAATGCACTTGTGGATGCAGGCTTGTTTACCTGAAGCACAATGACAGTGCCATGTGTTTTTAACCAGGTCAAACATCACCATCACTCTTCCCAAGTGGTTGCTATAAGAGAGGTGAGGTTCAAAAACGGAGACAAATTTCCTTGTTGAGGAACTTCCAACCTGAACTTCTATGCTCAAAGGATTGCCTCCCTCAGTTGCTGCCTCTTGTTTTTGGAGACATAGCCTTTTTTTCCCTCACTAAACCACTTGCTACTCACAATATCTCTAAGGACATCTTCCTTGAGATGGACCCTAGAGGTGAGGGAAGGTGGACAGTACCTCAATGATTGCATATGGACACAATCATATGTGGTGAAACCACTCCTGCGCATTATTTCCATGTTTCTGATGCAATCATCCAAAGCGCATACAACTTCTTGGCTCGTGCTGGAGGTTTTTTTCAGGACATGAATAGGCCCACTGTTGCTGTTAAATGTCTTCAACACAGCATATATTCCCTTTTCACTGTCCAGACATTCACTGGCCAAATGGCGATCCCCTGTGATGTCATCTTTGACAATCGGGTGTTGTCTCTTCATATGCATTTTCAGATTTTTTTTATTTAATACAACAGAACATTTTGGGCACTGCACCTGTTTTGCTGTTGGTGTTGTACTGGGTGCAAACTGTCCAGCAGTGACCGTAGCAGCGACACCAGCAGCATTTGATGACTGTCCATGCAGAGGCTGACAGGTGGGTAGATGCTTTTCAAAGCTACTCTTCTTTGGAAAGGTGAGGCCACAACCGCAGTGGTGGTGACTGCCCTTTCTGCAGCCCAAATTACATTTGTAGATGACATAATCTGAACAACAACAAAAGAATAATTAAATAATAAATATATATAAACATCAAATAGCCTGCTAATGTTACATGAAATAATTGAATGGCAACTTCACTTCATTACTAATAACATTACTTTCAGAACCTTTTGTAATTTCAGAACCAATCCATACACAGTTTCATAGAAGACCATGATACAGGGCTAAGGGCTTAACTATCAATCTCAAACATACCTCCATAATGTACCGCAGTTTTTAAATGGCTCTGCATGTGCGTTTCCACCCTGGCATAATCACCCTTGTACCCTGGGCAGAAAGGGCAGTGGAGCAGCGTGCATCCTGGGTCTGAACAACTTGTTCCTTGCGGCTTCTGACCGCTAGCCAGTATGGAAGAATGTAACTGCAGTGATAGGAGGACATATGCACTCAAATTAATTCTTATACCTTCTTGTTAACTGCTGCTTGGACTTGCTGTATTAACACATGTGCAGTGTAGGGTAAGCTACTCAGAAAATGGAGCAAACTAAGCTACTTCACATCAGATGAACACTTTACTACACTTGACTACCTGCTGCCTGAAGACCAAATGTTGCATGCTAGCAAAATTTGTGAAAGTAGTTTAACTCAGGTGAGGCTACCATTTAATGTACAAAAAAGGCCTATACATAAATTAAATGATCCAACTTCTGCTAAGATTCTAGTAGTGATCAACTAACAGGCCTCTAAAGTCAAACTGACTATTCATGGATTTCAGGTCCCTTTCCACAGGTGTATACAATCAAGCACCTTGATTATCCATCCAGACTGCATGGTGCTTGATTAATACACCTGTGCAAAGGGACCTGATGAAACCCATGAATTCAGGTCCATTTCCACAGGTGTATTAATCAAACACCATGCAGTCTGCATTCATAATCAAGGTGCTTAATTGTATACACCTGTGTAAAGGGACCTGATGAAACCCATGAATACAGTAATTTAGTTAGGTCTACGTTACGTCTTCACTTTATATGGGTTTAGTTGAAAAAACAATGTGCGTTGCTGGCATGCTTTTAACGTTACCACATAAACACGATGACAATCACGTACCATGTTATGTATTTACATCACAAGCAACAATCTATTCCTCCGTTCTGCCTAGTTGAAACTAGAATTAGCTGCTACGGCTAACGCGGTTAAAATGAGTCAACGGCGTGTTTTTGCCATGCCGTGAGATTGTTAAAGGGATAATCCGGAGTGAAATGCACTTTAGATCAATTTTTTGGACTATTAGGAGTACATACGTTGAGTTGACACCAAAATCATGTCATTCGGATGTATTTTGAGAAAGTTCGAGCTCACCGTTTTTAGCCAAAACTCGTTAGCCTGGAGGTGACTCGGGCATGTCATTTCGCCCTACAAAACGCTATTTTTATACCTCTTCTACTGTTCCAAACAACACTACACTTACGTGGTAGTGAGTAGAGGGTCCCTAAAGCCAAACCGAAGTATCCCCACGTCTTTATGTGGTCGGATAGAGAGTCCAGAATGAATTTAATCGAGTCAGTACCTTTCCGGAAATGTCGCTGTTGCAGCTGCCAACGCTATAACAACACTTTATTAACATTTCCGGAAAGGTACGGACTCGATTAAATTCATTCTGGACTCTCTATCCGACCACATAAAGGCGTGGGGATACTTCGGTTTGGCTTTAGGGACCCTCTACTCACTACCACGTAAGTGTAGTGTTGTTTGGAACAGTAGAAGAGGTATAAAAATAGCGTTTTGTAGCGGCGAAATGACATGCCCGAGTCACCTCCAGGCTAACGAGTTTTGGCTAAAAACGGTGAGCTCGAACTTTCTCAAAATACATCCGAATGACATGATTTTGGTGTCAACTCAACGTATTTACTCCCAATAGTCCAAAAAATTTATCTAAAGTGCATTTCACTCCGGATTATCCCTTTAACTAACTTTCGCCTTGCTACCCATATTCTAATATAACGCTGGAATTGCTTAAATTGTAGTATAAGATATAGTTATAGATATAGAAGTTACTTACGGACATAACGTCTCATCTGTTTAGCTTAAAGGAGAATTCCGGTGTGATATTGACTTAAAGGAGAATTCCGGTGTGAAATTGAGCTTAACTGTACCGAAACATGTTAAGGTGTACTCACACGTGTTTTAAGGCTGGCTTACATTGCACGATTTTGGTCTGTTTTAACAGTCGGCGACTAAATTTCCAATATCGGGCGGAAATCTTGGGAGTTGTACTGAAATCGCAGCGCGCTCCCGTCATCTAAATCGTTTAGTGTAAGGTGCCAATCTTAGCGGTTTTAAGTCCGTCGGAGGCAGTCTTTTTCTAGTTTTGCCGTTACGACAATATCAAACATGTTTGATATTATCGGAAGTCTTTTCAGTCGTGGCTCATGCAAATAGTGACGTGAACATTAAAAACCAATAGTAACCTTGCGCGAACATGAAACAGGAAGGGGCAAAATAGGCGACAGCTGTAGCCTTTATGATTATTTGTTATTTCATTTCTTATAATTTATTAGTCGGTTGTTCTACGTGACAGAACAGCTCTATATCTGTTAGTGATGTCACACATCAAACAATGCTGCAGAAACGCGAAAAAATTACTTTGATATGAGTAGGCTATCATGTGATTTCCTGTGAATGATGACGTGTAGCCTATTGCACGATGGAAATAATTTGAAGGAATCTAGCAGCAGTCTTGTAAATAGTGACCCACAGTCTTTGCAAAATCCTAATCTGAGACTGGCCTGTGACTAGACTGTGACTAAAACCTCAATGAATTGTCTTTAGATGTGAGAGGGTCTGAGACTGTAGTTTTTCAAAAATCTTTTCCAAATCTTTGCAAAGTCTGGCAATGTAAGGTAGGCTTTAGACGCACTTTCACTCACCCCCAGCATTCCGAACTCCTCCGTTTTCAGCCTAGCTTACAGTAGGCTTGAATCTATTAGATTGGGCATTACGTAGCCTATGCAGCTAAATCGCTATTTTTAAACCATTAAAAAGGTTCCAAGTAACTCCACACTGCATTGGTAGACTTCTGAGGGTCCTGACATTTAAAACGAGACACTGAGAACTTTGGAAATGCACAGGAAGTTTATTTAAAAAAGACTGTTTACAAGCAGTGCCTTCATAGAATCTCTCCGCTGGGCGCCATCTTGGAATCAAGTCGCGATAAGCCGACTGACGAGCACGAACGGACAGGAAGGACAGGGGAACATATTGCTAAAGTAATTCCATAGGAAATATATAGTTATACTGTCTACATGAGCATGATGAGTAACAAAGCTCAAAATGTTTGCAATATGTCCCCCTGTCTTTCCTGGTGTACTTCACCACGGCTACCGCCGTTCATTCCGACATACCAGCACTCCGACATTGACGTCCTATTGTCGTAGTGGAGGCATGTCTCTTTATGGGAAAAAGTCCCACCACTCCGACATTTGTTTTTTTCATGGTCGCAGTGGCGGTATTTAACTTTTTTTTCAAACAACGTGCCATTCCGACATGAGGTCATTAATAGGCTATTAATGTCATAACTAGGCTATATCCAATTGTGTAAAATAATAAAGATTCACATTTAAAATGTCATTGTGAAGACTTCTTGATATGGTTATTTGTCTGTTGCGTGCACGACTCGGGGAAGTGAAAGCAGTTTTATAGACAAGGCAAGTTTTCTTCTCTGTCTCATTCGCGGACTAAGTGGAGCTAAATTAAGTTATTATTTTGCTGTCACTTCGTCTGTTTTATGGCCTAGAAGATTGTATTTGGTATCTGTAGATAGTTCTAGCTCTCCTCTTCTGACATGCAAGCCGTAGGCTATCTTTTTAACCACGGTTTCACGAGTAAATCAAACGAAAGTGCGGTAGCCGAAGCTATATGATTCTTATTTGTTTGTCACTTCGTCTGTTTCTGTAACACAAAAGGATCGATGTGTTTGGTATCAATGGAAAGCTCTGTTTCTCCTCTTTCATTTGATATGCGTGTTATGTCTGTGCCATGCCTGGTCCCGGAGTAATTCAAGCGAGAGCCGTGGCTGCGTGGGTGAACGCAGAGCAATATAGACTGTATTAGCCATAGCCTACTTTCATTTAAATTCATGATTTTATTTTTATTTTCATACTTGATCGTACAAACACGTGTCTAGTCTCGTTGGAAAGCCCCGGTTCTGAGCTCTTTCATGCAATATAGGTCTCATCTCGCTGTGACTAATCGCTGAGCAATGTAGGCTACAGAGAAGAATGGGTGTGTTTTTTGACGCACTTTGCGTCCGTCCGGCTCATAGGGTCCGTTAAATTGACGTGGAAAAAAATAGGATTTGTAAACTGTCGGAATGGGGGTACTAAAATGTGTCGGATTGGCAGCATGTCGGAATAACACCATGTCTGAATAGCGGTATGTCGGACGAAAGGGATGTCGGACTGGCAGGATGTCGGACTGCCGACATGTAACCCTTCACCACAAGATGGCGCCCAGCGGAGAGATTCTATGAAGGTACTGCTTGAATAAACAGTCTTTTTAAATAAACTTCCTGTGCACTTCCAAAGTTTTAAGTATCTCGTTTTAAATGTCAGGACCCTCAGATGTCAACCAATGCAGTGTGGGTTTACTTTGAACCTTTTTAATGGTTTAAAAATAGCGATTTAGCTGCATAGGCTACGTAATGCCCAATCTAATAGATTCAAGCCTACTGTAAGCTAGGCTGAAAACGGAGGAGTTCGGAATGCTGGGGGTGAGTGAAAGTGCGTCTAAAACACGTGTGAGTACACCTTAACATGTTTCGGTACAGTTAAGCTCAATTTCACACCGGAATTCTCCTTTAAAGTGTGTTGAAATATGATACCGAGTGTGAGCGATTGTCTCAGAGCTGATCTCGACCTGTCAGCTGTTCTCCGAAACCCGGCGGTAGCTCAGCAATAGTAAACCAGGTTTTCAACGTTAGTGCCTCGGGCATCGGCTTATCCATGCAAATAAATCACTGTTTTACACGATTTATGAGGCTCAAAGTAGCTCCACACTTTATTGGTAGACTTCTGAGGGCCCTGACATTTAAAACGAGACATCGAGAACTTTGAAAAAGCACTGGTTGTTTACTTACATGACTGTTTATTCAGGCAGTCACTTTCGAAAGTTTACCGGTCGCAGCCATCTTGAATTTAGTCACGTGACTGATTCATGACTAGTGCACGCATAGACATAGCGATTACGTGAACCAGTCAGGAATCAGTCACGTGACTAAATCCAAGATGGCTGCTACCGCTAAACTTTCGAAAGTGACTGCCTGAATAGACAGTCATGTAAGTAAACAACCAGTGCTTTTTCAAAGTTCTCGATGTGTCGTTTTAAATGTCAGGGCCCTCAGAAGTCTACCAATAAAGTGTGGAGCTACTTTGAGCCTCATTAATGGTGTAAAACAGTGATTTATTTGCACGGCACGCCGATGCCCGAGCCACTAACTTGAACACCTGGTTTACTATTGCTGAGCTACCGCCGGGTTTCGGAGAACAGCTGACAGGTCGAGATCAGCTCTGA
The DNA here is from genome assembly GCF_963854185.1 of Sardina pilchardus. Lineage (NCBI taxonomy): Eukaryota > Metazoa > Chordata > Actinopteri > Clupeiformes > Clupeidae > Sardina > Sardina pilchardus. Next base: position 27,995,187 of record NC_084997.1, read on the forward strand.
GACAATCGCTCACACTCGGTATCATATTTCAACACACTTTAAGTCAATATCACACCGGAATTCTCCTTTAAGCTTCTCTGCTTCTGCGTGGCTGCTTCTTCTTCTTTTCCGCGTGGCTTCCACGAGGACTTCAGAGGACTTTTACAAACTTACAAAAGGATGTCAAACTCCAGAAATTACGCATTTCCCAGAATGCAGTGCAAAGCTCCTTCTGATTGGTTGACTATTCACGACAGGAACGCCCAATTGGGGAGTTTCTTGCAACATATGTAACGCCCATGCCGCAGACCGACCCTCCTCGTCAGGAGAGGGCTGTTGTCATAGTTTCCTGGGTTGCAATCCGTTTCCATGACACCTGGCTGAGTTGCTGCCCTTCTGTGGTATCGCACTCATTTCATTCCGACCATAGTATAGAGCCACTTGTGCAGAACGTAAACAAGCAAACAAAGATCTGCCTCTCTTAGGTTAACCACGGTGTAAATTATCTGACATCCGATCCGATTTTTGAAGCAGGGAGTGGTCGCTAACTTTGGCTGTCTCCAGCAGCTGCAACTTAGCAACACGCAAGTCCCATCTGGGCAAACAGCAGAAGGTAAATGAGGCCTTTTCAAGACTACCCCTACTGTACATTGCTTGCTCAGTGCGCAGCCTCTGACAGAGAGCCAAACTACAGCACTGAGAGAGAGAGATAAAGGCAGATCTGTAGCGCTTGAAAATTTACGATCCTAAAGGCTTTGCTTAAGATAAGGAAAATGTTGTTAAATGATAAGGATTGCTGTGTTACTGTGAGTGTGTGTGTGTGTGCTACATTTTGGGAGTCAGACTTAACTCGTGAGATTAATTCAAGTGATTAGTTACACTGATATCAAAGCTATTCTACAGTCTATTGAACAAACTGCACCAGTAACAGTGAGTGACGGGAGATGGGGATGAGTCAGAGTTGCTGAGAGGCCCAGTCAGGCTCGTCTTTAACCCCGCATTCACACTGTCTCCGTCCGTCGACGGATCTCATTCACTTTGCATGGGGCGGACTCGAAATGCATTGTGGTTCCGACCGTTCCTTCAGCTCCGTTGCCTCCGTCAAGAAAGTTGAGAAATGTTCAACTTTTCAGGCAGCGACGGATCCGTCAGCCAATCAGATCGCGTGTATGCAAATACACATACAGCAGATACAACCTCCGAGATCCGTCGACGGACGGAGACAGTGTGAATGCGGGGTAAGAGATATGGGGAAGCTGGGGTCAGGTAGCCTATGTTCAGCAGTGGGTCGAGTGGTCCTACAGCAGGTTTCCGCCAGAGAGGACGTTAATTACGACAGATGGTCAGAGAGCAGAGGGAGGCTCCAGCCGTGAATCCTCTCGAATCCTCTCCCGACAGCCGCAGCAGGGGCGAGAGCGAGGCAGACACAGACGGCACTGAATACGAAGTGCAGGCTAGTGTGGTGTATCACCCCTGGTCCCCACGAGAACTAATGTCCGTGGGGTCCACTGTCCGACAGCCCCGAGATGAGCCCGAGGAGTTTCTCCATGCCATGGCAACCATCACGATACACAGAGTTCAGTGGAGAGAAGCTGGAGGTCATGACTAAGAGCGTGTTTGTCAAGAGGCTGGGGAAGAGATGGACGGACTGGTTGTGTAAAAACTGTTTTCCACTGCACTCCAAAAGCAGAGACCAGCTAATCGCCTGGGCATGACGCTTCCGTGAAGAATGTCACACCAAGTCACACAAACCCAATCCACTTGCATCGGCTGAGAATGCACAACGCTCTATCCCAGACACAGCACATAGAGGTCAAACACACGGACCGCAGGGTAGTAAATGTAGTAAATCTTCATACCCCTCTACAGCAAGGCCACACTTTGGCTGTGGAGGCACGAGCCACTGGGTTTCGACAGTGCCCTTGTGTGGTACGCTCTGGTAATGCACGTCTTCACCCTGTTCAGACAACTAGGATTATGCCTTCAGGCAAACCGTCGAGCTTCTGTTGAACGGAAGACACACATGTCCAGTTTGAGGTGGACACCCTGAGCATCGTCACTGTGGACCAAGCTGTCCAAGCTTACTCACCCTGGACATGGTGGCTAGGCGGCATGTCTTCTGATCTCTGGTACGAACACCCGTAAAGTATTGGGCTGTGACCTGCTACACATGCTGGGATTAAACCGGGTGAGGAGGACTGGCGAGGAGAGAGAGAGAGATTGCCTCACTCCTCCGCCTGAAATATATCTCATACTGACCCTGATAATAGCTATAAGTATAGACCTCTGAAGTTCGCCTACAAAAAAGCCACCATCTTTGCCCAAATAAGGAGATCCGGTATCTTGAGATTTTTTCTATGGGAAAATAACATGGGGATTTTCAATTATCGCACCTGTTAAACTCTCGCGGGGATGATGACATTGGATATGCAGACGTTTTTCACTACACAGTTTTGTCCACTGCCGTCTAGTGGATACTGTGATCTTCGGTAGGTGAAGACGGCACACTTTGATCTTTGCTACCCCAGAGCTAACTTACCATGCAACTTGCCATAGGCAGTTAGCTTCAATTAACTCCCGGATCTCCTTATATGGGCAAAGATGGCAGCTTTGGATCCTTTTTGTAGGCGAACTTCAGAGGTCTATAGGGTATTATAGCATGACTGACTGATTGATTGATTGATTGATTGATTGATTGATTGATTGATTGATTGCTTTGTTTGTCAGTTTGATACTTTGTCCATTGATTGGTTGGTTAAGTGAGAGTGAGTGAGTGAAAGACTATTTGTCAACCTTTCTCTCATCTTCATAAATAGTTGTAGTGATAGGAAGGTTCGTCTTTTTAGCGACAGCAAAAACTGACCTGATTTATTCGTTTATAAGCTGCAACACATTTCAAGTGTGTTTGCCACCCAATTCATATCCAAAATAACCTTTATATCTCTGCAACTGAACGTATCTACAGTATATTAGTCCCAGTCTTTGAAGTTGGTCTGTGTTGAGTCGACTCAGGATGGGCCCTTTCCTGAAGACTAAAGGTGACAAAAACAACTATAAATTGTTTGCTTTCCCACTCAACGTTTTCTTTCTGATAAAAGGGCGGCTCAGTCTCCCATTTCCAGTCTTTGTCATATTGACAATTCTTTGTCATGTCTTATTTGTAGATGTTGACATGGAAAACACCCAAAAGCTTGCAAAGGATTTCAGAACTGTTCTCTGATTATGAGAGATGCCTTCTCATGCTCATGTTTCCTTCAGTGCCAAAAACCTAGTTTTCCTTCAGTACAGTGCATGGGTCTGTCTCTATAACAAGGGAATATTATCTTAAGACATTTCCCATACCCATGAACCACTTTTGCACACACAAACAAACAAACAAACACATGGCGTGTCCACTAAGAGTCATGTCTGCACATGGCTCTGCAGCTGGTGCCAGACCTGCTCGTTGTGTTGTCCACCTCTGCTGTAATCTGCTGGATCGCATGGACTTCCTAACCGATCCTCCGATGGGAACTTTCTGTTGGATTACCTGGAATAACTGTTTACGAACTACTGAAAGGACTCCATGATCTATGTGACTCCATGGTGATACTGGGACATGGACACAAAGCCTCTATGACTCACAAACACCTGGTAATTCAAATTCCCCCGCAAGTTCAGACAGGGTTCACCCAGCCTAGGTGAAAACCAGACTAATATTACTCCCCTTACTCCCCTAAAGCGGGGTTCACATTGTACACACAAACGGCAGCGCTGCACCATGAACCCCAATATTTTCAACGGCTTGCTGTGCTGAGCAAAGCGCAGCGCAAGCAACATTTTGTCGCTTTGTCGTTCTTGTGCATGACGCAGGAGGCAGGATGCAGGATGCAGGATGCACGCCATGGTAGATGCATGATTTGTTGCCTGGTTGGTTCGTGGCATAACCTTTTGGGCCAAAGCAGCATCAAAATATCCAAACATGCAAAAAGGGAAGTTGTTTCTCCAAAGGTTTTTGAAAGCAGAAGCTGCTCACCGTTTGACGTCTAATCTCAAGAAAACAGAACAGATGCCCCAGTTAACCTTCTTAGCAGACCCTGCTCCACCCCAATTTCAGGGAATAGTAGCGGTTTGGCATGGGCGATGTGGGCAGCCGCCCGGGGCGGCATGGCCAAGGGCACCACGAGCGCTCGCAAAAAAAAAAAAAAAGAAGTTGGGAGTTTTTACTTTAGCTTTCACTTGGGCTAATCATGTGTTCCATCACTCATGTGCACGTCAATCATATGTCACCATGTGCGGAGTGAGCGCACTACATACAAAAGGCCCCACTCAACTCCTGTTCCAGGGAACGGTAACGGTTGTTGGGATGGGCGAAGCGGGCAGCCACTGGGATGGGACGAGCGCTCGCAAAAAAACCAAAGAAGTTTTCACTT
>NC_084997.1:28009577-28047077 GCF_963854185.1 Sardina pilchardus
ATATTCTCCTCTGTCTGCGGTTTTTAATCGCGTTGTGCTCATTTCCGGGTGTGTTTCAGAACTGAATTTAACCCTCTTATCATCTTAGATTGGATAGGAATTCGTTTGAGATTAAACTAGTCCACTCTTTGACTTTACGTTGGAGTTCATTAGTGTATCAATTATAAACGGTGTGTAGCTGATTTTTATTTTTAGTTTCATCCAACCATTAATGTGATAGTTGTTAGTTAAAAAAAAAAAAAATTGGTTGCTGTTAAAATAACCCACAATGATAGATGACTAGCCTGCATAACAGGATATTTCTAAAAAGTTTATAAAATGTAATTTAACAGTATGTATAGGCATATTATATTATTTACAAATAATAAATTCCTCATTGCTGTGTGAATAATTTATTGCAAAATCAGGAACCACATACCACAATCAGAGGGCAAATATGTCTATATTTGAATGTGTGATTGATGTGAGATTTATTGTATTTCAAACAGGGTATAAAAAGAGATATCTAAGAGATATGGTGACGTGTCACTGCAGCTGTGGTGGAGCGGAGTTGGAGGAGGCGGTGGCGGGGGGCACGTCCGACCCCTGAGTGGTCCTGGGGAGACCCTGGGGGTCCTTGACCGTACCTCTGGAGATCCTCCGCGAGCTGACGCTGCGCTTCCTTCAGGGAGGGGGAAGCACAACAGCACAGAACAGGCACTGACCACATGTTATGTAGATGCTGCAGTGCACACGTCACGCTCATACAGAGACACTGCACACCTGTACATGCACACACACAGCTGGAGAAAACTGCCATAAAGGCTAGAGATTCTCTCTCTCTCTCTCTCTCTCTCTCTCTCTCTCTCTCTCTCTCTCTCTCTCTCTCTCTCTCTCTCTCTCTCTCTCTCTCTCACACACACACACACACACACACACACACACACACACACACACACACACACTCACACACACACACACACACACACATGTATTGCCACCTTCAATATGACATGGGCTAGCATGATAAAAAATAAGGTATTAACCATGTAAAACACTGTACTCATTGTTGCCCTCTATTACACACACACACACACACCTGTGGGAGGAGGGCGGAGTGACAGGAGGGAGGGCGATGATGCGCGGTCGTGCGGTGAGCACCAGCTCCCCGAGAAAGGCCTCCGTCATCAGGTTCTGCAGCGTGTTCAACAACACGTCCTCCACCAGGTCACCAAACTCAGGAAGCCTGACACACACACACACACACACACACACACACACACACACACACACACACACACACACACACACACACACACACACACACACACACACACACACACACACACACACACACACGCACGCACGCACGCACGCACACACGCACGCACGCACACAGACACACACACACACACACACACACACACACACACACTCACACGCACGCATGCACGCACGCACACACACACACACACACTTAGACAAATAATCTGAGCAAATAGCTCAGATCCCAGATCCCAGCAAATACATATTAAATAGTTAGTAATAATAGTAATAACAACAATTATATATAATTGTGTCCACCTGCGTATCGCTTCCTCCATTTTCCGCTGCTGTTCCTCCCGCAGTGCATTCTGGGAATCCTCCTCCGCCTGCTCCGTGGCGACCCTGGGGGAGGAGTCAGGCTGCCACTGCACAAGTGGTGTCGGAGGGGGCACGCTGGCCTCCGTGACCTCTGACCTCTCGTCCCTCATGCTGCAGCGGGCAGGCGGGCGTCGGGACCCAGGGGAGGCCTCGCGGGGAGGAAGAGGAGGAGGTGGTGGAGGAGGAAGAGGAGGAGATGGGGGGAGGGGCTGGAGTTGGGTGAAGTAGGGCAAGGGCTCGTCGCGGTCATTCAGCACCGTCGCGTGGAACTGGGGGTCGTCCAGCAGGCTCCTGAGGTCAGGAAATGGATGGTGTGAGAAAATAAGGAGGTGAGTGTATAACCATAAAGACACACCCACTTATAGTCTGTGCTGCCATAGCCAACAGCATTGCACTGGGCATTCACTTTGTCGCTCCCAGGAGCTGGGAGAATGTCACAGTATCCCAGAAAAGTGTGAGCGTGTGTGTGTGATGTGTCACTATTTACTGTGTGATTGGAACGTTTCACCATCTTCAGTTCTCAGTCTCTAGCTATAGTGCCCAACCAGTGCTAACACAGACTCCATAGCCACCATTCACTAACTGTTGGAGGACATTCACTCAATTAATTTTTTCTGTAGCTAAAGTGTCCTCTGCAACTGTGACAGATCAAAAACATTTGCAGTGAAAGGTCTGTTTGACTTCTTGTGTCTATTTAGGCTGCAGTATTCTACATTTGTTTTTTATAATTTATTATTTTATAGAATAAATTATGTTTTTTTGTGATTTGTCAAAATCCTCTTTTGAGGATAGTCACACACCACTACCAAACTAAAAAAACAGGATTTGTTTGCTCTTAATCATTTGTACTTTATTAATGACTTGTCAGCATCAAGGCAATTGAATTTGTATAGCACATGTCACACACAGGAGTTATTCAATGTGCTCATCATCATCATGTAGCATCAGCATCATGTTGAGTAGTGTGTTCCATTCAGAGAGGAAAGAGCAGGAAGCCACTGAAGGTGCTAGGATTATTAGTATCATCATAGAGCCTGTGGCCTGCAGGGACTCGCATGTTAACTACATCTCCTTCCTCCAGCTGCAGAGTAGCACCACTGGACAGATAGGTGGCCTGTCCATCATTATCATACTCCCACAAATGAATGATCTGCTCTCCATGCTTACACATAACGATACGCATAGTGCGTGTATATAGGTTATCCCTGACAGTGAATCTGAAGTAGTAGACTCCCCTGACTGGAGCTGTGAAGAAGCCTGTTGTGCTGCTGTAGGCCTGTCCAACATCGGTGATGATTTTAGTGAAGACCAAGTTCAAGTCAGCGCTCCCAGCATTTATGTACCCTGAAATACCCAGTGCTGCTGAGAATGCCACCTTGGGTTGCTCTGTGATCTCTTTCTCCAGATTCACTACATCAGTCTCAGAAGCTGCCAGTCTGGTCTTCACTGATGTCATCTCTGCTGCAGTCTCCATCTTCAGATTCTCCATCTCAGTCTCACTGGCAGACAGTCTGATCTCTTGCGCTACAGTTTCCATCTTCAGATTCATCATCTCTGTGTCTTGTGCTGCATCTGCCTTGATCAGGTTTATCACTTCAGTCTTCATAGTGGTCAGCTCTGTCTCTTGTGCCGCCTTTTCCATCTTCAGATTCTCTATCTCAGTTTTCATAGTGATCAGGTCTGTGTAAAGAGTATCCACTTTAGTCTCACTGGCCACCAGTGTCTCTTTCATGATGGCCAGCTCTGTCTCCTGAGCAATGTTCTCATCTCCCATTGTGTCCAGCAGTGATTTGGTGTTCTGTAGCTCATTCTGGGTGACAGTCAGCAGCACTCTCTGTTCCATCACCATGTCTCTGAGTTCCCGGAGCTCTGCATATATATCTACTTGCTCAGTAACCGCAGCAGTAGCAGCACTAATGCTCTGGCTTTCTGTCTGGACTTCAGTCTGGGTGCTCTGAGTCTGAGCTCCACACATGGAGAACAGCAGCACCAGCAGTGGGATGACGGTCTTCATCTTTATTACAACTCTCTTACACAGTAGTAGCATCAGTGGTAATAATAGTAGTAGTAATTGTTATTGTGGTGATGGTAGTAGTAGTAGTAGTAGTAGTAGTAGTAGTAGTAGTAGTAGTAGTGCTGGAAGAAGTATGTGAGTGTTCCTCCTGAAACACCCTCTTTTATACACCTCAGTTGCTTCTTATGCAAGAACATAATTTTGCAGCTAAATAAAGTCCAAGGACACTGATCAGAGTTAGAAATAGTAGATATTATTTTCCAGCACATGTCTGTGTACTCAGCGTTGTGGGAAAGTACAACCTGTCACCCATCACGGAGGACAGGACAGAAAGGGCTTCATGTTAAAGCTTTACAACATGAGTTCAGGAGTCTGTAGTCTAATCATTCTGTGCATAATCCTTTGAAATTATAAAAAAAAAATAAGAATGAATAAATGAAACCCAAATGTTTACATCCGCGTGACCCACTTCTAGTCAGGATTCAGACTGCGCCTGCCAATATGTCAGTCATTTGTCCAAATTGAGACACGTGTGTGTGTGTGTGTGTGTGTGTGTGTGTGTGTGTGTGTGTGTGTGTGTGTGTGTGTGTGTGTGTGTGTGTGTGTGTGTGTGTGTGTGTGTGTGTGTGTGTGTGTGTGGGTGTGTGTATGAGTGTGTGTGTGTGGAGAATACTACAGGGAGGAGGGTGCTTGGTCTCAAAAACGCAAAGCTGCTGCCAAATACACTGATTACGCTGTTGCGTTATCAGGAAACACACTTTGGCCCTGACCAGGACTAGAGAGTAGGTGTAACAGAAGGGTCTCCCCATGAAGGATATTATATCAAATTTAGCAGACACTTTTTTATCCAAAGTGACTTACATATGTCAACTATATTACAAGGGGTTACATTGTCCCCATAGCAACTTGGGGTTATGTGCCGCGCTCAAGGGCACAACGGTGGAATTGAACCAACAGATCATCCCACCATTACACAGTGCTCACATACACAATGCATTTTTACAATTTATCTTTCAAGGCAAGTACAGCACAAATGATTGTAATTGCAAAGTCTAAAAAATGGTAAAAGTGAGAAATCACTTTTCCCCACAAATCAAAGCCCATTTTACCCATCGACAGTGAGATGCCTGGGAATGGCTGGGAAGTGTGTCACGGGCACTATCAGCAGACAGTGCTGATCACACACCAGAAATGAGAGAGAGAGAGGGATGGAGAGAGAGAGAGAAAAAGGGATGGAGAGATAGAGAGAGAGAAAAAGTATAATCATGTAGGACAGTATAGCAGGGGCCTCATGTTAAAGACATGAGCTCAGGAGTCATTACTCTGCTTATTCTGTATAAAGAAATAACACTGTGGTGTGTGAGTGAGATATGTGTGTGTGTGTGTGTGTGTGTGTGTGTGTGTGTGTGTGTGTGTGTGTGTGTGTGTGTGTGTGTGTGTGTGTGTGTGTGTGTGTGTGTGTACAGTATGTGTGTGTGTGTGTGTGTGTGTGTGTGTGTGTGGTACCTGATGATGGAGGTGTGTGTGTGTGTGTGTGTGTGTGTGTGTGTGTGTGTGTGTGTGTGTGTGTGGTACCTGATGATGGAGGTGAGTGTGTGTGTGTGTGGTACCTGATGATGGAGGTGAGTGTGTGTGTGAGGATGTCTCTCTCCGGGCCGTGTCTGGGCAGAGGCAGGTTGGGGGTCGGTGGGCGAACTTCAGATAACTCAGAGGGCGGAGTCCTGGGCTGCTCCGAACTGTCAATCATAAACAGCAGAAAATTAGGATCACACACACACACACACACACACACACACACACACACACACACACACACACACACACACTCACACACACACACACACTCACACACACACACACACTCACACACACACACAAACAGACACACACAAACGCAAACACACACACACACACACACACACACACACACACACACACTCACTCACACTCACACTCACACTCACACTCACACTCACACTCACACTCACACTCACACTCACACTCACACTCTCTCTCTCACACACACACACACAAGCACAAACACAAACACACACACACACTCATACGAAGCCACCAGAGAGGGTGGACGAGGCGCTAGCTTGCCTGTGTATGTGGTGTGTGCTGAAGAGTGTGGGGAAGAAGGCCTGGTACTGCTCCAGGGAGTGGGAGCGGGCGCTGAGCCCCAGGTGGAGCTGTGCTGGGCGGGGAGGGGCCGGTCTCGCCCACACCTCAGGGGCCTCCCGCCGGGCACGCCGCTCCGCACGGCTGGGTCTGCCCTCGTACGGCCCGCCAGCCAGCACACGACTGCTGATGATCCGGATGGGAGGCAGCGTCTGAGGAGAGCAGACAGACAGACAGACAGAGAGACAGACAGATGGACACACAGACAGACACAGAGAGACAGACATACAGATGGACATACAGACACAGAGAGACACACAGACAGACAGACAGATGGACACACAGACAGACACAGAAAGAAGGACATACAGACACACAGACAGACACAGAAAAACACACAGACAGACAGACAGACAGACACAGAGAGACATACAGACAGACACAAAGACACAGACAGACAGACAGACAGATAGGAGGGAGAGGAGGAGAACAAAACATAAGAAATACTGTAGTAGTAGAACAATTAGCTGTAGAACAAAAATAATTTCAGAATATAGCCGCAAGCGGCGATGGCGGGCCCGAGCACCTGCGGTGCGGACCCGTGACATTTGCGGAATCTAACAAAGCAACACGTACTTGTTGGTGGGCATGTGCATGAGCAACACACATGCCCACCAAATTTGGTTAATTTTCATCAATGTATGTGTCAACCACAACAGAAAACAAGCTAGGTGGCGCTATAGAGTCCCAAAGCCACACCCAAGGCCAGAGCTCTGTCTCTGACTAGTGGCAGCAATAACACACAAGCGTACCTAATTGTTGTGTATGTGTCAACAATAATAGACAATGTGCTAGGTGGCGCTATAGAGTCCCTAAGCCTCACCCTAGGCCAGAGCTCTATCCCTGACAAGCAGTAGCAATAGCACACATGCCCACCAAATGTGGTTCATTTTCGTGAATGTGTCAACCATAATAGACAATGTGCTAGGTGGCGCTATAGAGTCCCTAAGCCACACCCTAGGCCAGAGCTCTATCCCTGACTAGCGGTAGCAATAACACACATGCCCACCAAATGTGGTTCATTTTCGTGAATGTATCAACCACAACAGACAATGCGCTAGGTGGCACTATAGAGTCCCTAAGCCACACCCTAGGCCAGAGCTCTGTTTCTGACTTGCGGCAGTAATAACACACAAGCTCACCAAATTTGATTCATTTTCGTGAATGTATATGTCAACCACAATAGGCAACACACTAGGTGGCGTTATAGAGTCCCTAAGCCACACCCTCGGCCAGAGCTCTGTCTCTGAATAGCTATAGCAAAACATATGCCCACCAAATTTGGTTCATTTTCGTGAATGTACGTGTCAACCACAACAGACAATGCGCTAGGTGGCGCTATGGAGTCCCTAAGCCACACCCGAGGCCAGAGCTCTGTCTTTATCTAGCGGCATCAATAACACTCAAGCCCATCAAATGTGGTTCATTTTTGTGAATGTTTGTGTCAACCACAACAAACAATGCTCTAGGTGGCGCTATAGAGTCCCTAAGTCAGACCTTTGGCCAGAGCTCTGTCTCTGACTAGCAATAGGAATAACACACAAGCCCATCAAATTTGGTTAATTTTCGTGAATGTACGTGTCAACCACAACAGGCAATGTGCTAGGTGGCGCTATAGAGTCCCTAAGCCACACCCGAGGCCAGAGCTCTGTCTCTGACTAGCAAAAACAATAACACACGAGCCCAACAAATTTGGTTAATTTTTGTGAATGTTTGTGTCAACCACAACAGACAATGCGCTAGGTGGCGCTATAGAGTCCTTAAGCCACACCCTAGGCCAAAGCTCTGTCCCTGACTACCGATAGCAATAACACACAAGTCCACCAAATTTGGTTCATTTTCGTGAATGTATGTGTCAACCACAACAGACAACGCACTAGGTGGCGCTATAGAGTCCCTATGCCACACCCTAGGCCAAAGCTCTGTCTCTGACTAGCCATAGCAATAACACACAAGTCCACCAAATTTGGTTCATTTTCGGGAATGTTTGTGTCAACCACAACAGATAACGTGCTGCTAGGTGGCGCTATAGAGTCCCTAAGCCACACCCTAGGCCAAAGCTCTGTCTCTGACTAGCCATAGCAATAACACACAAGTCCACCAAATTTGGTTCATTTTCATGAATGTTTGTGTCAACCACAACAGATAACGTGCTGCTAGGTGGCGCTGTGGAGTCCCAAAGCCACACCTTAGGCCAGAGCTCTGTCTCTGACTACCAAAAGCAATTCCACATGTAGCTGCCAAATTACATCCAATTCATAGCCTTTTTTCTTTCTATAACACCAACTTCCTGTTTCTTAATAAAACGCCATAATTCAAACCTTCGCCATTTCAATATACTTCAAAAATTCAAAAATCTGGTCGCAATTCCTCTCGGGCAACCCCTCAAGATCATTTTAGTGCTTATATGACATGATTTCGATAAACCGTCTAGGAGAAGTATTTCAAAATAAGTGATGTGCAAAAATCATAATCATAATCATAACTCAAATTCGTCTAAGATTCACTATATAGTTTAAATGTAAAACTTGTTCAGAATAATACAACACACATGTCCACCAAATTTGGTTAATTTCCGTGAATGTATGTGTCAACCACAACAGACAGTGCGGTAGGTGGCGCTATAGAGTCCCTGAGCCACACCCTAGGCCAGAGGTCTGTCTCTCAGTAGAGGCATCAATTCTACAGGTAGCTGCCAAATTTCAGGAGTTTTAGAGCATGCCAAGTTGGTGAAAAAGGGCAAAAAAGTTAAGGGTAAGAGGAATAGAAGTATAATAATAATAATAAATATAGCCGCAAGCGGCGATGGCGGGCCCGAGCACCTGCGGTGCGGACCCGTGACATTTGCGGAATCTAACAAAGCAACACGTACTTGTTGGTGGGCATGTGCATGAGCAACACACATGCCCACCAAATTTGGTTAATTTTCATCAATGTATGTGTCAACCACAACAGAAAACAAGCTAGGTGGCGCTATAGAGTCCCAAAGCCACACCCAAGGCCAGAGCTCTGTCTCTGACTAGTGGCAGCAATAACACACAAGCGTACCTAATTGTTGTGTATGTGTCAACAATAATAGACAATGTGCTAGGTGGCGCTATAGAGTCCCTAAGCCTCACCCTAGGCCAGAGCTCTATCCCTGACAAGCAGTAGCAATAGCACACATGCCCACCAAATGTGGTTCATTTTCGTGAATGTGTCAACCATAATAGACAATGTGCTAGGTGGCGCTATAGAGTCCCTAAGCCACACCCTAGGCCAGAGCTCTATCCCTGACTAGCGGTAGCAATAACACACATGCCCACCAAATGTGGTTCATTTTCGTGAATGTATCAACCACAACAGACAATGCGCTAGGTGGCACTATAGAGTCCCTAAGCCACACCCTAGGCCAGAGCTCTGTTTCTGACTTGCGGCAGTAATAACACACAAGCTCACCAAATTTGATTCATTTTCGTGAATGTATATGTCAACCACAATAGGCAACACACTAGGTGGCGTTATAGAGTCCCTAAGCCACACCCTCGGCCAGAGCTCTGTCTCTGAATAGCTATAGCAAAACATATGCCCACCAAATTTGGTTCATTTTCGTGAATGTACGTGTCAACCACAACAGACAATGCGCTAGGTGGCGCTATGGAGTCCCTAAGCCACACCCGAGGCCAGAGCTCTGTCTTTATCTAGCGGCATCAATAACACTCAAGCCCATCAAATGTGGTTCATTTTTGTGAATGTTTGTGTCAACCACAACAAACAATGCTCTAGGTGGCGCTATAGAGTCCCTAAGTCAGACCTTTGGCCAGAGCTCTGTCTCTGACTAGCAATAGGAATAACACACAAGCCCATCAAATTTGGTTAATTTTCGTGAATGTACGTGTCAACCACAACAGGCAATGTGCTAGGTGGCGCTATAGAGTCCCTAAGCCACACCCGAGGCCAGAGCTCTGTCTCTGACTAGCAAAAACAATAACACACGAGCCCAACAAATTTGGTTAATTTTTGTGAATGTTTGTGTCAACCACAACAGACAATGCGCTAGGTGGCGCTATAGAGTCCTTAAGCCACACCCTAGGCCAAAGCTCTGTCCCTGACTACCGATAGCAATAACACACAAGTCCACCAAATTTGGTTCATTTTCGTGAATGTATGTGTCAACCACAACAGACAACGCACTAGGTGGCGCTATAGAGTCCCTATGCCACACCCTAGGCCAAAGCTCTGTCTCTGACTAGCCATAGCAATAACACACAAGTCCACCAAATTTGGTTCATTTTCGGGAATGTTTGTGTCAACCACAACAGATAACGTGCTGCTAGGTGGCGCTATAGAGTCCCTAAGCCACACCCTAGGCCAAAGCTCTGTCTCTGACTAGCCATAGCAATAACACACAAGTCCACCAAATTTGGTTCATTTTCATGAATGTTTGTGTCAACCACAACAGATAACGTGCTGCTAGGTGGCGCTGTGGAGTCCCAAAGCCACACCTTAGGCCAGAGCTCTGTCTCTGACTACCAAAAGCAATTCCACATGTAGCTGCCAAATTACATCCAATTCATAGCCTTTTTTCTTTCTATAACACCAACTTCCTGTTTCTTAATAAAACGCCATAATTCAAACCTTCGCCATTTCAATATACTTCAAAAATTCAAAAATCTGGTCGCAATTCCTCTCGGGCAACCCCTCAAGATCATTTTAGTGCTTATATGACATGATTTCGATAAACCGTCTAGGAGAAGTATTTCAAAATAAGTGATGTGCAAAAATCATAATCATAATCATAACTCAAATTCGTCTAAGATTCACTATATAGTTTAAATGTAAAACTTGTTCAGAATAATACAACACACATGTCCACCAAATTTGGTTAATTTCCGTGAATGTATGTGTCAACCACAACAGACAGTGCGGTAGGTGGCGCTATAGAGTCCCTGAGCCACACCCTAGGCCAGAGGTCTGTCTCTCAGTAGAGGCATCAATTCTACAGGTAGCTGCCAAATTTCAGGAGTTTTAGAGCATGCCAAGTTGGTGAAAAAGGGCAAAAAAGTTAAGGGTAAGAGGAATAGAAGTATAATAATAATAATAAATATAGCCGCAAGCGGCGATGGCGGGCCCGAGCACCTGCGGTGCGGAGACCTGTGACATTTCGGAATCTAACAAATCAACATGTGCGTGTTGGTGGGCATGTGCATGAGCAACACACATGCCCATTAAATTTGGTCAATTTTCCTGAATGTATGTGTCAACCACAACAGACAACACGCTAGGTGGCGCTATAGAGTCCCTAAGCCACACCCCAGGCCAGAGCTCTATCTCTGACTATCGATATCAATAACGCACAAGCCCACCAAATTTGGTTCATTTTCGTGAATGTGTGTGTCAACCACAACAGACAATGCACTAGGTGGCGTTATACAGTCCCTAAGACACCCTTGGCCAGAGCGCAGTCTCTGAATAGCTATAGCAATAACACACATGCCCACCAAATTTGGTTCATTTTCGTGAATGTATGTGTCAACCACAACAGACAATGCGCTAGGTGGCACTCTAGAGTCCCTAAGCCACACTCTAAGCCAGAGCTCTGTCTCTGACTAGTGGTAGCAATAACACACAAGCCCACTAAATTTGGTTCATTTTCATGAATATATGAGTCAACCACAGTACACAACGCTCTACGTGGCACTATAGAGCCCCTAAGCCACACCCTAGGCCAGAGCTCTATCTCTGTATCCATATTTGTAGTTCAAATTTGAGATGATAACCAGTGTGTTGATATGGTGTACTGTAAATCATGCATCTGTAAGGCTTACATCAATATCTTTGCTTCAGATCATTGAATTCATAAAACCTGTTGCTGTTTTTAATGTGTGTGTGTGTGTGTCTTGATGTAAACAAAACGTAACTAAGTCATGATTGTTTGACTTTTCTGTATTCTAGTTATTACATGCTATTCCAACCAAGCATTTTTGTGAGGATAAGAACCACTTTAGTTGTGGACAGGTCGGGGATTGAACCAACAACCCTCCAGTCACAAGCCCCAAGCCCTAACCAGTAGGCCATGGCTGCCTCAAGGGGTGTGTGTGTGTGTGTGTGTGTGTGTGTGTGTGTGTGTGTGTGTGTGTGTGTGTGTGTGTGTGTGTGTGTGTGTGTGTGTGTGTGTGTGTGTGTGTGTGTGTGTGTGTGTGTGTGTGTGTGTGTGTGTGTGTGTGTGTGTGTGTGTGTGTGTGTGTGTGTGTGTGTGTGTGTGTGTGTGTTTGTGTGTGTGTGTCTCTGTGTGTGTGTGTGTGTGTATCTGTGTGTCTGTGTCTGTGTCTGTGTCTGAGTCTCTGTGTGGAAAGCGGGGGAGGTTAGAGAGACATCCAGCTGGGAGAGAGGGGAGGGGTGGGAAGAACTGTGGGGGGAGGGAAACAGACTAGAGTGGGTGAGCCACAGTGAGGGAGCAAGACCATGCGCGGCTAGGAACAGAGACCTATAAAAACCTAATAAACCTAAATATCTCACTTTCTGTTAACATGGTTGAAATCAAAATTGCAGCATAGGTTGATATGATTATAATTATTCATCAACTCGCTTCAAAATATTTTAGCTAAAACTGTGTCCACCACAATCATTAATGTGCTTTTAAAAAACACAAACAACACCAAATGCAAAACTTTGTATATGACTGTCACTACAAACACACTTACTAATACTCCATCAAATTTCATCCAAATTAGTCACTGTTTTCTGCCTATAACACCAACTTTTTGTTTCTTTTATAAGACACCTAGATTCAAACCTTCGCCATTTCAATATACTTTTGAAATTCAAAAATCTGGTCGCAATTCCTCTCAGGCAACCCCTCAAGATCATTTTAGTGCTTAAATGACATAATTTCGATAAACCGTCTAGGAGAAGTATTTCAAAATACATGATGTGCAAAAATCAGACAATCTCACATAATTCAAATTCTTCTAAGATTCACTATATAGTTTAAATGGAAAACTTGTTCAGAATAATACAACACACATGTCCACCAAATTTGGTTCATTTCCGTGAATGTATTTGTCAACCACAACAGACAGTGCGGTAGGTGGCGCTATAGAGTCCCTGAGCCACACCCTAGGCCAGAGGTCTGTCTCTCAGTAGAGGCATCAATTCTACAGGTAGCTGCCAAATTTCAAGAGTTTTAGAGCATGCCAAGTTGGTGAAAAAGGGCAAAAAAGTTAAGGGTAAGAGGAATAGAAGTATAATAATAATAATAATAATAATAATAATAATAATCTGAGCAAAAACAATAGGGCCTTGCACCTACGGTGCAGCCACTTTCAGTGGCCGCACCTCGGTGCTCGGGCCCTAAATATAGCCGCAAGCGGCGATGGCGGGCCCGAGCACCTGCGGTGCGGAGACCTGTGACATTTCGGAATCTAACAAAGCAACATGTGCGTGTTGGTGGGCATGTGCATGAGCAACACACATGCCCACCAAATTTGGTCAATTTTCCTGAATGTATGTGTCAACCACAACAGACAACACGCTAGTCGGCGCTATAGAGTCCTTAAGCCACACCCTAGGCCAGAGCTCTATCTCTGACTATCCATATCAATAACGCACAAGCCCACCAAATTTGGTTCATTTTCGTGTATGTGTGTGTCAACCACAACAGACAATGCGCTAGGTGGCGCTATACAGTCCCTAAGACACCCTTGGCCAGAGCGCTGTCTCTGAATAGCTATAGCAATAACACAAATGCCCACCAAATTTGGTTCTTTTCGTGAATGTATGTGTCAACCACAACAGACAATGCGCTAGGTGGCGCTATACAGTCCCTAAGACACCCTTGGCCAGAGCGCTGTCTCTGAATAGCTATAGCAATAACACAAATGCCCACCAAATTTGGTTCTTTTTCGTGAATGTATGTGTCAACCACAACTGACAATGCGCTAGGTGGCGCTATGGAGTCCCTAAACCACACCCGAGGCCAGAGCTCTGTCTCTGAATAACTATAGCAATAACACACATGCCCACCAAATTTGGTTCATTTTGGTGAATGTACGTGTCAACCACAACAGAAAATGCGCTAGGTGGCGCTATGGAGTCCCTAAGCCACACCCGAGGCCAGAGCTCTGTCTTTATCTAGCGGCAGCAATAACACTCAAGCCCACCAAATGTGGTTCATTTTTGTGAATGTTTGTGTCAACCACAACAAACAATGCTCTAGGTGGCGCTATAGAGTCCCTATTTCAGACCTTTGGCCAGAGCTCTGTCTCTGACTAGCAATAGGAATAACACACAAGCCCATCAAATTTGGTTAATTTTTGTGAATGTTTGTGTCAACCACAACAGGCAATGTGCTAGGTGGCGCTATAGAGTCCCTAAGCCACACCCGAGGCCAGAGCTCTGTTTTTATCTAGCGGCAGCAATAACACACAAGCCCACCAAATCTGGTTAATTTTCGTGAATGTATGTGTCAACCACAACAGGCAATGCACTAGGTGGCGCTATAGAGTCGCTTAGCCACACCCTAGGCCAGAGCTCTGTCTCTGACTAGAGATAGCAATAACATACAAGCCCACCAAATTTGGTTCATTTTTGTGAATGTATGTGTGAACCACAACAGACAACCCGACAGAGCGTTCTTAAGCCTTCTTTAATCATTGTCTAATATTAAGGAAAGTTTAAGATCTATTAACCAAGGTGTTGCCACACACACACATGGCAAATAAGTTGCAGGATTGTGGTGCCTTCTCTCATCCTCAAGTTGGGTTATCATCTGTTGGCCTTCTTACCACCACCAGAGAGGCATGGGGGATGGGTGAGAGAGTGTGTGGGGGGTCGGTATGCAAATGAGAGGGGGGGGGGGGGGGGGCATGGGGCTAAGATAGAAAGAGAGAGAGGGAGGGAGGCAGAGGGGTCAAGGGGGAGGCCGTGTGTGTGCGTAACTCTCTGGAAAGCTTGCGCGTGTGTAATGTGTGTGCGGTTACATGTGGTTCTGTGTGTGTAACAGGACCAACATGAAGGCGTGGATGAGGAAAGATGGTAACACAGAGCCATCCTCATATGAAAACCTAAATAACTCACTTTCTGTTAATGTGCTTAAAGTCAAAATTGCAGCATAGGTTAATATGATTATTATTATTCATCAACTCGCTTCAAAATATTTTAGCTAAAACTGTGTCCACCACAATCATTAATGCACTTTTAAAAAACACAAACAACACTAAATTCAAAACTTTGTATATGACTGTCACTACAAACACACTAACTAATACTCTATTAAATTTCATCCAAATTAGTCACTGTTTTCTGCCTATAACACCAACTTTTTGTTCCTTTTATAAGACACCTAGGTTCAAACCTTCGCCATTTCGATATACTTTTGAAATTCAAAAATCTGTTCGCAATTTCTCTTGGGCAACCCCTCAAGATCATTTTACTGCTAAAATGACATGATTTCGACAAACCGTCTAGGAGAAGTGTTTCAAAATACATGATGTGCAAAAATCAGAAAATCTCACATAATTCAAATTCTTTTAATATTTACTATATAGTTTCAATGTAAAAGTTGTTCGGATTAATACAACACACATGCCCACCAAATTTGGTTTATTTTCGTGCATGTTTGTGTCAAACACTACAGAAATCGCTCTAGGTGGCGCTATAGAGTCCCTGAGCCACACCCGTGGCCAGAGCTCTGTCTCTGAGTAGCGACGGTAATTCCACATGTAGCTACCAAATTACAAGAGTTTTGGAGCATGCCAAGTTGGTGAAAAAGGGCCGCACGGGCTAAGAGGAAAAGAGAATAATAAGAATAATAATAATAAGAATAATCTGAGCAAAAACAATAGGGCCTTGCACCTACGGTGCAGCCGCTGCTACAGCGGCCGCACCTCGGTGCTCGGGCCCTAAATATAGCCGCAAGCGGCGATGGCGGGCCCGAGCACCTGCGGTGCGGAGACCTGTGACATTTCGGAATCTAACAAAGCAACATGAGGCGTGTTGGTGGGCATGTGCATGAGCAACACACATGGCCACCAAATTTGGTCAATTTTCTTGAATGTATGTGTCAACCACAACAGACAACGCGCTAGGTGGCGCTATAGAGTCCCTAAGCCACACCCTAGGCCAGAGCTGTTTTTCACTAGCGGCAGTAATAACACACAAGCTCATGAAATTTGATTCATTTTTGTGAATGTAAATGTCAACCCAAAACGGCTAACACGCTAGGTGGCGCTATAGAGTCCCTAAGCCACACCCTCAATAGCGATCGCAATAACACATGTGTCCACCAAATTTGGTTCATTTTCGTGAATGTATGTTTCAACCACAACAGACAACGCACTAGGTGGCGCTATAAAGTCCCTAAGCCACACCCTAGGCCAAAGCTCTGTCTCTGACTAGCGATAGCAATAACACATAAGTCCACCAAATTTGGTTCATTTTCATGAATGTTTGTGTCAACCACAACAGATAACGTACTACTAGGTGGCGCTATAGAGTCCCTAAGCCACACCCTAGGCCAGAGCTCTGTCTCTGACTAGCGATAGCAATAACACATAAGTCCACCAAATTTGGTTCATTTTCGTGAATGTTTGTGTCAACCACAACAGATAACGTGCTACTAGGTGGCGCTATAGAGTCCCTAAGCCACACCTTAGGCCAGAGCTCTGTCTCTGACTAGCGATAGCAAAAACACATAAATCCACCAAATTTGGTTCATTTTCGTGAATGTTTGTGTCAACCACAACAGATAACGTGCTACTAGGTGGCGCTATAGAGTCCCGAAGCCACACCTTAGGCCAGAGCTCTGTCTCTGACTAGCGATAGCAAAAACACATAAATCCACCAAATTTGGTTCATTTTCGTGAATGTTTGTGTCAACCACAACAGATAACGTGCTACTAGGTGGCGCTATAGAGTCCCGAAGCCACACCTTAGGCCAGAGCTCTGTCCCTGACTAGCAGAAGCAATTCCACATGTAGCTGCCAAATTACATCCAATTTATAACCTATTTTCTGCTTATAACACCAACTTCCTGTTTCGTAATAAGACGCCATAATTCAAACCTTCGCCATTTCGATATGCTTCGAAAATTCAAAAATCTGTTCGCAATTCCTCTCGGGCAAACCCTCAAGATCCTTTTACTGCTCATATGACATGATTTCGATAAACCGTCTAGGATAAGTGTTTCAAAATACATGATGTGCAAAAATCATAATCATAATCATAACTCAAATTTGTTTAAGATTCACTATGTAGTGTAAATGTAAAAGTTGTTTAGATTTATACAACACATCTGCCTACCAAATTTGGTTCATTTTCATGCATGCACATGTCAACCACAACAGACAGCGCGATAGGTGGTGCTATAGACCCCCTGAGCCACACCCTAGGCCAGGGCTCTGTCTCTCAGTATCAAATGCAATTCTACATATGCCTGCCAAATTACAAGAGTTTTGGAGCATGCCAAGTCAGTGAAACGGCCAAACGGGCTAAGACGAAGAGAGAATAATAATATTGTGTGTGTGTGTGTGTGAGTGTGTGAGTGAGTGAGTGAGTGAGTGAGTGAGTGAGTGAGTGAGTGAGTGAGTGACCAGGAGTCCCTAAGCCACACGCTAGGCCAGGGCTCTGTCTCAGACTAGAGGTGGCAACACACAAGGCAAAGACAAATTTTTATGAGGATTAGAACTTGGGTCTTACTCAGTCAGTCCCCAATTCAATCACAAAAATGACTTAACCTGAATAAAATCTTTATACACATGATCTTTTTTTTACCTTTTACTTTGCATCACACTGTCATTCTTGACTCTGTGTGTGTGTGTGTGTGTGTGTGTGTGTGTGTGTGTCTGTGTCTGTGTCTGTGTCTCTGTGTGGAGAGCGGGGGAGGAGAGAGAGACATCCAGCTGGGAGAGAGGGGAAAGTCTGAATAACTGTGGGGGGAAGGAAAGAAACAAGGAGGGGGAGAGTGGGTGAGCCACAGTGAGGGAGCGGCTAGGTAGTTCTGTGTGTAACACGCGCGGGCAGCAAGGAGCGGATAGGAGAGACCATAGTCATATGAAAACCTAAATAACTCACTTTCTGTTAATGTGGTTTACGTCGAAATTGCAGCATAGGTTGATATGATTATCATTATTCATCAACTCGCTTCAAAATATTTTAGCTAAAACTGTGTCCACCACAATCATTAATGCGCTTTTAAAAATCACAAACAACACCAAATTCAAAACTTTGTATATGACTGTCACTACAAACACACTAACTAATACTCCATCAAATTTCATCCAAATTAGTCACTGTTTTCTGCCTATAACACCAACTTTTTGTTCCTTTTATAAGACACCTAGGTTCAAACCTTCGCCATTTCGATATACTTTTGAAATTCAAAAATCTGTTCGCAATTTCTCTTGGGCAACCCCTCAAGATCATTTTACTGCTAAAATGACATGATTTCGACAAACCGTCTAGGAGAAGTGTTTCAAAATACATGATGTGCAAAAATCAGAAAATCTCACATAATTCAAATTCTTTTAATATTTACTATATAGTTTCAATGTAAAAGTTGTTCGGATTAATACAATACACATACCCACCAAATTTGGTTCATTTTCGTGCATGTGTGTGTCAAACACAACAGACAGCGCGGTAGGTGGCGCTATAGACCCCCTGAGCCACGCCCTAGGCCAGGGCTCTGTCTCTGAGTATCAAATGCAATTCTACATATGCCTGCCAATTTACAAGAGTTTTGGAGCATGCCAAGTTGGTGAAACGGCCAAACGGGCTAAGAGGAAGAGAGAATAATAATAATAAATATAGCCGCAAGCGGCGATGGCGGGCCCGAGCACCTGCGGTGCGGAGACCTGTGACATTTCGGAATCTAACAAAGCAACATGTGCGTGTTGGTGGGCATGTGCATGAGCAACACACATGCCCACCAAATTTGGTCAATTTTCCTGAATGTATGTGTCAACCACAACAGACAACACGCTAGTCGGCGCTATAGAGTCCTTAAGCCACACCCTAGGCCAGAGCTCTATCTCTGACTATCCATATCAATAACGCACAAGCCCACCAAATTTGGTTCATTTTCGTGTATGTGTGTGTCAACCACAACAGACAATGCGCTAGGTGGCGCTATACAGTCCCTAAGACACCCTTGGCCAGAGCGCTGTCTCTGAATAGCTATAGCAATAACACAAATGCCCACCAAATTTGGTTCTTTTCGTGAATGTATGTGTCAACCACAACAGACAATGCGCTAGGTGGCGCTATACAGTCCCTAAGACACCCTTGGCCAGAGCGCTGTCTCTGAATAGCTATAGCAATAACACAAATGCCCACCAAATTTGGTTCTTTTTCGTGAATGTATGTGTCAACCACAACTGACAATGCGCTAGGTGGCGCTATGGAGTCCCTAAACCACACCCGAGGCCAGAGCTCTGTCTCTGAATAACTATAGCAATAACACACATGCCCACCAAATTTGGTTCATTTTGGTGAATGTACGTGTCAACCACAACAGAAAATGCGCTAGGTGGCGCTATGGAGTCCCTAAGCCACACCCGAGGCCAGAGCTCTGTCTTTATCTAGCGGCAGCAATAACACTCAAGCCCACCAAATGTGGTTCATTTTTGTGAATGTTTGTGTCAACCACAACAAACAATGCTCTAGGTGGCGCTATAGAGTCCCTATTTCAGACCTTTGGCCAGAGCTCTGTCTCTGACTAGCAATAGGAATAACACACAAGCCCATCAAATTTGGTTAATTTTTGTGAATGTTTGTGTCAACCACAACAGGCAATGTGCTAGGTGGCGCTATAGAGTCCCTAAGCCACACCCGAGGCCAGAGCTCTGTTTTTATCTAGCGGCAGCAATAACACACAAGCCCACCAAATCTGGTTAATTTTCGTGAATGTATGTGTCAACCACAACAGGCAATGCACTAGGTGGCGCTATAGAGTCGCTTAGCCACACCCTAGGCCAGAGCTCTGTCTCTGACTAGAGATAGCAATAACATACAAGCCCACCAAATTTGGTTCATTTTTGTGAATGTATGTGTGAACCACAACAGACAACCCGACAGAGCGTTCTTAAGCCTTCTTTAATCATTGTCTAATATTAAGGAAAGTTTAAGATCTATTAACCAAGGTGTTGCCACACACACACATGGCAAATAAGTTGCAGGATTGTGGTGCCTTCTCTCATCCTCAAGTTGGGTTATCATCTGTTGGCCTTCTTACCACCACCAGAGAGGCATGGGGGATGGGTGAGAGAGTGTGTGGGGGGTCGGTATGCAAATGAGAGGGGGGGGGGGGGGGGGCATGGGGCTAAGATAGAAAGAGAGAGAGGGAGGGAGGCAGAGGGGTCAAGGGGGAGGCCGTGTGTGTGCGTAACTCTCTGGAAAGCTTGCGCGTGTGTAATGTGTGTGCGGTTACATGTGGTTCTGTGTGTGTAACAGGACCAACATGAAGGCGTGGATGAGGAAAGATGGTAACACAGAGCCATCCTCATATGAAAACCTAAATAACTCACTTTCTGTTAATGTGCTTAAAGTCAAAATTGCAGCATAGGTTAATATGATTATTATTATTCATCAACTCGCTTCAAAATATTTTAGCTAAAACTGTGTCCACCACAATCATTAATGCACTTTTAAAAAACACAAACAACACTAAATTCAAAACTTTGTATATGACTGTCACTACAAACACACTAACTAATACTCTATTAAATTTCATCCAAATTAGTCACTGTTTTCTGCCTATAACACCAACTTTTTGTTCCTTTTATAAGACACCTAGGTTCAAACCTTCGCCATTTCGATATACTTTTGAAATTCAAAAATCTGTTCGCAATTTCTCTTGGGCAACCCCTCAAGATCATTTTACTGCTAAAATGACATGATTTCGACAAACCGTCTAGGAGAAGTGTTTCAAAATACATGATGTGCAAAAATCAGAAAATCTCACATAATTCAAATTCTTTTAATATTTACTATATAGTTTCAATGTAAAAGTTGTTCGGATTAATACAACACACATGCCCACCAAATTTGGTTTATTTTCGTGCATGTTTGTGTCAAACACTACAGAAATCGCTCTAGGTGGCGCTATAGAGTCCCTGAGCCACACCCGTGGCCAGAGCTCTGTCTCTGAGTAGCGACGGTAATTCCACATGTAGCTACCAAATTACAAGAGTTTTGGAGCATGCCAAGTTGGTGAAAAAGGGCCGCACGGGCTAAGAGGAAAAGAGAATAATAAGAATAATAATAATAAGAATAATCTGAGCAAAAACAATAGGGCCTTGCACCTACGGTGCAGCCGCTGCTACAGCGGCCGCACCTCGGTGCTCGGGCCCTAAATATAGCCGCAAGCGGCGATGGCGGGCCCGAGCACCTGCGGTGCGGACCCGTGACATGTGCGGAATCTAACAAAGCAACACGTACTTGTTGGTGGGCATGTGCATGAGCAACACACATTCCCACCAAAGTTGGTTAATTTTCATCAAAGTATGTGTCAACCACAACAGACAACAAGCTAGGTGGCGCTATAGAGTCCCAAAGCCACACCCAAGGCCAGAGCTCTGTCCCTGACTAGTGGCAGCAATAACACACAAGCGTACCTAATTGTCGTGTATGTATGTGTCAACAATAATAGACAATGTGCTAGGTGGCGCTATAGAGTCCCTAAGCCTCACCCTAGGCCAGAGCTCTATCCCTGACAGGCAGTAGCAATAGCACACATGCCCACCAAATGTGGTTCATTTTCGTGAACGTGTCAACCATAACAGACAATGTGCTAGGTGGCGCTATTGAGTCCCTAAGCCACACCCTAGGCCAGAGCTCTATCCCTGACTAGCAGTAGCATTAACACACATGCCCACCAAATGTGGTTCATTTTCGTGAATGTATCAACCACAACAGACAATGCGTTAGGTGGCGCTATAGAGTCCCTGAGCCACACCTGAGGCCAGAGCTCTGTCTCTGACTAGCGGTAGCAATAACACACAAGCCCACCACATTTGATTAATTTTCGTGAATGTATGTGGCAGCTAAAACAGACAACGCAGTAGGTGGCGCTATAGAGTCCCTACGCCACACCCTATGCCAAAGCTCTGTCTCTGACTAGCCATAGCAATAACACACAAGTCCACCAAATTTGGTTCATTTTCATGAATGTTTGTGTCAACCACAACAGATAACGTGCTGCTAGGTGGCGCTATGGAGTCCCAAAGCCACACCTTAGGCCAGAGCTCTGTCTCTGACTACCAAAAGCAATTCCACATGTAGCTGCCAAATTACATCCAATTCATAGTCTTTTTTCTTTCTATAACACCAACTTCCTGTTTCTTAATAAAACGCCATAATTCAAACCTTCGCCGTTTCAATATACTTCAAAAATTAAAAAATCTGGTCGCAATTCCTCTCGGGCAACCCCTCAAGATCATTTTAGTGCTTATATGACTAAGCCACACCCGAGGCCAGAGCTCTGTCTCTGAATAACTATAGCAATAACACACATGCCCACCAAATTTGCTTCATTTGGGTGAATGTACGTGTCAACCACAACAGACAATGCTCTAGGTGGCGCTTTAGAGTCCCTAAGCCACACCCTCGGCCAGAGCGCTGTCTCTGAATAGCTATAGCAATAACACATATGCCAACCAAATTTGGTTCATTTTCGTGAATGTATGTGTCAACCACAACAGACAACGCACTAGGTGGCGCTATAGAGTCCCTAAGCCACACCCAAGGCCAGAGCTCTGTCTCTGACTACCGATAGCAATAACACACAAGCCCACCAAATTTGGTTAATTTTCATGAATGTTTGTGTCATCCACAACAGACAACGCAGTAGGTGGCGCTATAGAGTCCCTACGCCACACCCTATGCCAAAGCTCTGTCTCTGACTAGCCATAGCAATAACACACAAGTCCACCAAATTTGGTTCATTTTCATGAATGTTTGTGTCAACCACAACAGAAAACGCACTAGGTGGCGCTATAGAGTCCCTAAGCCACACCCAAGGCCAGAGCTCTGTCTCTGACTACCGATAGCAATAACACACAAGCCCACCAAATTTGGTTAATTTTCGTGAATGTTTGTGTCAACCACAACAGACAACGCAGTAGGTGGCGCTATAGAGTCCCTACGCCACACCCTATGCCAAAGCTCTGTCTCTGACTAGCCATAGCAATAACACACAAGTCCACCAAATTTGGTTCATTTTCGTGAATGTTTGTGTCAACCACAACAGATAACGTGCTGCTAGGTGGCGCTATAGAGTCCCAAAGCCACACCTTAGGCCAGAGCTCTGTCTCTGAGTAGCAGAAGCAATTCCACATGTAGCTGCCAAATTACATCCAATTCATAACCTTTTTTCTGCCTATAACACCAACTTCCTGTTTCTTAATAAAACGCCATAATTCAAACCTTCGCCATTTCAATATACTTCAAAAATTCAAAAATCTGGTCGCAATTCCTCTCGGGCAACCCCTCAAGATCATATTAGTGCTTATATGACATGATTTCGATAAACCGTCTAGGAGAAGTGTTTCAAAATATGTGATGTGCAAAAATCATAATCATAATCATAACTCAAATTCTTGTAAGATTCAGTATGTAGTTTAAATGTAAAACTTGTTCAGATTCATACAACACACATGTCCACCAAATTTGGTTCATTTCCGTGAATGTATGTGTCAACCACAACAGACAGCGCTCTAGGTGGCGCTATAGAGTCCCTGAGCCACACCCTAGGCCAAAGCTCTGTCTCTGAGTTTCGATTGCAATTCTACAAATGGCTGCCAAATTACAAGAGTTTTAGAGCATGCGAAGTTGGTGAAAAAAGAAAAACAGGTAAGACGGAAAAAAGAATAATAATAATCTGAGCAAAAACAATAGGGCCTTGCACCTACGGTGCAGCCACTTTCAGTGGCCGCACCTCGATGCTCGGGCCCTAAATATAGCCGCAAGCGGCGATGGCGGGCCCGAGCACCTGCGGTGCGGACCCGTGACATTTGCGGAATCTAACAAAGCAACACGTACTTGTTGGTGGGCATGTGCATGAGCAACACACATGCCCACCAAATTTGGTTAATTTTCATCAATGTATGTGTCAACCACAACAGAAAACAAGCTAGGTGGCGCTATAGAGTCCCAAAGCCACACCCAAGGCCAGAGCTCTGTCTCTGACTAGTGGCAGCAATAACACACAAGCGTACCTAATTGTTGTGTATGTGTCAACAATAATAGACAATGTGCTAGGTGGCGCTATAGAGTCCCTAAGCCTCACCCTAGGCCAGAGCTCTATCCCTGACAAGCAGTAGCAATAGCACACATGCCCACCAAATGTGGTTCATTTTCGTGAATGTGTCAACCATAATAGACAATGTGCTAGGTGGCGCTATAGAGTCCCTAAGCCACACCCTAGGCCAGAGCTCTATCCCTGACTAGCGGTAGCAATAACACACATGCCCACCAAATGTGGTTCATTTTCGTGAATGTATCAACCACAACAGACAATGCGCTAGGTGGCACTATAGAGTCCCTAAGCCACACCCTAGGCCAGAGCTCTGTTTCTGACTTGCGGCAGTAATAACACACAAGCTCACCAAATTTGATTCATTTTCGTGAATGTATATGTCAACCACAATAGGCAACACACTAGGTGGCGTTATAGAGTCCCTAAGCCACACCCTCGGCCAGAGCTCTGTCTCTGAATAGCTATAGCAAAACATATGCCCACCAAATTTGGTTCATTTTCGTGAATGTACGTGTCAACCACAACAGACAATGCGCTAGGTGGCGCTATGGAGTCCCTAAGCCACACCCGAGGCCAGAGCTCTGTCTTTATCTAGCGGCATCAATAACACTCAAGCCCATCAAATGTGGTTCATTTTTGTGAATGTTTGTGTCAACCACAACAAACAATGCTCTAGGTGGCGCTATAGAGTCCCTAAGTCAGACCTTTGGCCAGAGCTCTGTCTCTGACTAGCAATAGGAATAACACACAAGCCCATCAAATTTGGTTAATTTTCGTGAATGTACGTGTCAACCACAACAGGCAATGTGCTAGGTGGCGCTATAGAGTCCCTAAGCCACACCCGAGGCCAGAGCTCTGTCTCTGACTAGCAAAAACAATAACACACGAGCCCAACAAATTTGGTTAATTTTTGTGAATGTTTGTGTCAACCACAACAGACAATGCGCTAGGTGGCGCTATAGAGTCCTTAAGCCACACCCTAGGCCAAAGCTCTGTCCCTGACTACCGATAGCAATAACACACAAGTCCACCAAATTTGGTTCATTTTCGTGAATGTATGTGTCAACCACAACAGACAACGCACTAGGTGGCGCTATAGAGTCCCTATGCCACACCCTAGGCCAAAGCTCTGTCTCTGACTAGCCATAGCAATAACACACAAGTCCACCAAATTTGGTTCATTTTCGGGAATGTTTGTGTCAACCACAACAGATAACGTGCTGCTAGGTGGCGCTATAGAGTCCCTAAGCCACACCCTAGGCCAAAGCTCTGTCTCTGACTAGCCATAGCAATAACACACAAGTCCACCAAATTTGGTTCATTTTCATGAATGTTTGTGTCAACCACAACAGATAACGTGCTGCTAGGTGGCGCTGTGGAGTCCCAAAGCCACACCTTAGGCCAGAGCTCTGTCTCTGACTACCAAAAGCAATTCCACATGTAGCTGCCAAATTACATCCAATTCATAGCCTTTTTTCTTTCTATAACACCAACTTCCTGTTTCTTAATAAAACGCCATAATTCAAACCTTCGCCATTTCAATATACTTCAAAAATTCAAAAATCTGGTCGCAATTCCTCTCGGGCAACCCCTCAAGATCATTTTAGTGCTTATATGACATGATTTCGATAAACCGTCTAGGAGAAGTATTTCAAAATAAGTGATGTGCAAAAATCATAATCATAATCATAACTCAAATTCGTCTAAGATTCACTATATAGTTTAAATGTAAAACTTGTTCAGAATAATACAACACACATGTCCACCAAATTTGGTTAATTTCCGTGAATGTATGTGTCAACCACAACAGACAGTGCGGTAGGTGGCGCTATAGAGTCCCTGAGCCACACCCTAGGCCAGAGGTCTGTCTCTCAGTAGAGGCATCAATTCTACAGGTAGCTGCCAAATTTCAGGAGTTTTAGAGCATGCCAAGTTGGTGAAAAAGGGCAAAAAAGTTAAGGGTAAGAGGAATAGAAGTATAATAATAATAATAATAATCTGAGCAAAAACAATAGGGCCTTGCACCTACGGTGCAGCCACTTTCAGTGGCCGCACCTCGGTGCTCGGGCCCTAATAATCTGAGCAAAAACAATAGGGCCTTGCACCTACGGTGCAGCCACTTTCAGTGGCCGCACCTCGGTGCTCGGGCCCTAATGAACACATATAACACATATAACACACACACACACACACACACACACACACACACACACACACACACGCACACACGAACACACACACACACACACACACACACACACACGTAAATGTCTGCTCTATCCAACATACCTTGTACTTTCTGAGAGTTGAGCTACTCTTCGGGACTGATATCTCTGTGTCCTGTACCAATACAATTATCCATATTAAAGCAAGTTTACCGGTGCATATTATCTGTACATATGTAATGAATTACTTAATTGTGTTTGTGTGTGTGTGTGTGTGTGTGTGTGTGTGTGTGTGTGTGTGTGTGTGTGTGTGTGTGTGTGTGTGTGTGTGTGTGTGTGTGTGTGTGTGTGTGTGTGTGTGTGTGTGCGCGTGTGTGTGTGTGTTACAGGAGAGGGGTCGCTGGTGGTCAGGTCCTTCTCTGTGAGGGTGAACTCCGTCTCCTGTCTCTCCTTCTCCTCCTCCCACCGCATCACTGCAGCCTGGTGCTGCAGCAGCACACTCTCACTCAGCACCTGATGAAGAGAGGGGGAGAGAGAGGGAGAGGGAGAGAGAGGGGGAGAGAGAGAGAGAGGGAGAGAGAGGGGGATAGAGAGGGGGAGGAGGGAGAAAGGGAGAGAAGGAGGGGGAAGAGAGGGAGAGGGGAGAGAGGGTAGAGAGGGAGGGAGTAGAGAGTGGACTGTGTATTGGAGTTTCCAGGATCAGAGGTAAGGGTTTGACGGTCAAAGGTCAAAGGTGAGAGGTGAAAGGTCGGGGCTCTCACCTCACAGATGAGGTCTAGCTGGTAGAAGCAAGGGCTCCCTGAGGTGTGTAAGGTGAGGATGCACAGAGCACTCTCATCTGCTGCTAGACTGCCCTGCTCAGGGTGGATATCCACTACCTACGCACACACACGAGCATACACACACACACACACACACACACATCCAGACACAGTAATATCAGTTAGTTCACGACAAAGAAGTCTGTAAGTAGGATAAAGTATGTACACGAACACCTACGTGAACACACACAGACACAAAGACACACACAAAGACACACACACACACACACACACACACATACAGTAACATTAGTTAGCTCATGACAAAAGCATATTCTTCTGTGTATGTCTGTAAGACGGATAAAGTATGTACACAAACACCTACGTGAACACACACAGACACAGACACACACACACACACACACACATAGTAACATCAGTTAGTTCATGACCAAATTACATTCAGT
Source organism: Sardina pilchardus (assembly GCF_963854185.1). Classification (NCBI taxonomy): domain Eukaryota; kingdom Metazoa; phylum Chordata; class Actinopteri; order Clupeiformes; family Clupeidae; genus Sardina; species Sardina pilchardus. The sequence goes on from NC_084997.1 coordinate 28,037,024, forward strand.
GTACTGTGTGTCTGTAAGAAGGATAAAGAATGTACACAAACACCTACGTGAACACACACAGACACAAAAATACATGCACACACACACATACTAAGACATGTACATGAGTAAAGACCTAATTGCCATCCATCGATGCACACACACACACACACACACACACACACACACACACACACACACACACACACACACACACACACACACACACACACACACACACACACACATACACACACACACACACACACACTTACCTCTCGGTCCTTGTCGGTGAGGTTCCAAGTGAAGAGCACTCTCTCTGTGTTTGAGACGTTGGTGAGGAAGAGGAGTCGTGTGCTGCGTGAACACACCGGCACGTCCCCCAGACACACCCTCTCTTGGGACAGGAACACGATCTACACACACACACACACACACACACACACACACACACACACACACACACACAGGGGTTAAAATGATTTGGAATAACTCAGTATAATCCTCATTTGAAAAAGGAGAGACACTGACAGCCACTGGGACACTTGTTGCTTTTTCAAACTGCTACACACTCTGCATATCTGACACGTTCCCCTCCTCCTGCAGTTCCTCACCTGGCCAGGGAGGGGCACCCTCTGTGTGCAGGGCACCAGGCGCGGGTCCAGCCTGAGGGGGGCGCTCATGCCCAGATCCCTGCTGTCGAAGCCGCTCCCTTCAAACTGGATCAGCGCTGAATCCCCCTCCAGGACGTGGATGGGAATGACCACCTGCACAGAGTTGATGTGGTCCTTTAAGTTAGTCTGCCATAGTGACCTGCAGGGACAGCACTTAAAGGTGCGCTAAGTGATGCTGGGCAACGTCACTTCTGTAGACTCTCAAACAAAAGCTAGCTTGCTACTCCCTCCCCCTCCCTCCAGTGCAATTGAAACTCTCCTAAAGGCACATATCGTCGGTGATTTGCTGGAACAGTCTGTTATGTTTTTATGTTCCAGGTTGGATCAAGTTGTGTTCGTCTTTTTTTTTTTTTTTTGACAGTGTATTCAGCTCATTGGCTAGCGGATGGTCAGGTGACGTTTGCAGGATGTGAAATATTTGAGCCCATCGCTTGTAACATCGCTTAGAGCACCTTTAAAAGAACAAGTAGCTTCTTCTGGGAAAATTAGCTAGCTAGCCTAGCGTAGCATAATTCACTGGACGTGGGACTGCTCTGTTCAGCTCCAGGCTGCCGGTGGCGAGACTCACGCTGTAGGTCTTGGCCTCCAGCGGGGAGAAGATCCACTCGGTGCAGGCGGTGCGGCCGGGCAGCACCTCTCCGTAGGGGGTCAGGCACTGCAGCACCGGGTGGCCGAAGTTATCGGCCGACAGCTGCTCCAGCGGCTCCGTGTCCACGTGGTAGCGCAGCGGCAGAGCCCCGCCGTTATACAGCTCATAGACCTGTCACACAGCAGACGGAGCAATACACACACACACACACACACACACACACACACACACACGTCATTCAGGACATATCTCAGAGCACCGCCGTTATACAGCTCATAGACCTGGCACACAGCAGACGGAACAATATGCACACACACACACACACGTCATTCAGCACATATCTCTGTCCATTCATACAGATCTGATACTCCGTAATACACAGCAGAGGGAGGTGAATACGCAATTACGCATGAGTGACATTCATCATATATCTCTACACATACCAACAGTATTTTATTGGTAGGTGTCACAAATGTTTAGGCCTACTTTGTCTCATAGGCCTGCCAGACACTACTACTACGACAGATATAAATATATCATCGCATAGCGTGGTGGTGATATATTTATCTCTGTCGTAGTAATGCACATCAAATAAATAAACTATGAAGGGGGGGGGGGGGGGGGGTCATTAGGAGGGTCATTAGGGGGGTCAGATCATCTGCTGGCAGCAGAGGCAGAGCTGTGAAGGGAAGTGTGAAGGGACGTGGACTGAGCACAGACCTGTTTAGGGGGGTTGAAGCCTCCGATGACCACCGGGGCGAAGGTGTGTCTGCTGGAGGTGAAGTGGATGTAGTGCTGGTCTCGCTCTACCGTAACTCCTACAAAGTTTAGCTAAGCAGTACACACACACACACACACACACGCACACACATATTAGGAGTGTTTTAAAATACTCACACCGTAGGTGCTTCTGAACACACTGAAAACACACTCACTTGGCCTGAATCTTATTGATGGACAACAAGCAAATTGGGACAATGAGCAAAAATGGACCAATGCTAATTTTATAACTTTGGGGGCTGGGGCAGAAGTTTGTTTGGGTTCAGGAATTCAGGGTTCAGGAATTGGTGGTGTTGCGGTCTGCCCATGAAAAAAAACCTTTCAAGGAACTACAGTATTTTGTACTAAATTACTAAAATATGATTTTCTGCTGGGGCAATCCCAACTGTTGACTGGGAATTTTAAGGAGATTAAGATTTATTCGGGGAGACCGTAAATCCTGTAATAAGTGGTGGTTGGGGGTAAAGGGGGCAAAGGGGGGCAAAGGGGGCAGTCTGGGGTCAGGGGTCAGGCTCAGGCTCTCTCACCAGGATCTCTCGGCCGTAGGAGAGCTTCAGCAGCACAGGCAGATGGTCAGTGCCTGCAAACTCATGTCTGCAAAGAAGACAAAACACTCACAGTAGACGCACTCACACAGTACAAGAGCCAGACAAAACAGTTCAACACCACCACGTTATATGACTCTGGGATTAAGACAAGATTATCAGATTATAACACATTTGGCAGCAGCAAGTAAATGCTACAACTGAAAAAAGATGTAATAATTACATGTGTATGCAATGTGTCCACAAGTTTGCATTGTGGCACTGTGACAGTGATTAAAGGAGGACCTGATGACCATAACGTCACAGGACAGACTAAGAAAACTATGACAATATAAACCGCAGTACACTATTATTATCATTGTCAATATCATTACCACTATCAATATAGTCATCATCACATTAAAGAAATATACAGCACCTTGTATCTAGTGCTATGATACAATACAGTTTGTGTGTGGGATTCTGTTTGGGTTAACTTTAACTGACCATGCAGTGTGCTTGTCTGACCTGTAGGTGAACTGCACTGCCCTCTGCTGGCCCGGTGGCAGACTCCCGGCGCGCGGGGAGATGGAGAAGAGGCGGTTGTCCTGCACCCTCATGTGGTGCAGCTCGGTGGGGGTGAAGTCTCCGCTCTCGGCCCAGTATTCCAGCTCTATCTGCTGGTCCTCCGGGAGCAGGAAGCTCCTGGGGGGGGGGGAAATGACATCACAACACACAGGATGTGAGGTGGTTACTACGGAGAAGGGGCATGTACACACTTATTCATATTGCTCACATACATGGACAAGTAAGGTTGTTTTCATGCTAAAATATTTGTACACACTCACAGAAAGAGAGATACAGAGTGAGATAGAGAGAGAGAGAGAGAGAGAGAAATGGAGAGAAATTGAGAGAGATGATGCAGCTCAAGAGTACACAGAGAGATAGAGTGAGAATATTCAGAGATTCAGACACACCAGTGACTGCCAATACTGAACTCTAATTCTGATCCTTTACCATTCTACCGGGACGCTGCCGGTGTTCTCAAACACCAGCAGAATACAGGAGGCTTCTGAGCCCAGTGGAGCAGCACCAAAGTCAAAGTCCAATATGGACGACGTGAACACAGATGGACAGTGCCTCAGACTGGAGGGGACAGAGAGAGAGAGAGAGAGACATGAGAAACATCAGACATCTGTTAAAACTTGGAGGAGATGGAGGAGAGAGGCCCATCATCTTTAAACTATAACCAAGACTTAATTCAAATATATCCCATTCCGCCATACATCACATTACTCCATCAAGTCAGATCTAAATAGTCTCGTTTCAAAAAAGCGAAGTATAAACAGAAACTTGTGGAGGACACCCTGTGTGTTGTGTGTTGTACCCTTGTCTGGTGAACACCCTGTGGGTGTATGTCTGGTGGGCAGGTATACGTGTGTCTAGTGGATACCCGGTGGGTTGTACCTGTGTCGGGTGGGCATCCTGTGGGCAGGCGTACCTGTGTCTAGTGGGCACCCTGTGGGTCGTACCCGTGTCGGGTGGGCACCGTGTGGGTCGTACCTGTGTCTAGTAGGCACCCTGTGGAGCGCACCTGTCTCTGGTGGGCAGACATACCTGTGCTGAGTGGGCACCCTGTGGGTCGTATCTGTGTCGGGTGGGCACCGTGTGGGTCGTATCTGTGTCGGGTGGGCACCCTGTGGGTCATACCTGTGTCTCGTGGGCACCCTGTGGGTGAGCTCCAGGGGGCTGGGGTCGCGGCGCAGGCAGGTGTTGAGGGGCTCCAGGGAGAGGAGGCTCCACAGCTGCAGCTTGCTCAGGCCCTCAGCGGCGCCGCTGCCCCGCACGTCCGTCACCTCCAGCGTGGGGAACACGCCCTGCCCACGCACCTGGCACAGCGGCTGGGCATCACCCAGCGCACGGCCTGCCGGAGGAGGAGCAAGATGAGCGTGTGTGTGTGTAAGTGTGTGTGTGTGTGTAAGTGTGTGTGTGTGTGTGTGTGTGTGTGTGTGTGTGTGTGTGTGTGTGTGTGTGTGTTTGTGTGTGTTTGTGTGTGCGTGTGTGTATGTGGTCCCCATCTCTAGTATGAGCGTTGAGTGTGTGTGTGTGTGTGTGTGTGTGTGTGTGTGTGTCTGTGTGTGTGTGTGTGTGTGTGCATCTCTACCGTGAACGTTGAGTGTGTGTGTGTGTGTGTGTGCATGTGTACCGTGAGCGTTGAGTGTGTGGTAGCTGAGGTCCCAGCAGTAGAGGGCCCGGCGGGGCAGAGTGATCGTGCAGCGCAGCAGGAGACGGGAGCGGGCCGGGACCACCCCACTCTGGACATCCAGCTGCAGCGCTGCAGAGAGAGGGGGGGGGGGGGGGGGGGGAGAGAGAGAGGGAGAGAGAGGAGAGAGGGAAGAGCGAGAGGGAAATAGAGAGAGAGAGGGGGAGGGAGAGAGAGATAAGGAGAGAGAAAAGGAGAGAGAGAGGGAGAATGAGTTGTATTTCAGAGAGAGAGGGAGAGAGAGGGAGAGGGGGATAGAGAGAGAGAGGGAGAGAGAAAGAGAGAGGGAGAGGGAAGGAGAGAGAAAGGCAGAGAGAGAGGGAGAATGAGTTGTATTTCAGAAAAAGGCTTTCCCATAGTGGAAATAAACTGCAACTAAAGCTACACAACAGAACACAAGATCAGCCACAGCCATATTCACCCGAGGGGTCGTCATCGTAAGCCTGTTCTTCGGAGCAGGGGTTAGTGATGCTCTGCTGGACGCTGATGGAGAAGCTGACCGGGCAGCTGCCGTTGTTGACCACAGGGACCTCGAAGGACTTGCAGCCGCCCGCCAACATCTCACCCAGATCTATCACGGCACTGCCAGCCTGGGGGTACGACATGGGGAAACATAGAACGCTCTTTTCCTGTCTCACACACACATCCACACACACACACACACACACACACACACACACACACACACACACACACACACACACACACACACTCAAACACACATCTACCAAACCCACACACACACACACACACACACACATACACACAGGCATGTTCACACTCCACACACACACGCATGCAGACACACGCCCACAAACTCAACAAATACAACAAACTCTCTCTCACATACAGTACCAGCGTTAGGGCATGTATAAATAACGTTTTTTTTAATTGAATTGAATGTTTATGGTCATTACTAGTCATCTGAACACCCACAAACCATCACTTATAGCAAAACTAAGGCATTGGATATGACACTCAAGGAATTGCTAAACTACAAATGACAGTCACTCACACACATACACACACACACACATACACACGCACACACACACACACACACACACACACACACCTCTATGGAGCCCTTGGAGGCCACACCCACAGCCTGAAGGAAAAGGCGGGACCTGCTGGTGGTTGACCGTGACTGGGTGGGCCAGAGTATGAGGCTGGGCTTCAAACTGTATGTCATTTCCTCTTGCGGGGTGAAACGCCAGTTCTGCACCTGAGAAATTCGACACAAACAAAAACATCACTCAGAGCCATTAAACGAAGCAAACAAGGACAAGTCTAGCTGATGTGTGTCCTCTGTCAGCATGTGTTTGTCTACCAGATCAGCTTGAGGTGTGCATGTGAATGTGAGCTGCTGCACCCGGGATTTGACTGTTTGCTTGTATGAATTGTGCCCTTTAACCACAACTGGGCTGCAGTGTTCCTGTGCGGTGTGTGTGTGTGTGTGTGTGTGTGGCTGCAGGGTGCCTGTGCTGGGCTCCACTGAGAGCGTGTTGGCATCCGATGTGTGTGTGTGTGTGTGTGTGTGCATCCTCTCACCATGCTCTCGTTGGGCTGCAGGGTGCCTGTGCTCTGTGTGTGTGTGTGTGTGTGTGTGTGTGTGTGTGTGTGTGTGTGTGTATGTGTGTGTGTGAGTATGTGTGTGTGTGTGTGTGTGTGTGTGTGTGTGTGTGTGCCCTCTCACCATGCTCTCGTTGGGCTGCAGGGTGCCCGTGCTGGGCTGCACTGAGAGCGCGTTGGCGTCTGATGCCCGCGTCCTCCACTGGTAGTGCAGCGGCAGCCGGCTCACGTTGCGCATGCGCACCGCCCGCTCCGACACACACCCCACCGCCGTCGGCTTGAAGAACACACACCCGTCCCCCTCCACACACACGCGAGGCCTCTCCGCCACACTGACCACCGTCAGCTCCTGAAACACACACACATACCTACTGTAGTGATATAAAGACCTTCAATCCCATAAAAAACCTTAGATTCAGAATCAAGCACCAAAAATACTTACCTACAATGAGCTGCAGTGGTAATGTGAGAGTGCCTGAACTGCCTGTGTGTGTTTGGGGCTAGCAGTCATGGCATAAAAGGAGAATAGAATGTGTTTCTTGTTTGGATGTATGTGTATGTCTATGTGTGTGTGTGTGTGTGTGTGTGTGTGTGTGTGTGTGTGTGTGTGTGGTGTGTGTGTGTGAGTGTGTATGTATGTGTGTGTGTGCGTGCGTGCGTGCGTGCGTGCGTGCGTGCGTGCATGCGTGCCTGTGTGTGTGGCACACCTGGGTGTATTTGGGGCAGGCGTTGAGGTGCACTGGCAGGGTCAGGGCGTCCGTGCGCTCCTCTGAGGGGGTTGACCTGAGGCAGAGCACCTGGTGGCTGCCAGGCGGCACCAGGCCGCTGGAGGGCAGCACTGACACGGCTGGGCACTCCTCACAGCCCAGACGGAACAGCAGGGGCAGGTCACCCGTGTTCTGCAGCAGAACCGTACGGTACGACACCTCAGGGAGAGCTGGGAACACCTGGAGAAACGAGGGATGGGAAGAAGATGACGAATGGATGCATGGATGGACAGACAAACAGATAGACCACAGGTGTCAAACTCAAGGCCCGCGGGCCAGATGCGGCCCGCCAGGTCATTTCATATGGCCTGCGAGAGCTTTAAGGGTCTGATACAGTATGTGGCCCGCGAGAGCTTAAAAGGTCCGATACAGTTTTTGCGTATAGGCAATACACTGCAATACAATGCAATACAATGCACGCATGTGAGACTGACAGGGAGGCAACATCAACCACCTTCCTCTATGATCAGTGCAACTGGCTACATCAGATGTGATAGCAACCTGTACGTGTGAAAACAAAATAGACCAGTATTCTAAACTATTTTAGCGAACGGAGCGCCTAAATTACGCTCTCGGTTTAGCCTGCCTGTGAAACGCATGATTGTTTGAAGTGCGTGTGCTTCTTTGAGAGGGGAATCGATGTAAGTTGTAAACTACGTGATACGTTTACGTCTACGTTTAAAAGGCATGTATAATTGTGTGTAGTCCTATTATCCAAAAAATCCAGCTCCAAATCCTTGCTAATCGAGCAAGTGATTGTTTGGCCAAAAGCGAAAATAAGCCTATTCTGACCGAGAAGAGGTGCATTCATATCAGGCAAGCAGAGGTATGCTAGAAGTTTGTAGTAATCGCCCTGTTGCTTTGCATTTTCATTTCAGTTTAAAACGAACAACATAGAATCCACACAACACCTTTCAACTTTAAAACTTCAAAGAAAAAGTCCACCGGGACCGTTCGCTTCTACTGTATGTGTAACGGTGTAGGCTAGTGACGCATTTCATATGGATGCACTTTTTGACATGACAGTTAGCCTACTCGTTTGCATCACTTGCTAGATGTAAAAACTGCATTTCGTTACTGGTATTTCACTCGTGCAATGACAGTAAAGTTGAATATACTCGAATCTAAAAACTCAGAAATATGAAAAAAAAAAGAATCCATGGCATGATCTCTTCCTGACTGACCAGTGACCCTCATTGAAAAGTCAAACTGTATGGAACTGACAGTGGTGTTTTGTTTTTACAAAACATAACAATAATAAAAAAGAACATGTCATGCTGATACTTTTTGCTCTTCTCGATTTTAGAAGTTTTACCGATGCTAAAGATTTTGTGGCTGGTGCTACAAATCTTAGAAGTTACATCTGGCCCTTTGAGGGCAACCATTGGGCTGCTGCGGCCCTCGGTGAAAATGAGTTTGACACCCCTGAGATAGACAGATAGATAGAGAGACAGACAGACAGACAGACAGAGAGACAGACGGGCAAACAGATAGATAGATAGATAGATAGATAGATACGTAGATAGATAGATAGATAGATAGATAGATAGATAGATAGATATACAGTAGCTAAGGATCATACACAATCAGCACACAGCATTATAACGAGGTGATACCTATCGGGATTGCATTTTGCCTGAGGAGAGCTTTCAGCCTCGTGCTCTCTGTCACTGTTATTAAATTGGCATTATACATCTGTGGACACACATGATGTCAACATCACAACCTGTCCATGCAGCATCCACAACTTTCTCTCCATTCAGACAGAAGCCAGATCTGCACTGACTTGTGTTCATAAGTTTTCACCAGCAACATATTGAGAATACTCAGGAGATCCCAACATGTACATTGTGCAATGGCGTGGCGTGGCGTGTTCCCAGAAGTTCTGTAAAAGCAGAAGTCTGCTTTTACTAAATGTATGAAGCAGAAGTCTGCTTTTACTAAATACGTGACTCACCACATGAGGACTGATCAGGCTGCAGCGGGGAAGGAAGGGCTCGCGGCCGGGCTGGAAGGAGTGTCCACTCACGCGCACCGTCACACACCACGGAGGGCACAGGGTCACCTCCTCCGTCAGCCGGTGGTCCCGCAGCACCTGCACACGTCACACCAGATTAGGACCGCAACAGCTAATCGATCGGTGGTCAACTAGAGGCCTGTTGAATGTATTTTGGTAATTGGTTAATCGGTTGAAGTAATTTTTATAAAGGCAGACCATGTCCATGCTCAGGTCAAAACACGTCTAAGTCCCTCTAAAGCAGGTGTACTTAGAGGCCTGGCCCCAATAACACTCAAATGTGAGTGTAGTTACATGCTTCAGCATGTAGTGAATATAGCTATGAAATGAAGCTGCTATTCTGGAAATATATTGGTCTATATCATGTATGTTGGAGATATATTGGTCTATATCATGTACAGTATGTTGGAGATATATTGGTCTATATCATGTATGTTGGAGATATATTGGTCTATATCATGTACAGTATGTTGGAGATATATTGGTCTATGTACTGTATGTTGGAGATATATTGGTCTATATCATACGTGTTGGAGATATATTGGTCTATATCATGTACAGTATGTTGGAGATATATTGGTCTATGTACTGTATGTTGGAGATATATTGGTCTATATCATGTATGTTGGAGATATATTGGTCTACAGTATATCATGTACTGTATATTGGAGATATATTGGTCTATATCATGCGTGTTGGAGATATATTGGTCTATGTACTGTATGTTGGAGATATATTGGTCTATGTACTGTATGTTGGAGATATATTGGCCTATGTACTGTATGTTGGAGATATATTAGTCTATATACTGTATGTTGGAGATATATTGGTCTATATACTGTACTGTACTGTGTGTCAGTGTTCCTCTGCTCCTCACTGGCCCGTGAGC